>NC_064438.1:37818319-38121349 GCF_023343835.1 Lagopus muta
GTGGCTTCCCCAGAAGGGGAGTCCATCTCCTTCCTTTCCCTCACTGCTAGCTTTGCAATTCTGTTCACTCCTTCTGGTCCTCGTGCTTTCTCAATAATCCAGTTTAGCCCACTGAACAGGCAGAAAATTATCCTTAATTTTGCTGTGTTAGTGTTTTGCTGGTTTATCGAACTAAGCCAGCTCATGCAGAGGCCAGATTACAGCAGTGGCAGTGCAAAGCAAGCAGTAGGAGGGCACAACTGGGTGCAACAGCAGCAGGAGTACCCTTGGCTGCAGGCATTTAGGCAGCATAGCACTCCCGAGGATATCCCTCTTGCACTGCTCCACAGCTAGCCCAGAAGTTGGCTGGAGGGAACACTCAAAAATAACTGGGAACAATCTGTCAAACAGCAGCAAGACTCTTCTGTGTGACAGTTGTATACCGTATGTTACATTGTCCCGGGACAAAACCCAAGCAACTTAGTAGTACAGGAAAATCCCCAGGGGCTGAAGCTAGGCACACAGATGTGAACCAGTGGCAGAGTGCAGGCAGCCCTCCACTAGTCCACACAGTGCTGCAAAGGACGAATATCCAAAGCTCTCACTGATGTGAGGAATGAGGTGACGTCCTATGGCCTTCATGGGGAATGAAGGAGAAAGGCATGGCAAGATTCTTAACGGCATCCTATTTCTTTGGGATGGTGCCAAGGGATTTAAGGTATAGCAGGCAGCTGGGCATTCAGCTCTCCCAGCCCAGCAATCACTAGGCACTGAGTCTGTCTGGCCAGTAATACTCTGCAGATGCCTGCACGGTTTCGTGCCTCTGCACAGAGTCTGAGGTCATGTTCCTTACTGGGAAAGCCCCAAACAGGTGGTGTATCTGCAAGGGCACCACTCCTCCCCTCCTCTCCAGCCCTCTGCACACAGAGGGGTGGGAAGAGGTCACTGCCAGGAGGACATTCATCAGCCATGAGTGGGATCACAGGCATGTGCTAAGGCTGCCTGCTCACTTGCGCACCAGCTTGTCTCAGGCAGTGATGGAACAGGCTTGGCCACCTCTCCATGCCAAAATCACCTTAGCCTTGCTGAATTTGGTTTCCATTAGACAATCTTTTTGCTTGGGCACCAAGATTTCTGGCTTTGGTTAACAGTGTGAGAGCATCTCAGAACCAGCTTGAGACAGCTGGGCTGAAGCCACAGGCTCTTCTTTACACAAAAGAACAGATGATGCCACACCCTGAGCTCAGTGTGCTCCTTGCAATATATCTCCTGTACAAACCTCTCCAACAGTAGCTGTGTCTTTGCTTCCACACCTGCTCAGGTACAAAAATGATCCAAGCAACAGCAGGGTGACACAAAACTAGGGAACATCTGACCCAATAATGTCTAGAATCTAGAGAGAATATACCTTTGAGGTGCTACATGTATCTTCATTTTGCTTATACTGGCATTCGACAGCACACCTTGGATCTACATAACTTCCCATGGATGCTAAATGGACACTGCCACTTTGGAAAGAGACTTAAGCCCACTCCCCAGCTTGCTACCCCCACTCAGGCTGCTCAAAGGACAAGGTAAGCTGTCAAGCTTCTCGATGCTCATGCCTTGTAGGATTGCATCCCTGTTTGCACCTATGGACTGTGATACCACTCTGGGGACAAGCAGAGTCCCCTTGGGATAACAGCAGTGCACAAGCTGGGTAGACTTACCTGGTGGGTGCATGCCGTGGGACAGATGCTTGAGCCTCTCGTGGGGAGGCATCCCGTTCAGCTGTGCCAGTCCTCCTCCGCAGGAAGCCCGCAGGGGGCTGCAGGGCGATGCTGGGCGGGTGGTACTCTTGCTCAGGGACGACTTCTTCGCACCTGGAGCCCTGGAAGCCCGAGCGACAGGTACAGACATGGGGCCGGCTGCAGGAGCCTTTGTTCTGGCACGGTGGGTCACAAACAGCTGAGGGGGACATAGAAGGGAAGTTAGCAGGACACGGGGCTCCCAGCAGCGCGTTTGGTGCTGGGGCCTGGCAGGGGCAGCACAAGTGACGTGACTCTATCTCTGTTCCGTGGGCAGGTGGTCTTCTGATTAATAGGAGAAAGGTTCAGGCATACACTCCTCTGTTTCCACTTCTCCCCTCTGGTCTCAGCAGAATGCTTTTCAAGCAACATTCACTTAAGAAAGACAAAAAAATGGGCACCGTAGTCTACAGAGAGCATACAGCCTCCAGCGTTGCTGATTGCTCCGGGCAGGAACAGGACCTCAATCCAAACCCAATGGGAGGCAACGACCACAAGAGAAGAAGCTAGCAGACAAGGAGAAGAAAGATAACAGTGCTCCAATGCAGCCTCATAGGAGTGGCTTTTATGCTACCTTTTTGTTTTATTACATTTTGGGGTCTGATTTGAATGGTCCCCCTTCCTGTCCCCTTCAGAACTTGCCAGCTCTCCCTCCACAGCTGATTTTGGAGTCACCATCCCCAAATTCCTTCACAGCTATGGGTACTTACAGTTCATTAACTTCATGCCCAAACCACTCTCCAAGCCTGCGTGTGTTCCTAATTACAGCACATCAGCTTCAGTTTGCACCCCAGGAGGAAAGTGCTGTTAATTATAAGCTGGACCCTAACACTTCCCAAGTTAACGGATGCCAAATTGGGTTTATGACTCAGTTAGCAAGAGCCAAGGAACCACAGGTTGCTCAGGTAGGACCAGGTTGGACGTTCTGAGCAAGCATAACTTGGAGGCACTGAAAATCAGTGTCTTCCTTACAAGAAGGAAGGAAGGTAAGGGCTGGATGGCAGGAGGTGATGAAACCTTGCAATGCAAGACAAATATTAACCTTCAGCTCCACGGAAACCTTATGGACAGGTTGCAGTGTGCAGCCAGCACTTCTGCTCAGACCTGTTCCCAAGACTGCCCCAGGTGGCTGCAGAAGGTCTGACATCCAACCACCACCAGGCACAGCTGCTGGGGATCCACGAGCACCTCTCTCTCTCCACAGTTCTGTTCTCACACTGCACTTATTACCAGGAGATACAAATACATACATGGGAAATGCTGCTTTTCTGGACAACAGGAAGATCTAGAGATCATCTAGAGACTTCCTCTTTGCTTTGTAGCTTCTGAGCTCAAGGGATGCTCAGAGATGATGCTCTCTCCCCACCCAAGGAGTTACAAATACTTTCTGGTGAGATGAAAGCTACTCCTTTCTTCTTGCTACAGTCTCATGTAATCATCTGCTCCTGGGGCTGCGGTCTTAGAGAAAGCAAAAGCAAGTGTCTCAAAAACTCTCAATAAAAGATGAGATTTAGAACACTTCTGAAGTATTTTCAGTAACAACCTTCATTTGTTCAAAAGCATGTAGCAGCTCCCTGGCACATCATGTGTGTGTGCAAGGTCCGTGGAGCAAGATAAGGTTGCAGAGGACAAGTGTGGGGTGGTTTACCAGCCAGGTAAGGCAGGCAGGACTGCACAAAGGGACAGACACAAGAATCAACCTTCCATCACCTTGCAGACAAGCCAGGCCTGGGACCAAGCAAAGATATTGCAAGATGGTCTTCAAACTCAGGGTCCCTGCTCCTCTGCACAGGCTCCAGGTCTAGGAGAGTGGTGAAAATTTTCACTGTAAGCTCTCTGGGCTGTTCTTCTGCTCAGTCCCATTTAAATATGAATCAATCTGTTCATCCAGTGAGGCATCCACAGCAAAACCGGGAAGGTGCTGAAGGACTTGTACCACTGGGGTGATTTAGTCCACTTGCTTGTGGAACAGCTTGCTTATTGATGCAAAATAATGTGTAATCTCAATTCTAACCTAAAGTTCTGACTGCCTTAGAAAACCCAGAAAGGACAGACAATTAATACAAGTGAGAGATCTGTGCAAGACGACAGTCAGTTAAATCAATGGCAATGTATGAATCAGAGACTGAAAACATAACTGCAATGAAAACCTGCCTGTGCTCTACAAAACCTACTGTCACGGTACAGAAGACAGATGAAAGGAGAGAGCACATGAATGTCATCTCCATTTTGCAGAGAAGCCCTAGGTACTCATGCAACCATCCAAAACCACAGCAGACAGCAAAAACTCTGTATATTCATCAGGTGTTTTAACCATGAGCTCATGCGTACAAGATTAGAAAATGGATGAGTTTATTAAGTCCTTCCCAGCATGCCAAATAAAAATGTTTCCTTTAAACTTTAAAATATCCATGGCAAAAAAAAAAAGTTCATTCACTGGCCCAGCCAGGACTGCTACCTGGGGAAGCAGCACACACTTCTGAAATAGGTGAATTAATGTTGTGAGTCTGAGCAAGAGCATTCCCCTGCTCTTCAGTCTGAGTGGGGAAAGATGAGCTGATAGGCATCTGCTAAGCTATCTAAGGAAATCATCCTCTTTAACTCCATCAGCTTACTTTCATTTCACCAGCAAATGCCATCATCCCCAGGTGACATATTTCTCTTTTTTCTCCTCCCAGTCACTGGCTCTTTGAAAATTCCCCACTCCTTACTGCACTTTTTAGTCTTAGTAGCTGGAGCAAACCAAAGACTGGGAATTCTGCCTAAGGTTTGAACTGTACAGAGGTGCTCCAAGAGTCCCCAAAAAAGCACTGGTGGAAAAGGAAGAACTCACTGTGCTCAGTAGGTATCAGTAGCTGGATTAAAGTAAGCATTTGGCCCATCCTCCTCCTGCACCCAGGCTCAGTCAGACCCACCAGCGCTGAGGTCCTCCCCACAACCTGAATGCCAATTTCTTCCTTGCTTCACCACGCTCAGAGGCTCCCCTCACTGCACTTGCACCCTGCTAACTTCCCTGATATGCACCATACCAAAGAGCATAGGATCAAAAATTACACAACATTACAGTGCAGAAATTAACCAGAACGGGCTGTTCAGCTTGCAGTGGCAGCTGTAAACACAGCCAAGCATCCCCAGCAGAAAAGCCCACGGAGGGAGGCAGCTGGGAACTCGGTGATGTTTACACATCATCGGTCTCCATCCAAGTCTTGACTGAGAATTCGCATCCCCTGTTGGGGTGACACTGTCAGGCCCGATCACGTTGATGGTGTCCTTTTAATTAATACTCAGGAACAGCAGCACCTGAGCAGCCGCTCAGCAGCCTGCATGGCTGTGAGCCCAGATCCACGGCTCCTACAAAAACCCCTAATGAGAGAAAGATGCTGCCATTGCTGGCCTCCCACTCTGTTTACAGACACTGTCTGGCAGCACAGCATGCTCTCTACCGTTTGGCTTCTGTGGATGAGGGGGAGAGGGAGAAAGGAGGTGAGTCAGCCCTTGGCCCCTTGCTCCCAAACAGCGATTGCTAATGCAATTATCCCAGCGCAGCTGAAGCACTGTGAGACCCCGCGGCAAACAACGCCGAGCTCCATCCCACCAAACATCTGGGCAGCTGCTGCCACTCGAGTGAGGCCAGATGCTCAGGGAAGTGCTGGGTATGGAGGCTGTTCCCCCTGCCCAGCATGGAGCCTTTTTGGGGATTCTTTCTGGAGCTGTGATGTCTGTACTCACGTTTGATGCAGTGGTTTGTGCCAGGAGCCACAGCCCAACCCGAGCAGCACTGTCTCCCACAGACATTCGGCCTAAACGCAGAGACAAAAGAGAGTGATGAGAAGGGGGATCTGAGGTCTCCGTAGCCAGCACCTCTGAGTCACCCGTCAAATTATTTCCTGCAGCATCTGATATTTCCTTCCAGATGGACCAGCAGCTGAGATCAAAACCCATCGGACAAGGGCTGAGTTGTTTGAGTGCCTGGAAGAGCCCCCCAGGGCTGCATGAATGCAGCAGTGTGCACAGTGCCTTCTGAGCTGGGGCAGCGCTCAGCTCCCAGCGCTGAGAGAAAACATCCTCCTCCTGAGGCCAGCAGCTGCCATTTTTAACAACCTCACGGCACTATATTCTTTTCTGTGACACTGGGGAGTGAATCAGGCCTCATTCCAATCTGGCGGTCTTAGGCTGCCACAGTTAAAGGTAACACATCCCCTCCCATCAGAGTGCTGCAGACCCACTGTGCCAGCAGCCATATCCCTGCAACCATTTGCCTCCACCAATCCTCCAGTGCAAAGCAATTTCTGCCTAATTCCAGCAGGCTCAGATCACTTCCATGGTTGTTAATTCCAGCACTTTGACGCAAGAATGTTTTGACTGCCCTTATACAGACAGCATCCTCCCCACAAGCCCTCACTGTCTGCTTTCAGGTGCTAATTGCAGGCCATGTACAGCTGTCAGTGACACCACTGCGCCTGACAAAGCTGAAGAAGGCAGCTAACCCTGATTTCTCTGCCACTTCACGTATTAACATGTCCATAAGAGACAGGATAACAAGCTGCAGGTTGCTCTCCAAAAGTATTTACTCACCATGGAGAGAAAGTATAGGGGATGTATAACCTCTGCATGTCCAGGTGGATGGGAAAGTATGATCATCAAAAGATACAAAGTTAGAAACAGTCAGCCTGAGGGCTCTGGAAAGCCTCTGCAAACCAAGTTGGGAGTGTGGTTTATTTCTAATGCTGGACAAGGCAGTTAGGGCTTCTGACAGAATTTACAGGAACCATGGAAACATGCACATTTGTCTTCTAGACTGACTTTCACAGGAACACAGCAGGGTCAGAAGATGATCCCGCTCTGAACAAGCACTCCTGAATACCCACAACATAAGATGGCAGCCTTAGAAGTGCCAGAGCTCCAGGTATGGGGCCAAACAGAGTGGCAAGCAGGTGTGCGAGGATGGCCCTGGTGTTGGCAAAGAAACTCATCTATAGAGATTCAGTCACCTCACACGGGAAGTGGAAGAGGTCTGAGAAGCCACATAATTTGTGAAGTGCTACCCGGTATTTCAGGATCAGTACTTTGCTAACCAGGTAAATTTTACCTAGAAAGTACCCTTAGTGTGTCTTCCTGCAAACAGCATGGGCCAGATTAATTCCTGCATTCACTCGCACCTGTTCTGGCTGGGCAACAGCACTGACCTTCAGCTTTTTGTCTGTGAACCCAGAGATCTATGGATTTCTTCTTTAAGACCTCCCAAGAAAGTATCCAAGCAAACTCTCATTTACAAACTGTAGAAGAGCCCACAAAAGGCCTTATGCTTTTTAAAGATGTAAGAATCAATAGAGAAAACCATTCTAGAGCTGTAGCAGGTATCCAGGTCTGCAGAGAGACCACAAGCATCAGCATAAGCACCTTTGCTTTAACTCTCACATCTCGCATTCTTCCCTCAGCATGGCACATACCTTGTCAGCCACATTCCACTAGTCTCTTCAGAGAGCAGAGCTCTTTCTAACTTCAACTTGCTGACATAATCAGAGGTTGCTTCTTCTAGGCATGGTAAGTACCTTCTCCAAAGAAGCTGTTTTAGTTTTGAGTCCCGCTGTAGGTTCTTGATGGAATGAAAGTTCAAGGTTTGTCTAAGTGTCTCACACATATACTCCTGATTGCTCCCAAGCTGAGCCTCCCCTGCCTTCATCACTCTCCTACTGGCTATAGGCAACCACTGCCAACCCCTGAAGAAGGGAAACACGAGCACTGAGGAACGCCCGTCAAGAGAGGACAGCTTGGCACATTAAGAGTGAAGCAATTCTGCAGGGGGCAAAGAGAGCACATGAAGGGGAATATCTTCTCTTTCCACTTTGATGAGGGGACAGGCAAAAGTGGAGGCAGGAAGGACTTCTTAGGCTGGGAGCATAGTGCTGAAAGAAGCAGCATGTGGGGCAAAAATGGAACAGATCTGTTTTCCACTAAGAAACCCCGAAGACAGCAGTTAGGTGAGCTGGGGCATGTGCAGTAGCACAACAGCTCTGGGGGCTTTGCTGCATGGGACCCAGTGCCAGGCACATCTGGCTCTAGTTACAGCGTTCAGTTGACATCTGCACTGGTTGAATGCCGTGTGGTTTCCCTGCCTCGCAAAGAATGCAGTGCAAGCCCCTGGGGGTCTCAGGAGCACAGCATGTTTACCGTGGTTCTTGGCCAGCTGCACGTGCTGTCACCAGCACCAGGGTAAGCACACGGCTCAGGCATGAGCCACCCCAGGCACACAGGGCTGCTCCCAGACTGAAGAACCACAGGCAGTCCAACATGCTGTCACCACCCCTGGGGGGCTGCTGGCCCATGGGACAGCAATGCACCCTCATTCTGGGCAGCCCATGGCGATGGCTCAGCATATTCTCAGGTGCTGAGACCTGGCTGTCTGTAACACTGGACTGCTACAGGATTCACAGATCATCCTGCGGAGCTGCTCCTAGCCCAGCTCAGTGACACAAGCTTCCTCCACATTAAGAAATACCACGCATGGTGCTGGCTGCACCATCATAACCCATAACATGAGCAAAAGAGCCACAGTAAGCCAGTCCTTCAGAACTCACCTTGCTGCCTCAGCCAGAGGCCACTGCCAGGGTCAGGTCTCCATCACACAAAGTGGTAAGCAAGCACCCAGCACAAGAGAAGCCAGCAAGATTTCACAGTGTTATTTGAAACCCGAGCCATGCAACTGCAATGAGCACTGGGGGAAGGAAAACTAGAAAACAGTAGTAAGATCGTGGCTTCACATAGTTTAAGCATGTGCGCAGCCTTAGTGGTGATCACACAGTGTTTCTGAAGCACTCAGCAGAACCATTTTTTTCAGCATTTGCTTTAAAAGCAATCCATGCCTCATCTTTCAACTCCGCACAGTGCTCTGCTGCCAGAGCCGCTGGCTCCATGCGGGTCATTCACAGCATCCTCACCAAAGGCCAGGGGACTATTAGATCACAAGGTCTGCCTTTATGCTGCATGACAGTGAACTCCATCCAGCTGCGTATGAAATATTTGCAGTCAGACCCAATGAAGAACATTAGCAAAAGGCTGCTGGCATCGATGAGCCACCAAAAATGCTCTGCCAAGTCCACATCAGCATTAACTGCCTCGATGCCTGAGCAGTCCTACATACACGCTGCAGAGCGAGCTGATATCCCACAAAGCTGGGGTGAAGGAGGACTGCACAACCACAGGCAGCATCCACAACCCAACAACTGGGGCGCACAAGGCACAAAAAGAAAGCAAGAGGGAGATGAGATGATGGAATTCCCAGCCTGTCACTCTGGGATTACTTATCAAAAAAGCCCCGTATGTCCCCAGATGTGAGGTAGGCAACAAAAGTGAAGGCTTCCCCAGAGTATTCCCCAGTTACTGATCCCCCTTTACTTTTGTATGCATCACTGAGGACTTGTTTTCAAAGAACTGGAGGTATGGGGCAGGGGAACAAAGAAGGCCACATCATGGGGGACACAATGGTGTGCAGCAGGACCACCAGCTTGAGTGAGGAATACATCCAGCACACTAGTTGGCAAGTGCTAGGGTCATTCCGAGGGCCTGGGAGCTGCCTACCCTGACATTCAGGAGAAAAGGAATTCTATGGACCAGAAGCTGCATGGATGAACCTACAAACACTTTAAACACAGGCCTGAACACATTGAACTGGGAAGCCACCTGCTCCATGGCACTGGGTAGAAATAGCCCATCCACAGCAGCGAGAGGGTTGGTAAATGTCTGCAAGCCAGTCTGGAGGGACTGGGAAACAGGTAGGGAAGGAGGGCACAGCAAAGCAGGCAGAGATGTGTTGTATCTTTTCCCTTGCTCAGTGATAAAGGACAGCAGTTTTCAACGATACTTGCTGTTGTGCCAGAAGTCACCTCACAATGAACGGGAGAAAGCAACCAAAGGCAGTTCTGGCAAGGTATGCTCAAGGAAAGTGTCAGCAGCTTCTATCTGCAGCACCAACAGCCGTGAGCAGCGCTCCAGACACATCCAAACAGTCCCTGAGCAAGAAACTCAGTTCTGGGTATGCTACTGTCAAACAAAGTGAGAGGACAGCTGTGCAGAGAAGGACATCATGCTAATTAACAGTCAGGTTTTGCAGCCCCAGGACCCAGGCTCACAGTGTGCACAATGACCTGAGTGAGGCCCCCAGAGGTACCAGCAGAAAGCTGTGATTTGGGAACGAGGAAAGGCAACCCACGCACAGCTGGGATTTTAAGCCAAAGAAGTTATATAAATAAACAGCACCAGGGTGTAGCACAGCCTGCAATGCTACCTGAGGAAGGCAAACCGAAGGTCACCATACCAGAGAGTAGAGGGAGTGCAGTGCGAACAGCAGAACAGAAAATATCCCACCTGGCAAAAAAATGAAATCGTGAAATGAAGCTCTTTAGGGGCCCTGAGTTTCCTGGATGGAAACGTGTCCAGTGCAGCAAGGGATGTAGGAAGATGGATGAGGTGGAAGAAGGGAGTCTCACAGAGCGGCTGGAGGCGGCAGCGAGCTCTCGGCGAGCAGTAACGCCATGTGGTTACTCACGGACGGTGACTTCAGCGCAGCTTTCGTGTGAGAAAGCTCCAAAAGCAGCAGGTCACAGAGAAGTTTAAAAAGTGCTGATTTGGACTCCAGAAGAGATGGAAAGCCATTGACAACAAGCCATTAGATGCATGTTCCAGAGTTCACGTTCATGGGGATTGCAGCTCTCCCTCTCAGCTCTCACTTTCCAGAGCAGAGCGCACACGGACAGGGAGTGCAGCACTGAGGCACAGCTCCTCGTCCGCCTGGGCTTAAAGGCCTGTGGCAGCCCTGGGTACACCAGGCAGCTGAATCTCACTGACAACAGGTCAACAGCAATGCCCTCTGCTATGGGATGGATGTTGTTTTCAAGGAGGTTCAGCACCCTTCCACACAGTGTGAGGCTCAGAACAGCCCCAGGTGCCACTGTGGTCCAGCTGCTGACAGTGAGGGTATCACAGGGACCTTGAAAACGCTGCCCAGGGAGACCTGCCACCCCACCACAGGAAGGCTGACAACAATCAGCCTGCAGGAAGGATAACATCCTCCTGAGCCGAGGACTGGGTCTCCCAAGGAATCATTCCAATACGCTCTCCCTCCAAGAGGCTGGAAAAATAAGGCATAGGTGTGTCAGAAACTGCCACTTACCTGCCATTAGTGATCAAGACTTCACGTATCAAACTTAACAGGGAAGAAAAGCAAGGTTGTGTAGTTGTAAGGGACTACATGAGCACAGGAACATGCAGAAGGTACATGGAGACACCTCTGTCTTAAAAGTTTGCAGTGAGGAAAGCAAGGGAAAAAGAACATCAGGGGTGAAGCTGCCTTTTGCATTCTAGTGAAGATACCTGCCCATATTGGAGAAGAATGTCTGCCCGTGTCAGAGTAAGCCCAGAGCCTGCACACTGTTCATGCACAGAGCGGACTGACACACGGTCAGTCAGGCCGCCCATGCCAGGGCTCCAGTGGCCTGTACTGTGCTGGCTAGCAGAGATACTGGTGGTGAGGGGCATCAGCCCCAGGGGATCAGAGGGAGATCTGCAGAGCAGGAAGCCTGGGGGTATGTCGGCACTGCACCATGCATCTCGCTGGCTCTCCTTCACTGCAGAGCAGCTGTGGCCCTGCCATATGATCTCCTCTCCACCTCCTCAGGGCTGTAGCCAGAGCCTGGAGCTGGAAGCGGCTCTGCCAGGCAACTCATAGAAGCCTCCCGCAGCTGAGCCAGCTGAAGCCATGGGAAGCTGCCGTGTGGAGTGCTTACAAGGGGCCCATTACGGGAGGACGGAGCCAAGAGGCCAGGTACCTGCAGCAAGAGCTGCGGCAGCCAGGCTCCATCCCGCCGAGCCAAGCGAGCCGCCTGCCAAGCACGGGGCACGGCACCCGGAGAGCGGCAGAGCAGCATCCACCGCCCACAGCAGCACACAGCTGCTCAACCCACCGGGGCCAGAACCCCAGACCCAGCGCTCTCACCCACAGCACAGCCCCGCGCGCCGGGCAGCGGGCGCCGCCCCACTCTCGCACCTCGACGCACACAAACGGATCGCCGCACGCGTGGGACGGCCGCAAGGGACCGGCAAAGCGCTGGCGGAGGGCTCCGATGGGTGCGCGGCTCCACGCCCCTCCCGGAGGGCCGTCCCGCCGCGCCCGAGGAGGGCAGCGGAGAGGCACGAGCGCGCGGCGCACACTTACCCCGCCATCCTCCCTCTGCCGTTCGGCTCCTTCGCCCGCGGCACGACCCGCGCCTTGAGCGCGCTCCTGGGTCGCTGCCGGGAGGGCTGCAGTCCCTGCGCGGGGCCGAGTCCGGGTTCGGGGCGCTGCCTGCGGCCGTCGTTGGGGCTCTCCGCGGGGCCGCGCTGGGGGCGGAGGGCGGCGGGCAGGGCGGCCGGCTCCGGGGGGGCTCTGTGCGGCCGGGGCAGGCCGGGAGCGGTGCCCGTCGCCCCCAGGGGCGCGGCCTGACCCCGCAGCCGGCGGGGCTCGGCGCGGCGGGAGGCGCCGGGCTCCAGCCTCGCCGCCAGATCCCGCTGGCAGTCGCCGAGTCCCAGCAGGATCGCGAAGGTGAGGGGCAAGACGCTGGCCGCGGCGCCCCGCATGCTGTCAGCCCGCGGGGCGGGCGAGGGCCGGCGGCGCGGGGCGGGCATCCCCCCGGGGGCTGGCGCTCCGGTCCGCCCGACGGAGACGCGCCTCACTGCCCCATCTCCCCGCGGGGCTCCGCCAGCACCTGCTGCCCGTCGGGGCCGGGGATCGGGACGGGGGCTGCCGAGCGGCCCCGCGGAAGGAGGAAGAGCCGGAGGAGCGCGGTCGTCCCGCCGGCGAGCTCCGGCGTTCCGCAGGCGGCTCCGAGCACCTTTGCGCCCGCCTCTGGCACTGCCAGAGCCTGGAGGGGATGGAGGGTTTTATTTTTGGAAACCTCCCCCTTTTGCGTCTTTTTGATGCTGACATCCCCCCTCTCCAGAGGACACGGCTCAGCCCCCCTCCTTAGCAGAGGAGACATTCCAGCAACACCCACTTTGGCAAAGGGAAACAAACTACAACGGAGAAGCCTTAACCCCTGCCTGACCGGGGAAGCCGACGCTCCGCCGGTTCGGGAGCTGCCCTCGTTCCCGCCGCCCCCGCTGCCCGGTCCGCAGCGAGCCGCCGACCCTCGGCGCTGCCGGCAGCACTCGGGGACCGGCAGCGGCCGCGGCTGCTGCCGTGGGGCGCGGAGCGGGGATGCGGGCGCCAGAGGGACGCGCCGCCGCCCCCCGACGTCTGGGGCCCTCGGGAGCCGCCGCGTCTCCTCAGCCTCCTGCCTGCTGCCCTGGTGGCATCTCCCGGTGCGAAGAGCCTTACTGCCATCGCAGTCTGGTTTCTGTGCTCTCAGACAGCCCCAAACCCTGCTCGGAACTTTACGCGTTTACTTGTAGAAAAGGACTCACCTGAAAGCTCCAGGTCCCTCGGCTAAGAGACACCTCCCAGGAGTCGCATCCATCAATAGACGTCAAGCCCTCCCATTTTCCTCCGTGTGGGCACATGGAGGTGGAAACGTGGCTCCAAGTGGCTGCTTTAAATGCACTGAGAAGAACTGGGCGAAGAGTGAAAGTAGGTAGAAGGATGTCAGGGTTTGACCTCGTGCTCTGCCATGTCTCTGCTGCTCTCCACTGCCCTTGGCCATCTTGGGCAGGAGCAGGTCCTCCTCGAGGAGCACAGGCTCAGCGTCAGCTGAACACCATGAGGTATTTGGGGTGGGCTCTCCAGGCTGCTTACTGCAGCCCTTGCATGCAAGAAGGGCAAAGAAACACACTGAGTGCACTCAAGTGCACACCAACTCAGACTCATTACACCAAGCTCAGGCAGGTGGAAGGTACAGCTCACTGAAGCATCTTGATGCAGAGAGCAGTTCCTGAATGTCTGCAAGAGGACTCAAGTATCAGAGTGTGCATGGAGCAGCCCTTTCACTGTACCCTCATGTCTGCCTTCAGGACAGGGACTCTTGGGGCCAGATGTTGCAGCTCAACCACTGGGTTTAGCAGAAAAGTTATGTTAACCCATGAATTTATCTATTCCCCCTTGCCCACCTGATGCACGGAGGAGCTGCAATAAAACACAGACTTACCTCCCATGCTCACCACTCCTCCAGGCCCTCACAGGGCCTGCTGACTGCCCTCTGCATCCCTCCAGCCTTTCCCATTGCAGGTACCCACAGCAAGGCTGAGCAGGTTCAGACTTTGACCTCAGGACTGGCAGCTGTCTGTGTGGGGCAGTGGCATCAGAGCGAGGGACAGTAGGTGCCTTGGCATTTCCTGGATGACATCACCTCTCCATCTGCTTGGGCAGAATCTGGCGTAGCTACTGAAAGCTGCAAGCAGTGCCAGATAAGAGCTGAGGCTCAGCTCTTTGTTCTGAGGAAGAGGAATGTCCTTTCCATCCTCACCTAATTACTTTCTTATGCAGCAGTGGAAAGAATGTTTGTGCCTAAACCTGACACAAGAAAATTATCAATACCATAAACAAAGCCATAAACAAAGCTTCTCAAAGCACCCTGGCAGTGCTGGAAGCCCTGTGGGAAGCCCTGCAGAGGACTCAGTTGGAGCACCAGTGGGATCCCCCCCCCCCAGAGGTACTGGGTCACCCCTGGAAGATGCAGTCCTGGGCTCTGACAGCTGAGGAATGAGGTTTACAAACCAAGCACAGCCTCACCGGCCATCTAGTACCCCACACAGAGCCAGCACAGGGGCTTGGCATCCCGTCTCAAATCAGCCTGGTGTCACACTCACAGCCACCCCAGGAGCTGGATGCTGAGCCCTACCCAATCTCCCCATGCAAGCAGGCACTCCTCCAAGGGTGTTCCAGAGCTGTTTGTTCCCAGCAGCACGTGTGCCAATCAGACAGGGAGCAAGGGCAGCCCCGATGCAGGTGAGCCAGGGGCAATGCACAGGTACAGGATTGCCTTGTATTTAGCTCTCCCTGAAAATAAGTCGGAAATTGGGAAGCACAGGGAGCGTGGAGAGCTGCAAGTTGGGCTGCAGCACGCTGCTCAGCGGGGGCTCAGCAGACAAACATGAAATACCTCATTTCTCAGGAACTCACGCAGACAGAGAGCGGCCGATCGAGCGGCTCGCCGCCGAGATCAAACCCATGCCTGGGAAGAGAGATTAGCAGCAGGGGAGGGTGGTGAGTGGAGTTCAACAGCAGAGAGCATTTTGCAGGAGGGCGAGCTGCAGGTGGGCAAAGCAGAAGCACCGCATCCACATCCTTGTACTTCCCTGCACCAGCTCTGGGGTGACTGAGACAGCACCAAAGGAAAGGCCAAGTTCAGATGGAGTTGTGGCACCTCCCTAAGTTCACACTTTCCATGGCTAGCAGCATAACAAGGTGAATGAGGCAGCTTTTGCAGCTAGAGCAGAAAGGAAGAGGCTCACTGGAACCTGGAGAGAAGAGGAGCAAGGATGTACCATGCTACCAGAATAGCCCGTCCTTCCCACCACCGCTATGGTGGAGAAACAGGAGTGCTTGGGCAGCTGAAAATCAAAGTCACAGTGCCTGGTGAAAGAGGCTGAGTGAGAAAAGGTGTCTGTACCCTGGAGGGATGGCTGAGATTCAGTTCTCCTTCAGCCCTCTCAAAGAATACGGAGCAGGGGTCCCACTGTGCCTGGACCCCTTGCATTCTCATTCTTCTACCCTTCATGTCCCCATCACCTCTGCAACACCCCCTTGGCTGGGTAGCACCCGGGAACCATGCTTCCACACCAGTTGGCCCGCAGATGTAGCTCCTGGCACCACATCCCTTAGATAAATTAGCTTGTTTTCTTCCTCTTCTGAAGGGTTCACAACCCACATGTGCTTCTTCCTCTGCTGCGAGTGGACCCCTAACGCGCTGCAGATGGGACACATTCCATGGATTCAGGAGCTGCCTGAAGCTCATGGGCTAAGAAGGAGCATTTCCCTGGCTGAAGGCTGAGGTGCAGGAGAAGGCCAGGCAGTCCCCCAGGTTCACAGATCAGGGTGCACAGCCAGTCTTTTGGAGGCACAAGTCACAGCTTCTGAAAAGAGCCACCTCAAGGAACAAAGGCACAGTAGCCCGGAGAGCTGGATGGAGAAACAGCTTCCAGGCAGCAATTCATCTCTGAGGGCACTTCTAGAACCAAGGACATTGAGGAAGCAAGAAAAGCAGTTTCTGGACCTGAAAGCATGGCCAGCAAAGACTCCAGAAACACCACTCCAAGCCTTGACTTTCCCATGGGAGACACAGAGTTCAGTGCTTACGCTGACAGGATGCCCAAGGAAGATGTTCCCAAAGGACTGACAAGCTGCAAGGCAGGTTTTGGGAACAGCTCTGTCCAGACACTCATGCTGGCCCCTCCAGCCACCTTCATCTGCTCTTGATGTGTCCATCCCTCGGAGCCCCAGGACGCATCCCAGCCTTCTCTTGTGAGGAGAAGGCCAGCACATTGTCAGAAATCAGAACAAAAACTGTCTGGCAGCCCCTAACAGAAAGCCAAGGTTTTCTGGGTTTGTTTCTCCTTTTGTCTAACCATCTCCAAGATGAAGGAGAGAGGCGCAGCAGAACCAAGTGGGTGTCCCACCACTGGGCACTTTGGTGATACTGTTATATGAACATGTGTCCATGTATTACTGAGGGCTGAGACCACATGCTGGAAAGGAGCTTACAGCATGAGAGCAAAACATGCCACTGTGAGGGAGAAGAAATTTGGAGAGCAGGAACAGATGGCAGAACCCAGGGGATACGAGTGAAGAGTGAGGCAGAGAGGAGATTGCTGTGGGCTACTGCTACAGAAAGGCTCTGGTGGAGCTGGCTGCCGAGCACAGCTGGCTCCTTATTTATCCATCACAGTATTTCAACCCTTCAACAACTCTTCAAGAGAAAGAAGAAAAAAAAGTACAGAGAGAAAACTCAGCTAGAATGTGACTCATGCAGAGCTAGCGTAGCTCAGAGGAACCTGTCCATCTATAATTAATGAAGTCCTGTTTTCATTGATCTGACTGCGGCCTCCCCTCACCCCAGGAAGCTGAGGCTGGCTTCTCTGTCTCCTCATAGCTGTGGCTGGAGCTGCATGTGGCAGGGAGAAGACCCTACAGACTGGACAGCCCTGGCCAGAAGCCCATTCCATCATGCCTTCCTCAAAGGAGCGAGGCTGCTCAGGGTGTCCACCCCATGAGGCTTCAAGCAGAGCACACACTCGGTGCCTCTCAGGAAAAGAGAAATGGAAAGAAAGAGTGTGAGGAAGATTTTCCAGGGGCAGGTTGTCACACACTGACATCCTGAGATCAGGTCCGCAGGCCGCTATTCTCAGCAGAAAGCTTGCCTTCTTGGCGGCTGGGACCACCCCAGGAACAGTGCTTCCAAGGAGCCCACGACCTGAAAGAAGGAAGAGACAGATCCAAGCAAGGTAACACAACACTGTTGTTGGACAGAAGAAACAAGATAATGCCAGACAGTGATGAAAGAGTTTGTTCTGAGAATATCCTGCCATACGGAACTCTTCTCAACAGCACTGCATTTTCTCAGCACATCAAAAAGACCAGATACAAACAAACAAACAAGCCTGTAATCAAGCTTTGAATTCTACTGAGTGTTTGGGATTAAAGTCATTTAATCTTCTGATTAAATGCTTTTGATTTCAAAGCAGTCTTCCTAAAAAGCTGTGACTTTTGTTCTCTTCGAGGTTTTGGTCCTGCTTTACAACTTTCCACTGCTAAATGCATAGGGAACTCAGACTAGAAGTCCTTCAGCCCAGCAGATTGGTGCATCAGGAGAAAACTGGTGGCAGTCCTGCAGACCCCAAAATGGAAGGAACCTGGCTGATGTCGCATTTGTATTTTTGCTTGATTACTTTGTCATCCCAAGATGGCACCAAATTTTAGGTGCTTTCCTTCCAGTTTGGGAGCTGGAAGAACTGTGATCTCAGTTTGTTACAATGCTATCGTTTCAAGTCAATTTTAAGTGTCTTAATAATAAGTGAATCTTAGAGAGCTGCAAAAGGAGAGAGCGATAAGGTGGCGTGTGTTGGAGCTCAAGTAGTCAGTCACCAGGCAATGAGTAGTTCATTTACACTTTACAGTCCCACTGGGTAATTACTGGGATTAGGCTGCGTACCCAGTTTCCCAGCTATGACCTCACAGGCTGGGAATCCAGCTCTCTGCTGACATCAGAGCTGTGAGCGCTGCCCCCACCAGCTGCCCGCTGTCACCCACCCTCACAGAGGTGTGGCACACGCTTGTGGACCCACAGCTGGGTGCGGGCTCTCACCAGAAATAAACTCTCATTCCTCATTGTTTTAACAAGGAAATAAACGTAGGGCTGGTGCACCCTGCAGGTGCTTGCCCCTACAGCCAGGGCTGCCTCTCCTGAGCTGGCTCCAGTGCTGCAGATCAGCAGCTGGGGGCTACGGGGACATTGTGGCACAGCCCCCTCTTCCCTCAGTCTGACTCCAGTTGTTATGAACTACGTCTGACCTACAGCTCTCTGCCTCACCTGTCCCTGCCCCGGCATCCATATCCTATATGGCACCAGCCCCTTGGCCCCTGCTCAGCTCAAGCCTCCAGCTGGCTTTGGGGCCACTGCTAGAAACATTATAGCACACCTGTTCTTCAGATGAGGGTTTACAGCCAAGGCGAGCACATCTGGATTGTGAAATAGACGCTTGGAAGTTTATCAACATGTTTCCAAATAGTCTGGGTATGGCAGCGGCTCTGTCTCAGTGCTCTACTGGAGGAAGCAGCTGGCCTGGGTGGATGGTTCAGCACCCTTCTCACGCTCCGCACAGGCCAGGCTGAGCTGCACAAACGCACGTGTCCCTGAAAACCCAAAATGCCTCTTCCTGACAGCACTGCTCCAGGAAGCCATGTCAGTGAGGCTCTCAGAAGGGAGCAGGAAAGGGAAAATTCAGTGCCCTTCCCACCCCCGAGCCTGCTGATGCAGCGCACCCATCCTGGCCCCAGGCCAGCAGCTCCCCAAAGCTCTGTGCTCGTATTGATGGTCATGGGGCTGCTCTCCACTGTGTGTAAGGATGTGCTCCGGCAGCTCTGTCCTGCACCAGGCATGGCCGTCAGCAACCTCCAGGATTCCCAGCAGCATCACACTGCCACTAATGGGTTTGTCAGCACCACGTGGATGTGAGCAGGGATCATGGCCTGCTGCCCTGGGCCACTTCACGTGCACAGCTCTGCTGTTGTATGAGTTTCTCAGATGTGCATCGCTCATACCCATGCTCACAACAGACCTCCCACACAAATGCAGAGTAAAACACTGATTTGGTTGTCTTCCCAGCCATCCCTTGCCAACAGAAGCACAGCTAATACTTACGAGCATGAGGGACAAGGGGGCAGGAGGTGCAGAAGACCTGTAAGCTGCTGTAGCAGGAGATCTGCTTGGCTTGCGCAGTAGCTATTGCTTCTACAAGACCATTCGATGTCCCAGGTCTGAGCTCACAGCAGCTGATGATCAAACCTTCTCTCAGTGGTAAAGCAAGTGACACTAAATACAGATGTACTCCTGAAACCACTCCCAGCTGACACCCAACAGCAGCTTGGCTGACAGATAGCAGAATCTGCAGTCTGCACTCACCTTCCATCTGCTGGTCCACCTGCAGGTAAGGCAATGCTCTCATCCTGCAGCACTCACTGCTCTGCTTCCTTCTCCTGGACTGCCTGTCCCTGAAGGGGAGACCTCTTCATTTCCCCTGCGGCTGAGCTCTGCACAGATATCTACAGGAACCAACGGCACAAAAGGAGACACTACTTTCAAGGTGGACCAGACCTTTACTTCTTTTGCTGTTGACTATGAGCATATCTATTCTTTAGAGGCACCAATTCAAAGTAGTTCCAAGTTCAGAACGCTTCGATGGGAGAGGCTGGGGAGGAACACAAGTGGAAAGGCCAGAGGCAACACCATGCCTGCAGGCACCGTACCTTCCATGACAGTGGTGCAAATGCATTTCTATAGCAATTTGCATTCAATCAAATTCTTCATCCTTGTGTATTCACTTTAAGAGTCTGGAGCTGGAGCCACAGATCTCCCAAAAAGGCTTGGAAAGAAATGCATCCTTACTCAGGGGAACTAACTTGAGAGCGTCAGCACAGAGAGAGCTGACAACTTCTAAACAGAGCCTGTGATTATGGGGTTGGGGACAGTGCCCCAGGGTGCTGAGACTGGGACCAGAGTTCAGTCTGGCTCTGATACAAGTTTCTTCTTCTGTCTCAGATAAGCACCTAGCTTTGGCCCTCAGTGACAAAATGGACAAGAGACCATCCCACACACACACCTTGTTTGCCCACATCCTTGCTGAGACCTGTGGCATTGGAATGAGCCAGGTTATATTGAAACAAAGAGCATAGTGCAAGGGAAGAATTCTGAATGAAGGTGAGAGTGGTATGCACACAAGTTCTTAGGCAAAACAGATGTGTTTAGTTGCACCTACCGCTGAGCACATGTACCATTGTCTTGAGCCCGTACACGGGCACAGTTTACTGCCAATGATGTCTTCCATGGGACTTGGAGAACCTGCAAAGAATGCACCACAATTCAGGGCAAGAAGTACTGTAAGTCACAACAGAGGAGAATGGGTTGGAAAATAGGAAAATAAATTCATTTGCATCTTGCGAAGAAAATTCATATCTAGATGTACCAGTAGGACCACCTGCCCAGACAGTGTATTTCTGCTGATGGAGGGGCTCATGCAGCTCCACATTTCTCAGTAAGTTGAGCTGGCTACTTCTAAACTTCCAGGTCACTGGGTCTTCTGTCTCTTCCTTCTCACTGCAGCATAGATCTGACCTCAGGCCCAACCCCACACTGCTAGGGCAAAAAAGTCTCACTCATTACAGCCAGTGCTTTGTTCACAGCTGAGCCAGCCCTTCCTCCCCAGGGAGAGTGCAGCTCTGAGGAGGCAGAGGTCAATTATGCTCTTCCCATAAGATGAGGATTTGCCTTTTGCCACTTAATCCAGACAGAGGTTACACAGACAACAAGGAGCTCCTTTGGAGATGGGAACAGCACTGTCAAGCACTTAAGGCACAAGCAGGTACAATGGGAGACCTGAACACGTGTCCTTCACCACAAACCTTTGGGGCAGCAACAAGAAGGCAGCTAAAAAAACAAAACATCCCCAGATACTTCATTGCTGTTTTGCAAAATAACTTTAATCATTACTACCAGCTGGTCAGGCTTGACACCTGATGCTCATGTGGCTTTGATGCTTAATTCCCACAGGCTGCTTCACAGCTTTGCCTCCACCTGGGAGAACTGGGCACAGAACAGCCTCACCAGCACAGTGCCTGGAGGTGGATGTGTTACAGCAGCTCAGCTCTGTGCCTGTCTGCACAGTGCAGGAGCCTTCCAGCAGCACCACAGCATGTCTGAGAGCGCTCCTGCTGCTTTAACCAGCCTCGGCTGTGGCTCTGCACAGTCTGGTGCTCTCTCCCACATTCACAGATTGGTTGGAGGTGGAACAGGATCTCAGAAGATCCAGTCACCTCTGTCCTCAGAGTGGGGTCAGCCAGAGCAGGGTGCTCAGGGCTGTCTCTGGTTGAGTTTTGGACATCTCCATAGATGGGACAACCTTTTGCTGCATGATTCACTCTCATCTAACCTCTAGAACAGGAGGCTGCTGGCTTTATGCCCATGGTGGATTTGGCACAACTGGAGGAGATACTGGTACCTCTTTTGGGGACGCTGTACCTGCACCATGATTCTATTCAATCTAAAGGCCCACACAACTCCTGGCTCCAGTCGCACCAGGGCTGCACCAGGAAGATGCTGACTCCCAAGTTATATGGCTGTGGTTTATCAATTCACAGAGGCCCAGAGTGAAAAGATGGGGTCTTCCTCCTTCTACTAACTGAGCAAACAGAGTAATAGTGAATCTGGCCCATTCCATTTTCCTCTGTTTCTTGCTTTCTGTTCAAGGTATCTGAATGAGCAGGGGATCTCATTTGGCAGGAAAACTTTCCTCTATCAGAGCTGATTGTCTCCAAGATTGAGGAGGACTAACCCCTATGACTCCTCCATAAACACCCTGACTCCCCCACGGCCATCCCTTCCTCCCTCCTGCTCAGCTTACAGACAGTGCAAACCCACGAGGATCCCAGTCCCACATGCCTGTTTTCACTGATCTGTACCATTTTAACTCCTGGTGCTTTTCTGGTTCTAATTATCTCTCTGCAGAGCTGACGACACTTAGACATTTCATTTCCCTGAAGACTTTTTCTGGCACTCAAATCCTGATTTATGCAGCGCAGCCGTGGACATCCTAATCACCCAGGCTCACCTCTCTCTTGTTAACACCCTGGCTGGCTGAGGACCTGGACACGCCTTTCCCTCCCATCGGCAGATCCAAAGCAGACTGAACCTTTGCCCTCAGTGAAGTCAAAGCATTGGCAGGTCTCTCCTCCTACCCCTTTCCCTCTCATTCATCACTGATCATTAATCACAGCAGCCTCTTTCCGCAGGGGAACTGCCTGGACAGACCCAAACCTGCCCCTGCAGCTGACAAGCAAAATCCCAGGAACAGGCACTGAACAAGGGCAAACCCAGTTAACTGCTGTCAGAAAATGCTACCAGTAGACTCAGCCTGGCCATTAACCCAGCTGCTGAGAGGGCACGGTGAGCTTGGAGCTCCTCCCAGACCCCTCGGGATGCTTCCAGCAGGGGAAACAGCTGCTTCCCTACACTCCCATCTTCTGCTCTTGCTGGAAACCAGTTCAGAAACAACAGTTAGGGGTCTAAACAGCTCTTAACACTTATCACCTCCTTTCCCCAGAGGCGGATCCAAATCCAAAGTATAGCTACAAGACATGCATATCTACTTGCAACACCTCTTCGGAAGAATTAAGGAGTGGCACAATGCAGTACTCAGGACACAATGACAAGTACTTCCATCCAGCCAAAGAAGCCAGAGTCCAACGCTGGTTCAGCCTGCAAAATGGTGCGAGAGGTTCAGGCTGGGCATGGTACCAAACATTACTGTAGAGCCCCTCTTTATGGCCCCCAGACATTTTTGCATTTGCGAAGGCCTGACAACCTTTCCAAGTTTCTCTCCACCATCCCGCTATTCTTTTTTTGGGCTGTTTCTTGCTCCTTGTCCACGCTGCCTGTTTTCAAGCTGTTTTGCAGGAGGCAAGGTCATCTCTCACGAGCAATCAGCATTGCACACAACGCAAGGAGGGTGAATTATCTCTGCAAAGCAAATCTTACACCTCTGTGTTGTGCTGGGACACACCTGTCTGAGTCATGTTTTGGGAAGGACTGTTCTCTGTCATAGTCAGCCTCTGCTGCCACCTGAAGAGACAGCACAACAGCACTAAGGGCTGTGACCTGGATACTCCTTAAATTCCCTCCTAGCCCTCTGCAGTGCTCGCATCCATCCAAGCCTGCCAGGAGGAGGAGGGCAGCTGGACAGGCGCCCTGCATGCTAGCTAGGCCTTTGTGTACTGGCCACAGGATTTGCATCTGAAGCTGCTAACAAATGAGGTGAAGGAAAAGTCTGGAACTAGGACCAAGTCTGGTGCTGGTTTGAGTTCTGACTGCAGAGCAGCTGGTGCAGCCTTGTGGGTGATACACGACTCGGCTGTCCTGAACACCCTTGCTGAACTGAAGTTTCCCTTACAGTGAACCAAGTGCCTTTATTCCACCTCCCTGACCTCCTGCAGTAATAGGTGAGGAAACGGTCCCTGCATTCCTCCCAGAGCAGACTCTTTCACAGGGGAGAATCGAGAGATCAACAGCCCAAAGCAAACTCATGGGCTCCAAGACTGCACCAACACAACATCAAGAGCATTAGCATTCCTCAGCTCTTGCTGGGCTGAGCTCCCCATCCTGCTCCACCTGTGGAGCTGTGGACACCCCCACAGCCTTTATGGGGATCCAGAGGCTGGAGCATGAGGTGCTCAGACGGGTGGGAGGAGGAACACAGAGGCCATAGCTCAGGAGGTAGATAAATTGGCTGGTTGAAAATAAATACATGTGGGTATCAGGGCAATTGGTACCATTGGGTCAGGTTCTCCTACCACTGCAGCTTCTACTACTCCTCCTTTTCTCTGCTTTCCCACCATCTGCTGAGGCGACCACAGGGAGAGGAGGTTTGTGAGGGTCACCCTTAGGCCAAGACAGATGGAAAGGCCCTGCTGCAAGCACTTTCCTAGAGCCGGGCCAGACAGCTGCAGTGTGCCCCAGCCCAGCACAGGAAAAGTACCCAGGCTGTGGGAGCTGGCTCACAGCCGCACGCACAGCCCTGACGCTCTCCTGCAGGACCTGAGCCTGCAGCTGGACACAGAGTGAATTAACAAGCTGCTTATGTCCTTCAGCCGAGTCTTGAACAAACAGATGATGCCAGGAAGTGATCCCTCTCCCTCCTGCAGACTGTCCTTCTGGTCAGAGGTACTTTTCACAGCACTCCCCAGGAGCAGAACCAGCAGCACCTTTGTTTGCTACACAGAGCTCCGGGCTGTCAACTCCCCTGTGCTTTGAACCAGCTCCAGCCTTCTCAGCACTGCAGGCATCCAGCCTGGCCTGCTGCAGGCCTAATTAATTCCCTTGTTCATTTATGGTCTTCTGTCAATAAAGCAAGTAATTGGTGCACAGAGGCAGCAGCTCCTCATTCCATGCATGTGCCCTCATCCTGCTGGCAAGCTTTTCCCTCACCAAGGCTGCCTGCAGCCATCTCCAAACAGGCTACATGCATGCACGCACACACAGGCAGGGACATCAGGACTGATCTGATGCTGCTATGCAAAATTCTCTCCCCTTATATCCACCTGAAGTCTATGCAGAGCCTGATGGATCAACTGGGACGTGGTCCCACTGCTCTGTTACCCATTTTTCCCCCTCAGCCCTGGCACCACAGGGATGGGCCTGGGGAGAAGGTGGCAGGACACTTCCATGAGAGATATCTGGGCAGGATTAGCTCAGGGGTCCTGAATGGGAGGCAGCTTCTCAGCCTTCAGAAGCCTCCCTCACCCCTGTTCTTTGGCCTTCTAGGGTAGGGGGAAGGAATCCCAATGAACACGTTTGTGCTGTTTGCCTTAATAGGGTGTTGTATAACGTAGGGGGAAATGACTGTGCTGGGAACCCCAGCTGAGAACAGAGACTTTAATCCTGCTGCCCAGGGAAAACTTGGAAAAAATAGTTCCATCTGTTCCATTGCATTAGGCTTGTGGCTCAGAGGCTGACAGCTGACCCTGGTTGCTCACTATGCTAGGGTACAGCCCCTGTCAAACATTGCCAGGGCAAGTGACCATGACTGATGGGAAGGGCAAAAGACAGCCAGAAAAGCTGGTGAGAGAACCCTCCCAGTGCAAGTGACTGGAGAAGGGATACAGTCAAGCTAGACAGGATCAGTACAGCTGGTCTTCCCCAGGGTCACACCAGCACACAGGGCAGTGAAGAAGCAACACAGGAAGAGAATAGGACAGGGGATGAGATGCAGGGGGAGAGATAAAGGTGTGGAGGATGCTGCAGGTGGCCTTTCCCCAAGGAGAGGGGGTTCTAGAAAGCTGTTAACAGCCAGTTCTGTGAAGAAGCTGCCTATCTGTTCCCTAATCAAGTGTTAAATTAGCTCAGTCCTAATTATCTTGAGAACTATGACAGGGATAAAGCGGATTCTGCCTTCCTCTTCCTGCCTAGAGCCACCAGCTGCCAAACACTCCTCCAGGCTTGCATCCTGCACCAGACTGTGAGGAAGGTGAGAGGAAACAGGGAGAAAGCTTCTTTAACCCCTGTCAGAGGCAGGGTGTGGGCTATAACAGGAATGTTTGCTTTAAATCTCATTTAGCCATGGCTGGTTTTGTTACCCATATCCCTGTTACACTCTAATCCTCCCCTGCGGGGGACAAGGAGAAACATTTCCCTTTCCTTGGTCCATCCATGGAGCAGACAGCTCTGCTTGCTTATGTGCTCGCTGCTTTGCAGTCCCTGCTGGCCGTCACTTTGCCCCTGTTTGACAAGGGACCCAGTGGAGCTGCACATTTCTTCTGCACCTCTCCTCTTTTATGAACTTTTCCTTCAAAACTTCAGTCTGTAGCAGAATGCAGACTTCTTTCCAATCCCTCGTGCACTCCCAAGCCTCCAGCACCTGAAGAGCAAAGATGAGCGTGCAGTTGAGAAATGCAGACTGACTCTGTAGAGAAGCTGGCAATGCCTGCAGTTAATAGAAAAGTCCATTTAATTATAGCAGGCCCTAAAAAGAGAACATCAGCTCTCTGTGCTCAACTACACTTTGCTGGTCCACACGTTAAAATTGCCTTTCCACTCTCAAAGTGACGACTAATCTGTGTCTCACATCCCAAGGGAACACATCTGATCTGGTTTGCATTACTGCTGTTGTTTGTTCCTATTGAGCACATTATTCTTACTAAGCTATTTATCCTGAGCCTCCGGAGAGCGTGCTGCAGGTTAATGTACACATGTAAATTCAACTTCCTCTCATGCATTTTTAATGCATTGCCTGCTGGAAAACAACAGGGCGAGTGGAAGGAGTGCAACAGGAACTTGTGCTGAGCAAGGGGATGCTTCCTGGATGCTAACTTCTCACACAGTCCAGTTTGAGGGTTAGAAGCAGAGAAAGAAAATTATAAAGAAAACGGGGAAAACAAAAAAAAAGAAGAAAAAAAAAAGTGAGAGAAAAAAAAGAAAAATAAAAAAATGGGAGAGAGAAAAGAAGGAGTACCCCAACATGCAGGAGATCCGAAGCCCTCAGCCCCTGGTCCCGCCAGGCTCCAGCTAGCCGTCGGCCCCCCCCTGGTGGCCACGCCGCTGCACCAACCTCTTGCTGGATAGACACAAAGGTGACATTTCTGTACTGTAATTTTTAGTTTCAGCAACTGATAATAGCACAGGTCATGTTATTCCCGAGACCCAGGAGTGGGAAGGTTGCATATCGCTCCTTTAAGTACAGGCAAAAGGGAAGGACGCTGCCAGTTCTTCCTAAGCAAGGATCTGGAGCTGCTCCACACCAGCTGTGAGGGTTTCCACGAACCTGAGCCAGTCCCTAACCAGCAAAGTGCCTCTCCAGACATAACCGAACCTCTCAAAGCTGGTTTCATCCTCCAAGAGAGCTGGAGAGAGTTGTGCTTCCTTGTACTTCTTTATCTGCTGCAGTAAGTGGCTGTGCTGAAACTCAAGGCAGCCCCACACTTCAGCTACTGCAGCACGAGAGCCCCAAGCAGCTGCTCGTTCTGGTAAGAGATTTCTAACATTATTTGGAAAATTGCATCAGTTTACAGGGCTTCAGAATTATGTTAGCATAAATCTCTAAATTAAGGGATGGGTATGGGCCAGCACACTTCTCACAGCCTATCAGAGGGCTGTCTCAAGAGGGAGGGAAGAATGTGGTTTTGGCCACCATAGAATCACTCCCCAAAAAACTACCCAAATTTACTCTGGCCTTCACGTGCCTTGTAGAAAGACCTGGAGCAGCCTTAGGCCAATTCTCGTTTCTCCATCCCTCATCTGGTGCAAGAGTTTTGCTTCCTCTGCCTGCATTCACTGCAGCATTACCCCGAGAGCAGCTTGGCTCTCAGCCTCACTCTCCATTTCCAGCCCAGCGTATGCTGTAGCACGCCATTCCTGCTGAAGGGTAGTGGGGAAACACTGGTTGGGAATTTTGGGTGAACTTCAACTACAGCTGTTTTGTTTTACTGCAGAAGAAAAAAAATTTATAGCAAATTATGTATAAAAATGAACACATTCATGCAGCAACACCTCCCTCCTACAATCAAATTCCATGCTCTTGAGAGCAGGGATTAGTGTTTCTCACGCATTCAGTGAAAGAAAAAAAAAAAGAAAAACACAAACAAGGAGAAAGCTTAAAATTTTCTTTTTAAAAATCACAGATTTGGCACCAGAAGGCTCTTGCCAAGACAGACTGAGGTTCTTGTGGACTTGAGGGTCTCCCATCAGTTTCTTTCTTTTACAGTTCCCACAATAACATACTTAGACTTTTTCTGCTCTCACGTGCAAGGCAAGTCAGACACAGAATAGCCAAAAACATACACGTTCACTTTGGGAACAAGGAATTACTGTTTGGTTCAATTGGCAGATTCAGCCATAACATTATGAAAGAGAGGAAAAAAAAACATATCCAAATAAAGCATCATTTCCCCAGATGCTTCACTCATTCAGGTATCTGAAGAAAATCCTTATCAGCTGTTCAACAACTGAGCCAAGAAAAGCTTAGCAGTGGAACTGAGTGCACAAAAGCCATTGACGACGGCACAGCTACCTGGACACATCTCAGGTCAAACGGCCACACGTAGAACCAAGGACTCCAAGCCATCAGACAGACAGTTGCTGTTACTGAAGACACGTGCTGGGGCAATGCAGATTTCCAGCATGAAGGGCACAGACCCAAGTACATGCCAAACCAAATGGCTACAGGTTCAGCAGCGGGTCAGTGCCACTGCTCCCTCTCCAAGACACCATCAACGCAAACTGGTGGCCAGGAAAGTACACATCCTGAGGTAAGGGGCAGAAACTTTAGTATCTACTTCATGCTGAAGTCATCCAGCAGGATGTTTGCAGGATAGAAACATACCATACAACATAAAAACACACAAAAGTCTCAAAGAGCTTATCTTTCCTGACTTCAGCAGACCCTCTTGGACAATACAATGAAGCATGAGCAGTGCCTGGACCTGTAGCTTAGAAGTCAGGTACTACACAGTGAGTTAACCACTAATTGCAACAACTGCATTCTTGACTCACATTACAGATTCTTTACAATACATTCTGGGTTTACCAACTACTGTGCATTTTCTGGGAGTCCCACAACAGGCTGCAAGCCCTGAAGCAGAGCAGTCTTCTAGGACCTCACAGCTCCTGGGTTCAGCCAGGCACCTGCAAGCCACAGGTAGACACCTTCCCTTTCCCTCCCCTCCCACTAGGCCCTAGAGACATTGGGAGATCCCAAGTGGCTCCTCATCCATAGACAGCATTAACCAGCTTGGTTACCTCTGCCAGCCCTGAAAGAACACAGAGTGAGAAGGCAGCATTTTTAAAATATTTTATTTATTGTACAAACTATTTACAAAATCAGCTACTACAACCACAGGCTTCCAAATTTTGGCTGAGCTCTGCCAGAACTTCAACGGAGAGAACTAGGATTTGATCTGTATCATCCACAGCTCCTGGTTTCTAAAAACATGCAACATGGTCTGCAGGTGCAGGCTGAAGCCAGACCCTCTGCACTTCAAAGCTACTTCAAGAAACATGGAACTGTCTGACACGGCACCAGGGTCCTAAAACTTTTTATGTAAGTGCCTCTAGTAAACTGGGAATAAATAAGGAGAAAAAGAAAATAACAAGCCTGTCAGAAGAAACATATAGTACAGGTAACCAGAGCGTACCTGCTGCCAGCATTAAGGGCAGCATAAAAAGTGAACACTTTGGAAAAGAGTATAAAGCTAGAGATTAGAAACACTGCGACAGATCCAGGAACACGGAACCAAGTGGGGGCCTGTGTCAACAATGGAAATGGGTTTCTTTGACTAAGAGTACCTGCACCCACCACAGTTCCGCCTGCGCTTGTGTTAAGAAGAAATTCCTTGGCTCTGTATAGCTTCTGAGAAGCATAGGATGCTGGCTGCAATGCACTAGGATTTTAGGAGCTCCTTCCAGCAGAGGAAGAGTGCCCAATGTCCAGCTACTTTGTCCTTGGAGTAAAGCAGTCCAGCTCAGTAGAAGAAGGGAGAATTCCTGAGGAAGATGTCATTGGCAGACCTGGTCCATAGCTACAAGGCTGGAAAGACAAGGCTGCAATGTGGGAAGAGCACCAGGCTCACCTCCCAACAAACAGGAGCTAAGACAAGCCACCTTCTCTCGGTCCCTAGAGAAAGCAGTGAAGTGGTGGCACAGAGAACACAGCTGCAGCTGCAGCGGCCACAGAAGCCATCCACAGCACAAAGCTAGTGCTGCATTTTCTACCCAAAGCTCAGGACCTTGCAAAAAGAAGCCTGCACTGAAAAGGGAGTCCAGATCCTACTGCAGTGATCTGTCAGAGCGCAATGGTGGCAATCTCTCAAGCTGGCAATCTCCTAGCACCTTGGTGCCAGTGGCAGAATGAATTCACAAGGCAAAGAAATCCCCCTGAGTAGACTCAACGCTCAGCTTGCTGGTTTTTGGCACCAAAATGGCTTGTTTCTTTCTGCACAGCCCAAGAATAGGTAAGATGCTGACTTACTAAGAACATCCTCTAGATGAAGAGCATTTCCACAAGTTCCCAGTCAATTCAACTAAGGTACACTGAAAAAGCATACACTTATCTAAAGAAAAAAATAATCCATACTGTGCAGAAATACGCCTGGATCAGCTCGAGGATAAAAGAGGGCTAAGGAGGATGATGTGAATTTTTATTTAATACAGTGTTCTAAAGTTAGCTCAGGGGTGCCACTTTGAGACTTCACTCTGGAAGAAATCCAGCCATTCCATAATCCAGTGAAAGCTTAAATTGCAGGCATTAGCAGTGCAGGATGCCTGCATCTCCTGACCTGAACTAAGAGACTGTTGAGCACTTAAAAGATCTTCAAAAAGTTTGCTTCACTGAAGAACCTACAAGCATTCACAGACTCATTTTCCTTCTTTTTCCTTAAGAAGGGCTGAAGAAATTGCCAACCTAACTCAAACCAATCATGCTGGTCTGTCCACTCCTCTCCCCACAAATCATACAACGGTGAGTGCAATGTACTATCATGCAGGCTGTTGAGTGATCATTTGAATGAAGTTCTAATTAGCATTTTTTGCTGGAAAGCCAGCAGCCCTGAATAGAGCAGTAGGAAAGGAGAGCTCAAGAAAGAGCAGGCAGGAAGATTGGGAGGACAGAAAGCCAGCTGCTCTCCAGGCACCAACAACCCTCTGGAAACCCTGCCTGAAATGCAGTAAAGAAAGAGAAGCTTCAGACTGCTGCACAACAGAGGTAGAAGCCAAGACCCTGGGGGATGCTGGGGTGGAGGTACGGCATTGTGCCCAGAGCCATCACCCCAAGAACAAACACAAGACCAATGTATATTGTAGCTGCTTACTGACCTGTCGCTGTTCTTATATAACATATATACCCCTGAAGGTGAACGTGGGATAGGCATTGGTGCTCAGCAATAAGGGATCACAGTCGTGCCCGTGCCCCCTCTCCTGAGGAAGGAGAAAGAAGGCAAGGGCATGGGACAGCTTCCTGTGCAACATCATTAAGCGCTATCATAGACATTCAGTGGAGGAGAAATTCCTCTTCCAGTTCATTTGCAAAGGCTCATTACCAGCTGGTGCTGGAGAAGGACGCTTCTGCTGCTGGACCCTGGTGGAGGTAGTACAGAATGACTGTCAGGGCCAGCACTTGTGCTCTGATGAGACTGCTCTCCCCTTTGGGCTATCCCCTCCAGTGAGGCAGACTGCCCATTTTTCTCTGTGGCACAGGTGACAGACAACAGTATCCAGAGCAAGATGGAGGAGAACAAGAAACTCTTCTGGGCCAGGTGCTGAAAGAAGGAATCACTCTGCACCCTTCTTGAGTGATTGAGCTAGATGAGCTGTTGGGGTGCATCAGTGAGGGAGCTGAGCCAAGACATGAAAGTACTAAGGCTTCCTTTGAGCCAGGTTTCCAGCAGAGCTCCACACTGGCCTTCCCTCTTCTTCCCTGAGAGCTACAATAAAGGCAGCTCAGCATGTTGTTTGCACCTCACTGCAACTTCTGCTCATGAATGTCATCTCACAGATGGATGGGTGTGCAGGGTAATCCTGCACAGTGTCTCCTTGATAAATGCACCACACTCCTTCTGCTGTTTCACACTGAACCAAAGGGAGAATGAAGGAAAGGAAAACTATGAACTCTTGATGACATATTTGAGATACAGAAAGGCCACATGACAACTGGATGACAAATTCCTTTATACAGAGTCTTTGCTCTGCCCCCATTGCCCAGGTGAAGGGAAGGAGAACAGCTAAGGGACTGAACCTGGCTCTTGCCACAAAGAACGATGTTCAAATGGCCTCCTGGAAAGGGGAAATCACAGCATGCCAAAGCCTTCACAACCCTCACTGATAGCTAGCTGCAGCATTTTGTGCACTTCTTCATAGGAGTCATAGGTAGGGAGGCACAGCTGGTTAAAACTGTAAGACAAAAGAAAAAACCCATTCAGATTAGATTGAAGAGGAGCAATCTCCATCAGCTGATTTTAGATGGGTAAACACAAGCGTCCCACAAATTATGTATAATACACACATCACAAATAGCCAGCATCATGCCCAAAGCACAGTGCCAGAAGTCCTATCACTCCAGGATATTTACCAAGTGTGAGCTGTCGGCAAAGTACTGTGAGTTGGAGCTGCAATGATCTGGAAAGATGGACAAAGTGCAGCAAACCCTCCTGGAGGCAGTTGGGATGAACCAGTTGTGAACTGTAACAGCCTAGCCAGCTCTTCCTGTGTGAAACTGGAGACCACAGTCCAAAACCACCTCATGACCTGTTGGGAAACAGTAAAGGTAAAGCCAGGTCAGGTAAACAAATCAGATAAGCCTGTAAGCAGATCACAAGAAGATCAGGCAATTTATCTCACAACCTAACGTTCTAATTACAGTAACAATTTGCTGTTACCAGGATGAGACAAGGATTACATATTTCCTTTAAGTTAAAAGATGTCTCAACACTTCTTCCCACTACTTCATTCCTTTAAGGTAGAAAGACCTCTGCTTTCCCCACAGATTTTATGTTTAGAAATACCTGTACAGACAACCAACTAAGTTTACAACACAGAAGCTCATTTGCTTCTTGTGCTATGCTCATCTTTTGCTTTTTCACATCCTCTGCTACTTTTGCAGGAAGGTGAAACCATTCCAGTGCTTACAGACAGTAGCTTGTACTCTCACCTCTCTTCTGCTTGGGTGTTTTAGAAGTTTCCATTGTTTTTCTAAATGAAGGGCTTACATTCCTATACTGTTCCCACTAGAAAGATTTGAAGGGTACAAATTTAGACTACTACATTAGTAGTCTACTGTAGCACTGAATTCCAAACACACCACATGAGCTGCAGTCATGATCTTAAAGCATCCCCACTAGCAACAATTCCCACCACTTCCTCTCAAATCCCTGCTGAACTGCTCTTAATTAGCAAATTGTTGGCTTTTTGTAAAAGGACTGCTGCTGCTAATTTTTTCCTGCTTGTACTTGATTAAACATTATTTCATAATACTTGCAGTATTGTTCTTGACTCAGATCGTGTTCATCTTTCTGAAAGCTGAATTTCCAACCAAGAAAGCAAAGCTGTTTCCAGTTTAACTTGTCTCCTGCTGTAGCTGGGCTAACCAGTAACAGCAAACAAGAGACAGAAACCCTATCACTTACCTTCTCTCGGAAGTGCCAGGATCCTCCTACCACTACTGCATGTGCCTTGAAGTCACAGACACTGATATCTCCAGTACCACACATAAGCAGCTGAAAGGCAAGAGATGGCAGTCAAAGCCAGAAGCTCAGGAAACAAGATGACAGCTACTGTCCAAATTATAAATCCTTAGAAAATAAACACTTTGACATTATTCCACATCAGAAGTCTCTTCATTTGTCAGAGAGGAGGCACTGTAAGGGTAGACATGCTTAGGAAGGCAGTGATTACCTCAAGCTCATTTTCATCAAAAATAGCCAGTAGATTCTCAGGAACTAACTCATTAAGACCTGGAAGAAGAGAGGAGAGAAGAGCAAGAAGGTGTTAGCCCTTGGGACATGAAGGCAGAAAAGAGAGGGGAGCAGACAGCGTGTTACCTTTCAGGAAGTGATCCACCTCCTCTCTAACCTGATTGGCCAGCCTGTACTGTGCAAGCAGATTCAGATAAAATATTTTATTTTCATTTGTTACTGGTACTTGAGCCCCTCCTGTCACCAGTTCAACCACCTGAAAACAGAAGATCACTTGACATGAGCATGACCAACAGCAATCCCCAAGCCTGAAGTCCCAACCAGAACAAACACCCCTGGCTAATGCCCAGCGCAAAGTCTATTTCTAGGGTGCACAAAGTTTTCGGTCTCCCTTGGTACAGGTAGAAGGGGTTGAACTGTCCCACCTTCAGGAACTGCCTTTCTCACCTTCTCCAATTGTCCTGTTCTACTGTATTTCTCTTCAGCAAAGACCAAATCCATCTCACTCACGTCATTGTTCAGTATGAAACAAACTTTTGATTTATAGAACTCTGGATCATCCGTTTCAAAATACTGAGTAGAAAAAAAGGAAGGAAGGAACATGAGAAAGAAGAGAGATTTTCTGAAAGTTACATATATTGCTAGCTAGGATTCTGAATATGCTCCTACCACACTAACATTCATCTGTTTCCCAGATCCCATCTTCAGACAGTGCTGGGAAGCTTTTTACCTTGTAATGCATACGAAGTCCTATGATCTGAGCCAGGAAGGATCGGGTGAAACGAGCTCGCACCAGTTGTTTGTAAGCACCTCCCAGTGATGACTCATAAAGACACTTTCCTACAAGGCGGCCTGCAAATTCATACAGCTTGAGTCGTACATACGTGGGACGCCCTGGATTTGGATGCACCTGTAAAGAAATAAAATACTGAAGTACCAGACAAGGCTATCACAGCTAGTAGGTATGAGGAATAAAGTTTAGGTTGCATCTCACTAGGTGCCCAAGGATCTTCAGGGTAATACCCTCAGAGCCAAGCAACAGAAATGAAATGCCTGAGTCTATCTGTGAAGAACATCAATTGTTTCACATTCACAGGTCGGAGGCTGTGTGAGAGAACAAATTGAATCTGAAACAGTCAGACCTAATAAAACATCTAGACACTCTGACAACACCTACTCTTTCCCAAAAATGTAGTCTTCCCTGCTGACTGGTATAGTGGTAAAATTAATGATACTCAAGATTTGAGAGGACTGGCTAAGTTTGTCCCAGTGAAATAACTTCTGTTCTTTCTGACCAAAAGCTAGCAGTCTGAGCTAAGGTAATACCAGACGTGGCATTCCTACAGAGTCCACCAAGATCCATCTCTCCATATTAACAAAGAATTCACTGCTTGATTCCTTCTTCCATCCCAGAGGCAGGTACTTGGCCCTGTTGACTGTTCAAATGCTCTCTTGCTATGATCATAGTTAACAAAGCTGTCTGGCCTATCTTAAAACTGTATGCGTGTTATCGTGCACTTGGAGTCCCTATATTCTCTGGCAGTGACTACCCTCTGCTTTTCATCCAGCTTTTCATGTTTCAGTGGATTCAGATCATTAAGCAAAGCTTTGAGAAAGGCAACAAAGTGTCTGGGTAGGCCTCCTAAAGGATGGGTAAGGCTGCATGCCTCTTACTAAATTTAGCAGCAGCATTATTTAGGCAGCAGCATGCCAATGCAGAGCTTGGACTATTCAGTACAGAAAACTGCAGACTCACCAAGGCCTGGTTGTTATCACTAAAGCGGGTAAAGAGTTGACTGGTGGTATCAAATAATGCCTTACAGATGAGCTCAAACCACTCTCTGCGTGGACCTCCCCAGTCCAGAGCTATAAGACAAAACAAGTTCAGATGTCACCCACAGGTCATCAGTTCAAGAGTTTCATGCATGCAGTTCAGTACTATCTGATGAGAGAACTAATCTCAATGAACAGCTCTCCGTAGCAGAAAAAGCAGTAAACAGGGACTCGAGAACACTAGGTTCTGTTCTCTGAGTCCTGATACACACATTTTTACTTTAAGCCTCAGGTATCTATCTGAAGTGGTGACAGATAGTACCAGAAGGTTAATTCACCAACATCAGGTGAGAGCTAGAAAATCACAAAGGACAGAGACTACATGAAACCAGAATTTCAGACTAAGAATTCTACTTCCTCCTCAAACAAAGTCACAGGATAACTCACCTTCTTCATCTTGAAAAACCACTTCAAAGTTTTTGCTCCAGTCAGAAACAGAAAAATTTCGTGTTGCTTTAAAAGACTGCAAATAAATTTAAAAAAAAGAAAAGAAAAGAAATGTAAAATAGCAGCAGCTGTTACTGCTTGGCATCCTGTAACCAATACTGCACACGTGGATGGACAAGTGAAACTACACAGAACATAAGAAACACAGTCCAGTACTTTAAAGTACAGAACTGAGAACTAGGAACTCCTGAGGTCTAATTCCTACTTGTTGAAAGCCATAGAAGTCAATTACTCATTTTCTATTAAGGGAAGAGAAGCACTCTCCACGCAGATCTAGCTCATCTTAAAACCAGTATGAGGTTCAAAAACAATAGTCTTAGCACAACCCAGATATATCCCTCCCATGGCTGCAGTATTGTTTGAAGTATTAAAATGCTTGTGGGTAGGAACAATTTCTGTAAAGCACTTTCAGCCCACGAGTCAGATTCAAAAAAGGAACCTTTCAGAGAACATTAGAAAATAGCTTGAAGGGTTCACTGAATTCATACTTAAAGCAATTCACAATGCAAAAAAAGTAGCAATCCTCCAGGTGCCTAGAACTTCTTTTGTCCCAGTTATGGATTTCAATTAAAGGAAAATATTATTTAGCAGTCCTCAACCATATGGTTTGCCTTGGCTTAATCCATCTTCAAACAGGTTAGGCACCATACTAGTCAATTCTTTGGGATAAGCACTGGTCACATTTTTCATGCCTGCTAGCCTTATACATTAGAACTTACACTTATTATTATGGCACTGAATTTATTTTGTCTTACTAGGCAGTAACACCAGTGCAAATGATGGTGCAGGAATTCCAAAAATAGCAGGAAAAAATCCTTCTAACAGCATTTCTATGACTAATGCCATTCTGTATCACGCTATTAACTGAAACATAATCTTGTAAACAGCGCAAGCTTGTACGTGCAAAAAATAATCCAAAACATGGATTTACTGAATATATCCCAGCCAGTCCTGCTTTCTCCAGAAATGTTCTTTTCCATCTTCATAACATTTCTGTTATGAGACATATGGAAACAATAAGTCAGGATAACTGCCTGCTCTCTTTACATGGTATTCAGAATGTCAATTAAGAAATGTATTATATGAATATGTCAGATCAGATCAGCTTCAGTGAAGACTCAATCAAGGACTCTACAGAATATCTGATGGCTACAAGCTCATCAATGCATGTGTGCAGTTCAGTCATACTTGACGTGAGAGCTCATGTCACTGAATGGCTGTATAGAAGAAAGAGTAAGCAAGGACTTGGGAACTCTTAGGTTCTGACCCCAGATCCAATTCAAATGATCAGTCTCTGTCTGAGCCCCAAGCCCCAAAAATCACAACAACAGTACCGGCATTCCTGCATTTACAGGCCATGCAAGCATTTATGTGATTATTTCTCAGGGCCTGCTTTACTCTATTCATTTTTTTTTTTTCTCCTTAATCAGAGCTGAAGTATCCTCATTACTAAGGAAACAGACAACATTTTACTGGCTGTAGAGGAAGAACACAGCATCCAACAGCATGTTACAACATCTGAACACAAAGGAGCTACCTTAAGATTCTCTTTCCAGCGTCCAGCTTCCTACTGGCATCTGCCAGTGGGCAAAAGGACTAATCATTTTTAGTGCAGCAGCCCTAAGAAGTGCCAGTTTGGATTTCTTTAGGCATCGAGATGAAGAAAAAGGATGGAGAAGTGATGGACTTGACTGAGGTGACCTCTACACTCACTCACCGACTCCAGAAGAGAGTGACGGCTGACCTTCAGCGTGACCTTTGAATGAGGTCTCTTCATATGCACTTGACGCAGTTCTCGTTGAAAAAAGTTCACTTTGTCCTGGAAGGTCTCTGAGCCTCCTGGGAACAGCGAAAGTTAGGGTCAGGTCAATGCTTGGAACAGTAAGAAGGCATTCCTAAGCCTAACTGCTTTACAGTCCAAGAGTTTGTTACAGCAACATTTGGGACAGAACTCTAAAGTTAGTCTGCAGTTATTCTTGCTAACATTCAAATACAAGTGTGCTTTAAAAGAGCATTACAGGAAAGCCAAACTGAATAGGAACAGATGGCACAATGAAATATACTCACTGAAAGCACCAGCAGCAACAGAGTATGAGACTGCAGGAATCACTGCATTCTCAAAGTTCATTCAGTGCTGATACTCTTCATTGCCAAGCACTCGAGTCTGCTAGTTTTGCTAACTTCCCAACTACTATACCTACCTCCCTACCCTTTTACCTATGTTTTTATGCAGAGAGCGAATGAAAGTGGCTGCCAAGATGTTCCTCTCCTTGCAGCTGAGCTCCACAGGGGGTTGGATCCCATCATCTACCACCAGTGTCAGTAGTTTGTGCACAGGGTCAGGACCAAGATATGAAAACTAGAAGCAAAAAGATGCAAGAAATGGTAAGCATCATGCAGATAAAAGAATCATAGAACCTCATAGAACCCTTAAGAGTTGGAAGGGACCTCTGAAGGCCACCTACTCAAGCTCATCTGCAACAAATAGGGACATGAATAGCTAGATCAGGCCCACAGCCCTATCCAGCCTCACTTTGAAAGTCTCCAGGGATGGGGCATCGACCACATGAGAAGGCAACCCGTCCCAGTGCCTCACCACACTCACTGTAAAAGATGTTTTCCTTATATCTAACCTAAATCTACCCTCTTTGAGGTTGAAATCATTTCCCCCTGTTCTATTACCACAGACCCTGCTAAAGAGTCTGTCCCATTTTTCCCCCGTAGATACTGAAAGGCCACCACCAGGTCACCACAGAGCCTTCCCCAGGCTGAACAGCCCCAGTTCTCTCCACATGTCCTCATAGGAGAAGTGTTCCAACAGCACATTCAGCAGACAGAACAAGACCACCTGCACTCTCAGATCTTCTCTGCCCACTCATGTAGAGGCAGTCAACAAGAACACTGCTTCCAAGTATCTGGGCTCCAGTTGGGAGTCTGCTTCAAAGCTTGCTCCCTAGCCAACAGGTTTCAGGGGACACAGTCACAGCATTTTAGTAAGGTTATGAGGAAAACAATAAAAATGCAAGAGAAGTCATGATTTTAGCCTCAACCTGGGACAAAAGGCAGGAAGGACTAACAGAACTAGTTCCTACTCAAATAACAGCAGAATTAAGGCAGTGAGACAGCATTCCAGAGTCTGAATTTTACAAAGCAAAGCTTCGCTCTGTGTCTGAAAAACCTCCTCTCCAAAAGGGAGAAAAACAGATTCTCACTCACAAGGACTTCTCACAAGGAGAGACTCACCTTTGTACCAGGACATACTCGAAAGGTGAAAAGGCGCCATGGAATGATCTTCAGGTAGAATTCTTTCACTGAGAATTGCTGAGTAACCACAAGGAAAATAAAGTGTTAAAGGTCACTCAATCATTAAGGGGTCTTCCCCAAAACACTTGAGAAATAGAGCAGTCCTAGGGTCAGGCTTCTGCACACTGATGACATCTTTTCTCTGGTACAATACTTAAAAGCCTTTAAAACTAGCAACAGCACACAGAAGCTTAACTTGTTAGCAAGAGTTGACCGTGAACACTTACAAGGCATGTAAGATACAAATTATACAGCAATAAGCCATTGTGTTCAGTACAATAGCACCAGTCTAATCGCAGGGTACTTAATGTAAGTACCCTTGAGAGGCTGAATTCAGGACAACATTGTAACACAAGTTCTGGAAAAAAAATTTTAAAAAAAATCACATTCTGCCTCCCATAACTCTTGCTACTACCCTCTTAATTTTGACAACCATTTCAAACTATTTTGGAAAAGCACTTGTAATTGCTAAATCCAGCAGATTTGGGAAAAACTTCTTTCCAGTTCATATCTGGCTGAACAAATAACTGCTAATGTGGAACTGTCAGCTTCCAAAGAGCAAGCTAAGATGAAATTTTAGCATCATTTGATGAAAAACAAAATCATTCTTTGCACTGCTCTAGCTGCAGTAACTGGAGAAAAAATGATGAGTGGCATTTCTCCACTGAGCAATTATACAACAGAAACTGAGCAAATATGAACAGGAACATCTTAAATAACAGCACAGTTATCTATCACATGGGACAGATGCTCTAGGCATATATAGGGAAATCCAGGGATACAGTTATACAAGCATCAGAAAATGCATCACCAACTTTGGCATCTGAAGAGAACCTGCATTGGTAGGCACTTCTGGGGAACCCTTTAAGCAAATAACACAACAGAAAAGTCTACAGAAGTCCAGAATGACTCTCAAAGAATAAAAGGATTCAAAGTTCCTAAGGGCCCGCAACTCATTCCCAAAGTCAGCTCTTCATGGTGCATGCTGTCGAGATCTAGAAATCTCTAGCAACAGTTCTCTCCTGTTAGATAAACAATTCCTTGATTAGCCTTTTACACCGATACTCATCACTGCATTTTTTCAGCATGCATTCAGATTAATAGATTTGCAAAGTGAACTTATTAGCAGATTCAGTGGTATTTTCTTTCTAGCTTCCTTGAAAGTTTGAAGGCAATAAGAAGGGATAATGGCTTCTGCTGACATTCTTATAATAAGGGAATTCTCATTTTCTCTCACTTGTTGGAATTCTCTTCCTTCTACTTATCCACACTTCATCCTCTGACTACTTTTTTTCTTTTACTTTCTCAGTAACTGTCAAGAAAAAGGATAAAGCCATAAAACCTAATAAGTGTCTTAGTTCAGGTCTAGAGGCATTAGAAACTGACAAACGGAATTGCTAGTCTGACCTGACCAGAGCAAAGGAAAGGCCAAAGTCTCCTGAACAATCCGTGACAAAATTCCTATAAAGCTTTGATGAGACTTAGAAAAACAGAATCGCAAAGCTTCACAAAGTTCTCAGCCATGAGCTTTACGTTTGCTGTCCATCCACAGGCAAAACTTTCTCAGCCAGATTTTAGGCACCTAAATCTGAAATTGAAGGGTAGGGTACAGGGAATCTGTTTAGTTATTTTGTACTATAAATGTTCCTAAGAGTGGTATCTTTGTGGTCATTACCTTAGGAGATACATAGCAATACACTTTCTTAGGTTTCTTCACTTTCTCAGGAGTTTGGCTGTCAGAAGGAGAATCTTCATCTTCATCCTCAGTGGCAGTAGAAGGATGGCGCTGGGAGGAGCTTAGATGTGTTGGTGGAAGGTGCCACTGGGTGTTGGTGTAATTAGAAGCTTCATAAAGGTAAGCTTCAAAGTAAATACTGACACCCGAGGTGGAGACATTGCGTTCTACGATGTTCTTCTCGTTCTCTAAAGGAAGTGAATAAGGGTTGTGTAAATCTTAGTGCAGCCCAGAACCAAAAAATAGATAATCCATAGAACATGACTGCATGGGAACTGATAAGTCACAGCCTGAACCTCTGACTGATCACCTGAGGCGAGCCGTGAGTCAGCCAGAGGACCACAGGTGAAGGCAATTTCTATTAAATAGGTTTATTCCTAGACCTATTTTAGAGCTGGCTACCAGTGGGGAAGGATCTCTTCTGGAGATCTGCTCTGCTGGAGTTCTGTAAGTGAGCCCAGGGTAGGGGTAAGCTTTCTATCTATTTTTTTTTTTTTGTTATCATAATCTGCTTTGCCTAACTCTCTTGTTTATTTTGTAATTATAACATCTTAATATTCATTGATTATACAATGACAAATTAGTCAGCCTTAAGGTAGTCAGATTAAAAGGAAAACAAAACAAAAAGAAAGAAACAAACAAACAAAAAAAAAAAACAGAAAGCTAACATCCAGAAAAAACCTGGTGACGTGAAGTTACTAAAGTGAAACCAGGAACAGGATGTAAGAGTTTCAAGGTAGCATCTTGCCCTCCCTGGCTTCAGATTGTTACTAGTCTTTGGATTTTTTTTTTTTATTACTATTATTATTTTGGTTGGTTGTTTCTTTAAGAAAATAGCCAAATACTTCAAGAAACAGCCAAAGCACATAGGTTTTATATAGTGATCTTCATCGCTACAGCTCAGTATACAATACACAACCAGCTCGCTGTATGGCTCAGATGCAAAAGAGTAGGAAGCAATAAAAGTTGCCTAATTTCAGAGGTAAATCTCATGAGACATGCAAGAGGACACACGTTGTTTTATCTGAAGGTACAGAGAACATCACTCTTCCAAGATCTCCCTTGTCAGCAACAAATTCATTTAGCTTAGCATTTTTAAAAATAATAGGTATTCCTTGAGCAACTAAGCATGGCTTGCCTGCAGGAATGCTATGTTTAACTTTGCTACAAGACTGCATGTAGCATTCTGCAGTGGGGCACTCGGAGAATAAACACTGCGCAGCTCTTGACTCACCACTTAGAACAATGATGTCAAAATCACCATTACTTATGGGCTGGTTCTGGTAGGAGATGCAGGCATGGAAACACCCCCTACAGTGCAAGGTGAATCGGAAGAACACTTGGCAAGTCTGCCGGTTGGATACCACAGATTTCTCAAACACAACATCAGAGTTCTCTTCTTCTTCAGGACCCAGCTAAACAGAAAACACAAAACAGAGGACAATTCTCTCTTGTTCATGTGAAATGAATTGGCAAGGGATAAAGCTGCACTCACCTCATGGATGGAGAGACTGTAATTGTGCTCATCAATAAGGGACACAGAATTGCTGGTAGGATTGTCATACTCATCTCTGGGAACTATCTGCAGGGTGTGCTGCTGCCCACAAGTCAGCACCAGAGTGGAGAAATGGCAAACAATTTTGGTTTTGGAGGGAACCACCATCCCTGGGGTAGAAAAAACAGCGTAGAGTCAGAATGCCAGGTGCTGCTACAAAGAAAAAGCAACTAGGGGCACAATCCACTTGAAAACTGATAAAGCTCTCAAAAGATTTTATGTCCTTAGACTCAAAAAACAAAGAATCTGAGCACTGAAATGCATAGCATGAGGCAATGGAGACACCTTGGATTAGAATCTCAGTACCAATAAAGGAAACCCAATCAGTCACCAGCCCTCCAAAGAATGCCCTTTTCTTCATTCTGACCTTCAGCTCAGAAGCTTGCCCACACTGCAGTTACAAAGCACAAGTCAGCTGGCATCCAAGGAAACCTGCAAACTCAGTTTACCAAACAAAATTAATCCTGAAGGGTATCTGAATTAAATCTGAGCTCCCTCTTTCTAAGGGGTCATCTTAGCAAGCTTTCTATCTATTTATAATGCAACTTAACAGAGAAACTTTCAGTGAAAATGCGCATGAAATATAAAAGATTCTGATGGAGTTCAAAAAGCAAAAGTAGAAAAAAATTAAAAGCGTAAAAAAGAAGCAGCTCAGAGAAATAGTGTGGAATATTCAAAAAAGGAAAGGAATCAAATCAAGGGAATATTTTCAGCAGCATTATCAGTACAGGATACCTTTGCAAAAAACATTCTCTGGCTGCTAGACTGATCACAAAGAATTTATTACAGAATTGAGAATATGCCACAAATGGTTAGAGAGCTTAAGAATTAGTGACTTATTCTGCAAGGCAGTTTCTGTTTTGCCATGTTCTAGTAGTAGAAAGTATGTTTTAATCACAGGTCTGTTGCTGGGATTTATACATGGCTAGAGGAAAATCGTGAAAGGTAACCCTTTCCCAGCCACCTATCTATTTTATTTGGAAATATATACACCTAATTCCTTTCAATAATTCCACATCCTACTTTTTGAATCATTACAGAGCTATCTAGACCTTACCTGGCTGAAACACCTTGTAGTAGGGGCTGTAGGCCACATTCAAGCCACCGAGTTTTATAGAGATCTCATATCTCCCAGCCCTGCGCACAGTGAAGGCCACTTTCACCACATTGGAATTAGGCTCCTGAAGAACTTCCTGGGTTACAGGAATATCAATTGCTAGCGCCACATGGCAGATGTGAACTCGCAGCCCCAGAGGCCGGTGAGCAGGGAAGGGCTGCCCATTCTTATAGAATAACTGCATGGGAAATGGAGAAATTCAGGTCAGCAAAAATATGCAGTGCACAGAGAGACAGAAAGCAAGTTGCTTTGCAACCGGGGGAAACAAGCATAAGAACCCCAGCTCAGCATAGGAGACAAAAACGAACAGACAGCTCTAACACACGGGCTGTGTTCTCCCAGACAAACAGGGTACAAGTGGGTTTCGAAAAACCACATTCTCTTTTTAGCTGAGGTTCACATGAATGACCCAAAAAGTAAATGCCTCTGGGCATTTCTTCTCTGCGATGTTAGTCTGTATCAGAACAGAAACCAAGAGAATCCACTACCCAAGGAAAAAAGGCAAAGCTATGTCCTTTCAGAGAAACAAGCAGATCTCGTCCATCTGTGCTCAGCTAAACTCTCCTCAAGTTTGCATAGAATACCATGCAGAAGATGCTGATCAAAGGAGTTGACTGAATCCACGCAGATAAGAAGCATTGGCATGAAAACAACACAGACACAGCCAGTTCCATCACAGCAGTTGTCCAATTTTAGAAGGTAATGCACCTCAGCCAGTACTTCCTTGCATGGAAAGAATTACACCTCAAAATCCTAAGAGCTTGCAGCCTGTAGATTAGATCCTGCCTGCTGTCAGCAAACAGTCTCCAGTCAGCAAAAAGTTACTATTATTCCCTGCTTCTAAACAGTACAGGGCCTGAAGTAGTATGTGTATGGGCTGACAGGGAAAGTAACCAGTGCTTGCAACAGCTACTGTTGATGAAATAAAGGACTAAGCAAATGTGAGACAAGCGTGGCATGCACAAGCATGTTGCTGGAGCTGCCATGAATGAGTCAGTGAGGTGAAGGGAGTAAATTTAAATAGCAAGAACAGAACAAGTCCCTTCTAGCTTTTCTAATTCCCTGTTCTGGTGTTAGAACCCCTTCTCATTTACCATCAAGTAAAACGGTTTTCCTCACCTCAAAATGGTATCATAATTGAAACTTTCTTCTTACTTTGATACCTTTCTGGCTGGGTGGGGTGGAATGCACAGGAGCTCAACAAAACCTGCTCAAATGATCCTCACATAGCTCCAGACCCTCAGTGTTCAGGCCTCTAGTGAATCTCATTTGTATTCTTGACCCATTCACCTAAAATTGACCTTCCAGGAGTTGGGGGAAACCAGAGACCTTGGCAAGCTTTTCCAGATCAAAAAGAATAACACTCAGAGTTTTTGGAATAATTCTTCTAACGGTATGGGGAGAAGCCACGAGGCCTTACAGCTCTAGGGTTGCTAAAATGCTCAGTGTCATGCTCCTGGCTTCAGCTGCATGACCAAAAGATACAAATGACCAAGTCTGCTGAAGGCAAGGCTCAGCCCACTTGTTTCCCAGCAAAGGAAGCAGAAGCAGGAAAAGCCTGATCGCCTCTAATTATTTTGAGGATCCTACAGAGATTGTGATCAGGTTTTATAGGAGAGCAACCTTTGGATATGCACTTCCTGAGTTCTGTAATACATTAATAGGGGAGAATACAAGAAGAGCTAGCTTTCCTACTCATAAGTTGGTCTCAATTAGAAAGGAGAGAAAAAAAAAAAAAAGCATTTGAAGAGCTCATCCCTAACTCAGACCTACGTCCCCACCCCAGAGATGTTTGGAAACAGAAATACTCCCTTACATGCACTCGGAAGGCCATGCTATGGCCCACCTCATGGGGCTCCTTCCAATCCCAGGAGATCTTGCAGGACCGGGGATCCAGGTAGTTGCCTCGCACGTAGTCATAAATAGTTCGCTCCCCTCGGCGTTCCCGGTCCTCATGCTGAAGGAAGCTGACTATACGTGCGGCAAGCTCAAAGAGGAACTTAATGGTGAAGAAGAAGGCTACCACAGATACTGTGATCCCACCTGCAGCAAGGAGAAAACAGATGGTAGTTGCAGTAGCATGATGAATCAAGCACCGAAGCCACATCCTCGCTATCCCAAGATGCCTTTTATTAATGACATTCTACTCAACTGCAAATTAGATGTTTAAGGCAGAAGTTATTGTGCAAACATTTACAGATTGTGTTATGCTAGAAGTTAGGTTAGAAAACAACACATCCCTTAAAACACTGCAAATGATTGCAAGTGGAGGAGAAATAGGCAAAGGTGGTACGGAGTCTCAGGCATGGCCAGCAAAAACACGAAATTCTCTCTGAGTTGCAAATTAGAACTACAGAGATTTCTTTAAGGAAAACAGTAGATAGCCACACAAACCCTGCACATCACATTAAGCCTGGATTAAGAAGCATCATGGAGGCAACAACCCTACACTAGTTCTGAAGAGAAAAAGTAAGGGCACGGCTTAGGAGTGAGGTCAATGAAGAACTTTGGAAACAAGAAGAATGGTAAAGGGGCAAGTCTGCCAAATGGAGGGCACAGTGCAGGGTGACAATAACTTCATGTTTGTTAGGTAGACTCTAACATGAAATCGAAAGCTTTCAGTAAATTCCTCTAACGCCTATGGAGAGGTCAACAAACACAGTGGCAGCCTTTCCTTCACTTACCAATAATGTAAAACATCAGGTCCCTTCGGTGAGACACAAAGCCGAGGATCACAGCTGCATCTAGAACACAAAATAGGCCAAGTCCAGACCAATACCTCTTCCTCACATACACTGGCCCAAATTTAGTCTATGATTCCTCAGACAAATACCTATCATCTATCTTCCTCTCCAAGGACATCTTTAAGGCATTATTCCATAAGACTGAAATATACAAACAACGTGCTAAAAGGAATAGTTCTTGCACCATCACAGATAGCTGTTCTGATTCAGGGACCCAAAAGGACAACGTATTATCCTCAAAAAACAAACAGTGGGTTTGCAGTACTGAAGCATGAGCTAGTTTTGCAGGATTTCAACAAAAATATCTGAAAGCCACTCATTGGAAATCTCAAACCTAGAGGAATCGAGTCATGAAGTTAACTTCCAAACTACCATGAAAGCGTATAACAGAGCCAACACCAAAATGGACAGAAACTGACCCTCAACCAGCAACTTTAGAAGAAAGCCTATGGAATAAAAAGGATGTGGACCAGACCATTCTGATCAATTGAGAACAAAAAATCCTCCTAGAGCAGGGATGAATCCATTATTTTTTTTCCTGCCTTGTGCCTGTATTGTAGAAAGTAGGAAAAAAAACTGTCCACTTCTGTGTACTCACTTCTGAAGAGCAAAAACTCTTGCTGATCAACTCACAAGCTAAAACCTTGATTTTTGCACACTTAAGATAACAGCAATTTTCAGAGTCACCAATCTAAAATTAAATTCTCACTGAGGGAGGTGCTAAACAAACATGTAGTAAAAAGACTACACCCTGAACAACATGTTCATGGTTGATTAAGACACAGCTGACAGATGGAACAAGCAGTAGCAGTGAATGTGTGTGACAATCACACAAACAACTTGGCATACACTAATGCATCCAATATAGCTCACCAAGTCACCATTCAGTTAGTGAGAAGCTACATTGTGCATTCAAACTGTCTTTAAAGAAAAAAGAATATACACACAAAGGGGGAGTTATTCAGCAGTCATCTCAACAGCAGCAGCAATGGACACCAGCATGCAGAAGGCTTAAATGAGGCATATATCCCCCTGGGCCACAACAACGGCCATCAAAATGCCCCCCCACATACACTCCATCCCCCTGGCTAAACAGCTTACCTTTATGCAACTGCCCATGTTCTAAAAACCAAAAGGGTGGTACCCATTCTTCAGCATCCTTCCTCCTTATGCCCAACAGTGGGGCAAATGTCAGCACAAAGAGGCCATAAAAAAGACTGTCACAGAAAATGGAACTCCTGGAACTTGCATCACAGGAAAAACTGCTCAAAGGTGAGGACCTGAGCACAGCAATCTCTTCCTCTTTGCAGAAAAAGGTTGCCCTGAAGAACAGCTCCCTGTAGCCTGTAGTTTGCTAGCCTCCCTGGAAAATGAAGAAAAAGTAAAGTTAGATCTTTCCATTGCTGACAACAAGTCTAGCAAGTACAAACAGGTGAGAGGTGCACTGCAAGAGTATCACTAGATGTCAAATCCACAGAAGCAATCCTATGAAGATACCACAGTCAGTGAAGCTCTTGGCTTCAACATGTTCTCAGTCTCCACATAACACTCTCATTCCACATGATCTGTTAAACTGGAAAGTTCAAGACAGAAGTAAAAGCAAATAAATAACCTGTCTCCATAGGTTTCATCGGGCTCATGAGTTTCCCAGAGCAGCCAAGAAGCTCTGAGCTACTCAAAGCACAGGGAGCCAGTTATGGCTCCAAGCCTTCACGTGCCACAGGACACTTTATGCTATCCCAAACTAATTTTTGCTGATGTTTTAAGAGTTCAGAAAACAAGTTCATAAGGCATTTCAGTTTCGGCAGCACTGTAGCCTAAATCACAGTTTACTGTCAGAATTCAGATTTTAATAATGAAAATAATATAAACTAAATAATAATAATAATAAAAATAAAGTAATAGGAAAGTAAAATCCAACAGCATGAACATATGTCTCTTATTTCCCTCCACCCCAATAATCAAAAGCCAACTGCCTCTGCACACTTCCACTCAGGCTCTAAGCTTTCTAACTCACTGGCAAAACAATGGGTAAGTTTTTGATTGTGCTGCAGAAGTCAGACTCTCGCTGCCTTCTCTTCCCCCACATCTCAGGGAGAGTCCCACCCACACTGCTATTTTCTTCTCTCTGGTTGAGTGAACAGCGTTGCAGTCCCCGGGGGCATAAGCTCTTAAATTTTCCCCTTAAATAATGTTTCAGGTCTATAAACTCTTATCTCTGTATATTAAGAATCACAGATTAGCAATTTCTTTGATGTTTAAGTTATTTCACAGTATATCTCCAGGATAACATCGAAGTACAGAGTCTTCAGTGCTTGCCTGTGTGCTACAAAAGCCTGCTTGAAACTGCCCCTTAGCGGATTGGCAGTGAAAGGGATGCATTCCTCCCTGCACAGCTGCAGAATTTCACAGAAAGTTATCAATGCTTTGGAATCTGTGAGATCCCCTCCCAGCATCTTACAGAACCTGCTTCTTTGGGTCACCAAAAAGCATCAAACTGACACCACTGGTTCATCTACCCATACTACTCTCAGCCCGTAACTCCTTTCTGTAGAACACACCGCAAGTAACAGCCTCTCTACAGAAAGGAGAGAAAGAGCTGTAATTCCAACTACAGGTGTATCTGAAGACAACAAAATCCTCTTGGTTGGGATTGCAGAACTTCAGGATGATTCCCTGCATCTACAAGCCATTGCCTTCAGTCAGCACAGCTACTTCTCATCCTATCATCTCCACATGAAGTGGCAGGCAAGGCGCCAAGCCGGGCAACCAGCAGAGATGAAAGAGCCATGGCACAGTTGGCTTCCCTGGAGCACACATGCCAGCAGCAGCTTTAAGGATGCTCCTTGGGTAAAGTTCCTAGCTGTGAGTAGCTAGTATTCAAAATAAGCTGCAGCATACACAGCTAAATTAAAACAGTATCAGGGCTAAAAACTGCCAGCTAACAATCTGGGAATCTAATTCATAAAAGCAGCAATATAAGGTGCCATCATAACTAGGCTGAGAAATGCTGAATTGACCCACAGGTCCCAGTGATCTGAATTTAAAGACACAGCAGACAATGGTCTCCTGCCACCTGCATGGAAAATGGGAATCAATAAAAGCTTCACTGTAGTTCGCCTCAAGAAGTCTTTGCACAATTAGGATAGACAGCCAGGAATCATAAGATAAACATTAGTGCCATTGCCTCTCTCATGGCAGAATGGAAAACAAGACCAGTAACAAGAATAAATTTTGTTTGCATTACTGCTGCTGTAAAGTCAAGGGAACACAAGACAAAGCTCCAGGAAGCAGCACCAATATATCCGTGCATAGGAACTATAACAACGATGCCACATTCACATGGCTACAGCTACAGGGCCAGCTGGGATTTAAAAATGGTTTAAAAGCCTTTCTATAATTTGGTATCGCTCCAGAGTCATTAAGATGACAGAATTTCACAGCTCTGAGCAGAACATCCCTATCCATGCATGCAAACATCCACCACCAGCACCCACTGTGTCTCATGCCACACACACCACACACAAGACAATTCTCCTTCAACCAAAAAGGTGCAGTATTTTTTTACGTTAATTAAAGTATGCACAGAAGGACAAACAGAAACTTGGCTTTAAAATACACTCATGGAAGACTGAAGAGTCAGCTCAAAAGGCACAGAGCACACTCAGCCCTCAAGGACAAAAGCCACAGCAGTGACAAAGGTATCCGCAACACAAATCTGCCCTTCTCTGTTCATAGCCAGCATTTATCACACATGCATTTACATGCAATTCCAAAGAAATACATGCAACATAAAATAATATAAAATAAGATAGTATAGGGAAACCTCAGTCAGCTACCCAAGGACTTTCCACGGCAGGTGAACGACCACAAGGACAGCAAGCTGTTTTCCCCAGGCCAAGCAGGTGCTGCTTTGCAGGGCCCTCCTGTAGTGTGCCCCTTTCCCTGGGCCAGGACGAATCTCTCATGCAGTACATTGGTGCTGCAGAGCTGATTTGGTGACCAGCAAGTCAAGCAAAGCTGGCCACATTTAGGAGATACCTACAGGTTTCAGTAACCTCAGAAAAACCCACAGTGAAGACAAGAGCCACGAGTCCTGCCTCACTCCTCGTGCACAGGGCACCAGAACCCAAGTGCAAGAACATCAGAAGCATTTCCTTCCCCGTGCAGGAGGGCTGTTACAGATCAAGTCGCACCGCCAGCAGAAAGCACAGCTTAGTAAGACTGAGGGCCACAGACCATCCAAAGAAGCACAGGTATCAACACCCCCTCTGCTCTCCTCGAAGCCCATCAGCACGGCGCCGTTTCCCAGCACACATCAGCCCAGCGAGCTTATTAAAGAGCTGCATCCTCTGCTCCTCCGCTCAGCCCGGTGCCCGTCACCGCGAACAGAAGTGGCTCCGGGCCTCGGGAGGCCCCCGGCTCAAAGAGGCAGCCCCGAATTCGGCTGTGGCAGCAGCGAGCGAGAAGCGATGCGGCCGCAGCAAGCTGAGTTCAGCGCTCGCGGCCCCGAGCCCGATGTGCCATCCCCTACGCACTGCGGTGCCACCCGCCCCGCCTCGCCTCACCCCGCTCCCAGACTGGCAGCACCCTTACCGAACACCTCCCTCACACAGCCGCGAAACCGATGCCCCTTGCCGGCGGCCGGAAGTGACGTAACTCCCGGTCCTCTCGGGGGGCGGGACTTGTGACGCACATTGACGACGCCGGAAGTGCTGGCTGGGCAGCATGGTGAGGCGGGCTGGGCTGGGTCGGGGGCTTTGGGTCTCGCGTTTCGTGTCTCGCTCATCCGCGCCCGTGTCTCCTTATAGGGAAAGCAAAAGAAGGCGCGGAAGTATGCGGTGATGAAGCGCATGATCAGCCTGCGTGACCAGCGCATGTGAGTGTAGCCCACTGCTAGGCCGTCTCAGGCGGCGCCCCGCAGCTTGGCGGCCCGTTCGGCGGCGCGGGGGTCCCATTGGGGCTCGCTGCTGCCCCGCTCCAGCGGTGCGCGTTCTTTCTTGCAGAAATGAGAAAGAACGGGCCAAGGCCGCCGCCAAAAAGAAGAAGGAGGATCCGAGCGCCATCAAGGAGCGGGAGGTGTAAGTGCCGCAGTGCGGGCCTCCTGGAGGGTGTTGGCCTCGTACCCCTCCTTCGTTGTAGGATTTGGTGTCATGTCGATCGCAGTTAATCGATTTGTATTCTTCCCTCCAGCCCCCAGCATCCCTCGTGTTTGTTCTTCCAGTACAACACGCAGCTGGGGCCTCCTTACCACATCTTAGTGGATACCAACTTCATCAACTTCTCCATCAAGGCTAAGCTGGACCTTGTGCAGTCTATGATGGACTGCCTCTATGCCAAGTGTGAGTGTCTGCCTCACTTTCAGATTCCAGGTTACATAGTGCCGTGATGTGTCTATGAACCACCTATTTGGCCTCATTGGCCACATTAACTGAGGGTAACAGAAATATTTAATAAAATATGTACTATAATCATAGAGCTTGTTGCAGATGGCCTGTGGTAGCCCTGAGACTTTGTTTTCTGACAGTCAGTGGTTTTAAATACTAATACTAAGGTAAAGCAGTGGTATTTTAAAAATCTAAAATTATCATGGATTTGTCCAATTGCTGCTCAGTGGCTCTACATTTCATCACTTTGTACCTTTAGCAGATCTTAGAAATTTAGAACTGCAAACAGTGGGTTACAGAGCTCATGACAACTTTCTGAGCTGTGCTGTTGAGATCTGTGCAGAAATACAGTTTTGTTCTAATACAGGCTTCTGATGCTGTCATTTTTGCATGTAGGCATTCCATGTATCACAGATTGTGTAATGGCTGAAATTGAGAAGTTAGGACAGAGGTATCGCGTGGCATTAAGGTATTTGCACACTATTCCTCTCTGCTTCTAGAACTTTGTATTTTAATACAAAGGAGACAGACAAGAAGAAATGAAATAAATTTGCTATGATGGTGCTCTTGTACAAATGGATTGTAGGTCTTGAACTTGATTTTATTTCTCTGGCTTTCTGAGTTCAGTTCTCTGAGTTCAGTTTTAGATCACTTTGAAAACTTATATACTAGGTATAAATATCCAGCTATATATTTTTTTTTCCCCCTCAGACCTTCTAAATAACATTTTTTTTCTTTTTCTCTAAATATTTAATCGTAAAAAATTATAAAAATAAAGAAAAAAATGACTCAGGTCTTTTGGAACTTTTCACTTATGCCTCATATTTTTCCTCTTGCAGTAGGTAGCATGTACTGGTAATGTAGAGCTGTGTCATTGTGTGATAACTACAAAACAAGTCCAGGATGGCTTGTGCTCTCAAGGTTTACTGTTCAGTTGTATTGTTTTTTTACCATTTATTTGAGCTGTTGAGTTGTAAAATATATGAGTGCAGCCCTTAAACGTCTTTGAAGTTCCCCTTCAGAGGGAAAGTGAAGTGTTCCTGTATGAAAAGATACAAAGTACAAAGGATCAGCAGTAAGATCTAGAATTTCTCCTAGTGTTCGAGTTATTTCAAATGATTTTTCTCTGTTAGGCAAGAACTTAACATTACAGAGAGTTTGGAAACCGGTTTAAAAGAACTAAGAAATATTTAGGCAGATTGTATTATTTGTTTGCTCATCAATTCAAGTTAGTGGAATGTACCATTGGCTCCGTGGCTTAAGCCCTTGTTTAGAGGATAATATGCTGTATATCATAGAAAAGAGGGTCTGTGTTCCACCATACTATATTACCATACATTTCTGGTCTGATTGCTGTGATGCTGCACATATGTATCCCCACAGAATTGCCAAGGACCCTCGGTTTGAACGTTTGCCGTGTATGCACAAAGGAACCTATGCAGATGACTGTTTGGTACAGAGAGTCACTCAGGTATTTACCCATACTATACTAACACACTAAAAATTCCTGAACCCTGCTAGTTACTCATGACTTAAGTTTCCAGCAAAGTAACTGTAATCTCATAAGGAGACATTTTCAGTACTTAGCACAAGTTTATTTGGAGGGGAGGATGTAATCTCCCCTAAGCATTCTTGTGGAAAATAGCATCAAGAAGCATCTTGAATGGGAAAGCTGTCATCTGTAAAAACTGCGCAGTGTTTGAATGTTTCTTGGAGTCTGTTTTGATTAGCAGAATTATATTATTAATCTGTTATGGAATTCTCTACAAGTCCTAGGAGTGCTTTACTATTGACAGGTAGCCCTCTCCTGTTAAACGAGCTAATTGAATTGAGGCTTTTGCTTGCCTTCAGCACCAGTGTTGACTCAGGCTTGCCTCTTTTTTTCAGCACAAATGTTATATTGTAGCCACAGTGGATAAAGAGCTCAAGCGGAGAATACGAAAGATTCCAGGAGTGCCCATAATGTATATTTCCAGGCACAGGTAAGGGACTTCTGACAGAAAGGAATGCTGCCAGGCAGAATCATTGTCTGCCATGGACTCTATTCCAGTGTACTTCTCTCCTGCAATGTCTATAGTGCAGAGTGTAGTAAAGGGCCTTGTGTTCACACAAAAATGAAAGCATAGCTGCTGCTGGGATAGAGACTTGTTGTAGACCTGCTTTTATTGCAGTCCACTTATTTGCTACCTGGAAGACTTCTTTCCTTGAGACCAGTGTTTCCATAGATACATCTTGCATAAGCAGTAGGAGGACTATGGGGCAGATGTATTCTACAGATTCTTGAGAAAAACTTCCTGTTCCATGTTCTATTTGAAATTTTTTTATATCCTCAGCTAAGAAACTGAATTTGCTTCTTAGCTAAAAGCTGAAGCAACTTGGAAGGATGCAGCAGTTTCAAAGCAATGAATCTGTACAGTAAGACTTGTGAGATATTGTAACAACGCTGGTTTGAGTTTGTTTCCCATTCCTTCTAAAGCATTCATCATATCCAGTGTTTTAGTATTTGTTCTGCATTATGTACAATTTAGGTTCTATGCAAGACAGAAGTTCTATGTCAAATCCTTTCAAAGTGTGGTACATAATTTTGGTAGCATGGTAAAGAAATAAAAACGTGGAGAGAAAAGGGTCAAAGTCTTCAGATGGGATGGGAAGGATGCTGGGAGGCAGGTATGCTACCAGTGGAAACTGAGTGTACTAAAATGCAGACAGAAGCATGTCAGAAATGAGGAAGCTAATTGCTGTAAATACATGGTTTTAATTGACCTGCAAGTAGAAGATGGCATAGAATATTTTCCCTCCAAACATCTTCAGCCCTACTCATTTTGCCCATGTGTCACAAGTTGAATGGACAGGATTTTATTCTCCAGAGTGGTTCTGCTCCTAAATCCTAGATTAGTTCTTAGAAAAACATTTTTTTTTTTTCTTGGGGGTTAAGGATTTCTTGACACTCAAACTCTGCAGGATAGAGGTAACTTTACGAAGTCTTTTTAGTTTTCTCCGAGGTAATATTTTTCTCCCTGAGGTTCTGAGCTGCAGATAAAAGCTGTTTTATGTTCAGTCTTCCTATAAGCATGTTGCTGCACTAAGAGGGGAACAACATAAAGTAGGTTGTCTTAATAGGTTTTCCCTTTCTTTTGCAGATACAATATTGAGAGGATGCCAGATGATTATGGAGCTCCTCGGTTCTAACTTGTCCAGCCAAGCCATGAATGCCAAGGCCCTGAGCCAGCATAAAGCTCCTTCTTGTTCCAAGCCCTCCTGCTTTCCTCTTTGCTGGAACTCTGTTTGTAGGATATCAGACTGACTTCATAGCCTTGATCTCCTAGGAAAAACAACAACTTTGTGAAAGAGTCTGTTTTACTCATCTTTTTTCTGACTGCACCTGATAATCCATAGCTTGGAGAAGGATATCAGAAGAAGAGAACTCTATGTTCAAGAATGTGCCAGACTCCCTCTTTGTTCTCACATGGTGATGGGTTTCACCATTCCGAATTAACTACTGGTGATATTCCAACTATGACTGAGAGTGGGACCACAGAGGTATTAGAAGGTTCTTATCTCTGCATCTGCAGCAGGATGAGTATTCCTTTGGTGAACTCCTTTGCATCTACTCCAAAAAGAAATTGGAATCTGAATGCTGGGGGAAAGCCATCAAGTCTGCATCAATAGACTGCCTTCTCTGGAGCCATGGTCTGGTAGATTTTAATTGAGAATCAATGGGCTTTTATTCAACTGTATCTCAATACAGTGAATGAAAACAAGTTGTGTCCTGCTCATGTTCCCTAACTCAGTTCATCCTTGTACGTTGAACAGATTTTCCCTCGTTTTTGTAGGTGCTCAGTGCATATTTAATATCTCTTCTTACCAGTGCACCTTGTATTTAAGATATGATGGTATCATCTCACAGTCTGTCCACTAGGTCAGCCAGCAGTCTAGCCTTTTTGCTCAAATGCAGAGAGATGTTGGCGTTGTTGGGTCTGGGATAGACCTCTCCCTTTTGTGTGATAAAAGTCTTTTGCTTTTAAGTCTCATGTAATGGAAGAATGTACTACTGTTTACAGGAAAGTGTCAAACTGAAAGGTATTAGATTGGTCCGGGACCAGAGTAGGTGGGAAGAAATCAGAGCAAATCTCACAGAGATCTGCAGTGTTGGCATTAACGTGAGGAGGAAGTAGTCAGAAGAGTGAGGGGAAAAAAAAATGGTTAAGCACATGGAGAAAAGCAGTGGAAAAAATAATTCTGAGATGTATTGCTTCTGTCTTCATGAAGATGCATTCTCATATCTTCTCCATTAGGCTTTTATTTTTAGTTTGCTCTTCTGATCTCTGTTCCTCTGTGGTGGTGAGAACTGTTTTAGGACAGAGATAGGAGAGAAACTGAGAGTCGCTGAGTCCCACATGCTGTAGCATGACTCCTGGCCAAAATATTGGAGTTGGGGTACAGAGAAAAGGGGGAAAACTTATACTCCTGGTATAACTAAGAAAAAGACTAAACTTCAATAGAGCTTGTATCTTGCAATTCCCTACACTAGTGCAGTCTTCAGTGTATGGCTGAAGTCATATCCCTAAAGGCAGGCAGCACACAGTGAAGGTAGTAGCTCTCCTCTGCTAATAATTTCTTGTCCTTGGGAAATGCCCCAACAAGCTAATAACCTTAATGCTAGCACCTGCCTTTACAGATGTTGCAGGAAACTTTGGGAACATGTCAGACTTGCTCTCTTTGCTTGCTGTGAGCTCACCTGCTAGTCTTATCCCTGAAATAATACCATACTGACACTTCTCCATCTCCAGACAGAAAGAAGGTAACCAACCAGCCTGAATTTTGACACTTTTAAATTGTACATTTCAAAAATAGTTTCCTTCATTTTCTTCTCTCAGTTGAAGTCACTTATTTTTTTTTAACCCAAAACTATTGCCATGAACACTTAAAGGCCACACCTTCTCAAACAACGACTGAGAAATAGCTGTAGGATTTGATCTGCTTATTTGGTTTTCAGAATAATCCTAGTTCTAAAAGACTTCTTCAGGTACAAAGTTACCCAGAATTTTCCCTATGCAGATAACTTGAGATAACCTAGACTGAAGGAGTCTGGAGGAGAAATAGACTGTTGCTCATGGTTAATACCTGACAGAAGTCTCTTAGGTGCTGAAGTCAAAAGCACAGCAACCTGATGAACTTGTGGGATGTCTTGACGGCTGGCAGAATGCTTAAAATTGCCAGACAAAATGAAAGGATATAAAATAACAGAGCTGTGTGTGCATATTAGGGTGATCTTCCCAGAGAGTTGTCTCATAACTGAGTTCAAACTTCGCTGGAAGCTTTTCTCATAGCTTCACAGCTGCACGATGTGTCATTTGAACGTGAAGCCCAGCTTTTCCAGCTAAGAGGACAAAGCTTTTTCCTGACCTTCCTCCTGCCTGCAAGGTTTTGGATTTCTCAACTGTTCTTTCCTATAGGGCGGAGGTGTTCAGTTCTCCAGCCAACTAGAGGTGGAACATCAGAACAGTTGTTCGAGTTTCATGGACTTGGACTCCGCTGCTAGTGGAACCCGGCGCTGCCCGGCCACACGTAATGGAGCCCGGCTCGGCCCCGCCGCTCTCGTCTTCCGCCCCGGCCGTGCCAATTAGGGCGGAAGCGCGGGCGCGGCGCTCTGCTCTCGCTTCCTTCCCTCTCTACGTGCCCCGCCGGCGGCACGGCGCCCTCCCGTAGTCACGTGGCCTCCCGCCGGGAAGCGCCTCCCGACGCTCTAGCTCCACTCTCGCGCCGCTCTATTGCCCGAGAGGGCGGAGCGCCGCCCCGCGCAGGCGCCGTGGGCCGTCCGCGCCGCCGCCGCCGCGGCCTGTGGAAGCGCCGCGCTCTGCTCCGCGCCGGCCGCCCGCGGCGCCGCCATGTACCCGGCCTGGGGCCTTTACGGGGCGGCGGGGCACTACCCGCCGCCGCCCACCTCCATCCCGCCGCCGCCGCTGCCCATCCCTCCGCCCAGCGTGCCGCCGCCCGCCGTGCCGCCGATGCCGCTGCCCAGCTACCCGCCGCCGGGCCCCGCGCCCGCCGCCGCTGCGCCGCCGCCTCCCGGCGGCACCTCGGGCTTCCTCAGCCTGCAGGAGCAGCACCTGGCGCAGCTGCAGCAGCTACAGCAGATGCACCAGAAGCAGCTGCAGTCCGTACTGCTGGGGCCGCCGCCGCCGCCGGGGCCGCCCCCCCCGGGGCTGCCGCCGCCGCCGCTGCCCGGCTCCTTCCCGGACTGGCAGCAGCCGCCGCCCACCGTGCCGCCGCCGCCGGTGCGCAGCTACCAGAAGCAGTTCTCCCACCGCGAGCCGCCCCCCGCCGCCCGCAAGCCGCCCCCCGCCGCCGCTTCCCGGGAGCGCGACGGCGCGGAGCCGCCCGCCGGGCACGGAGAGTGGGGAGAGCCCGCTCCTTCCGAGCCCGTGCCCATGGACATGGAGCTGTCGTCGCCGCCGCAATCCCCGCAGCCCGCCGCGCAGCCCTACCTGCCCGCGCAGCCCTACCTGCCGCCGCCCGCCTCCTCCCCACCGCCCCAGCCCTACCTGCCCCGCCCGCAGGCCTCGCAGCCGCCGCCCGCCTTCTCCGAGCCGCCCCCCTCCTACCTGGAGCCCCCCCCGAGCGGCGCCGCGCCGCCCTTCCTGCCGCCCCCCGCGCAGCCCTACCTGCCCCCCCCGCAGCCCTACCTGCTGCCTGCGCAGGCCTCTCCCTCACAGTCCGCTCCGCCCGGGCCCGCCGCCAAAGCCGCCCAGCCCCGCTTCACCCCCCCGCCCGCCGCCCTGCCCGAGGGAGGCTCGGAGGGAGGCACGGAGCAGCGCGGCACCCCGCAGCCCGACCCGGCTACGATGACGCCCCAGGTAAGGGCTCCGTCCGCTCCCGCAGGTTGCGGTGGTATCGTGTGCACCCGTGGCGTGCATCGTGTGGTTCCTTCAGTTGGTTTTCCGTCGGGGACCATATGTCAGCCGGTCTGTCTGGTCAGCGTGGAGCTGTGGCTGATCCTACCGGCTGTGGGTAAAGCTTCACGAGTCTGCCTGCTGTGGTACCCCGTTCTCTTTGACTTTCTGGAAATACGCTTTCCGCCACATGGGTTCGATCTTCTGCTATGATACAGAGCTTCTTAGGGAATACCCTGAAATAATAGTTCTCACACATGATTCTTACAGTTAACTGTGCACTTTTACGTGTGCGCTAGGGCTGAAATTAGTCCAAGTGTGAGTACATCAGTGCAGCTCTGTATGCGTGAATTTGGGCACAGTGCCATTGGTGAAGTGTGGACAGAGGCGTGCGGAGCCCCCAGCTGTGTGTGCAGCACCCTTGGCCTCGCTGGGGCTTTTGCAGCCCTTAGGGGTCAGCTCATGTAGTTCCAGCTGCAAGAACAAAGTATAAATACTCTTAAGAGTGAATGGATTTTATTTAAGCTTGAAATACGCAGGTTCAGTTGTTCTTTGGATTCTGATCTGAAGAAAATTTGTAGAAATTTTGTATCAGACTGAAGTCACTGAGATTAACTTTGTTAGTTCTTGGGACATCTTTAATTTGTATCCATTAGACTTCCATACCTGCACAGAAATAGCAATGGAAATGTATCCTTTTTACATTTGTACCATATAATGAATCACTGCTCAGCGGCGGAGTGCTTTTAGTTCGCAAATGTGATGTTATGAAGACTTCGGACAGTGCTAGTTAATCTCTTACAGGGATACCAATGGGGCTCATGTTTAGTACCAAAACCTGGACAAGTCAGATGTTGAAAGTGAATAGCATTGAAGGTGCTGCTGAATTCTTGAATTGTTAAACTTCAGATCGAGCAGTGAAGTAATTTGTCCCCCCACTGTGTAGCCAGAAGTGTCATAAGTGATAGGAGGAGAGAAAACCAGATTACTGAGAATTTTGGGTCTTTGTCAGAGTGACTTTACAGCCGTTGTAGCATGCAGAGAACTGGGTGCATGGAAATTGCTCAGTGGTGCAGGCTTGTGTTCCTCAGAACCGTACTTCTGGTGGTGTGTGTTCTGGTCACATCTGTTGTGGTGCTGATTTCAGCCTCTGTGTAATGCAATAGGCATAGTCTCTTGGTCAGCCAATGGTGGAGTAAATGCTCAAATGACTGAATGTACTGTCAGGACTCTTCTGCATTACCTCAGTGCTTCTGTTTTGTTCAGGAGCTGCGGTAACTCGTGTTTTCACTTTTTTCTCACTTCTCTGTTAGAGCCTGCAGGGCATGTATTACTGACTTCATCTGCTGTGAAAACTATGAGGCAGGATACATTGCTGTGTATGAATGTCCTTGTGTGAATCACTGGTCATACTGTGATTTTCACCCCTTATCCAATTGTTTGAGGAGATCTCTTGGGTCTCTGGGTGAACAGAATTCTGTGACGGTCATTCCTCCAGAGGCACAGCATCCAACACCTTTGTTCTAAGTCACCTTATGATGCTGTTTGAGAGGGATAAATGTAAACATCTTTTGTATAGCTGCATTGTGTGCTCCTCCCTCATGCTTACTAACTTACTAACCTCATCTCTCCAAGTTGCAGCCTTTACAGAAGTATTTTTAAAAAACACATTGGTATGTTTGTGTCTGCTAGGCTTTTGACAGTGGAAACCCACAGTCCCTTTCTGAGTGTCAGGTGGGCTCCCAGGGGAAGCTTATGCTTCTCTTAAACCTGTTTAAAGACAAATTGCATAGTTCAATTTTGAGAAATCCCATCAGACAATGCCTACCACCGTTGTAACCATGCTTTTTCTATTAGTTCCTTGCATCCCTGTCTTTCGGATTCTTTTTGGTTTGTGAGGAGGCTTTTTACAGATTGCTGTTCTCATCAGTGTATGCTTGGATGGAAAGGGAGAACAGCGGACATGAAAGCTGCAGGGCAGTCACAGATTCTCAAAAGTGGTGGAACTGACATGAGAACATAAGAATGGTTGTGCTGAGTCAGACTAAAAGTACAGTGTTTTATTATTCTGACTTTAACAGTGACTAAAAGGAGATGCTAAGAGAAGAATTCACAAATAAGTGAAGTGATACTTCTCTAAAATACAGGAGCTGCCTTGCCGTGACTGGTATCTTTATCTGTAAAATCTGGAGACTTTTCTTGTTGGAGCTTATGTGGTTGTGCCTTGATGCCATGGCAGTTCATTGCTTGCAGTTCTCTGGCAGGGACTTGCATAGCTCAGGGCTGTCAGGTAAAGAGCTGCCTCCCACCAGCTTTAAGTCTGTGTCCTGCTAGTCTGATTGATGCCTGGTATTTGTGTATTACAAGATGAAGTGAGCTAATGGTTCCCGCTTGGGTCTCTCTAATGTGCATGGTCCTGTAAGTGTTGAGATACTCCTCTTTAGTCTCTTATTCTTTACTTTAGTGACATCTCACAGTGCTTTGAAGCTGCTGTCATGTACTGACAGTGCTCTGATTGTAGCCTGAATTATTTAAAACTGAAAGCTGAGCCACATCTTAGATGGAGAATTCTTTAGATGGAGCCATATCTACTTTTTCAGCTGCTGAGTATTAATTGCAGAATCACAAAGTGGTCTGGATTGAAAGGGACTTTTAAATATCACCTTGAAACCTCCCTGCCATAAGCAGACATAAGAAACATCTTCCACCAGATCAGGCTGCCCAGGGCCCTATCCAGCCTGGCCTATAACACCTTCAGGTCTCCAGGCAGCCTCTGCCAGGGCCTCACTGCCCTCTGAGTAGACAATTCCCCCCTCATACCTAATCTAAATCCCCCCTTTTCTTGTTTAAAGCCATTCCCCCATGCCCTGTTGCTGCACACCCTGATGAAGAGTCCCTTTCCTGCTCTCTTGTAGGTCCCTTTTAGGTACTGGGAGTAATTCAGAGTAATCAGAAATCAGTTTCTAAGTATTCTTTGCTGGTTTTTGGGTCGTATTTTTTTTTCCTAACCCCTCTTTTATTCAAATATTTCCACCATGATTACTCTGCCATCATTTTCATACTACAGGTGTGTGTTCTCTGTTCATGCTCATCATCTTTTTGAACATTTTATCCTTTTTACTGCTCCCCTGCTTGTATTTGTTGTCCACCTTTTCTCCTTCATTTTCCCTAAGTTAGTCTCTTAGTAAGTACACTCACTTGATAGGAATAAAAAGCATTAACATTAGCAAGCATGGTACCTACCACATGTCTCTACTACTTGGTCATTTTTCTGCTTTTTATTTTTGTTTTCCTTAAATGAAACCTCTTTGGAGTGGGGAATAAATTCGTCAGTCTTCCATGCCTCACGTATCACTATCTGAGTTTTGATTAAATCTTTTTACTTTCATTGCAGTACTGCTGATAACGAAGTGAGTTTTCTCTCATATAAACATTTTTCTAGAATATTTTTATTCTGCATGATCATTAATGACTATCATGAATTAAAATTCTTTGTTTTTTTTTCGCTGAAAGCCATTTGTCTTAGAAAATTTGTTTATTGTAGGAACAGCAGCAATACTGGTACCAGCAGCACTTGCTTAGTCTACAGCAAAGAGCAAAAGCCCATGCTCAGGGACAGCAGCAAATGAAAGGCCCAGGAGTAGGGAAGGATTCATCTGAGCAGAGAGCAAAATCTGAAGAAGGGAAAATGAGTGCTTCAACTCCGCAGTCTGAACCTCCTCCGCTTAATGAATCCTTGCCTCCACCATCTAAGGAAGATGAGTCTTCTCTTACATCCACTGAAACTCAGGTAGGCTTTGCAGAGAGGTGCCGCTCTGTGTGTTGTGCTAGATGGGACAAAACGCAGGAAATACTGTCATCAAATTCTCATATACTGTGTAATAAGAAATACAGTAAAACAATCTTTAAAGAACATGTAAGGCCACAGCAATAATAAAAAATACATTCCTCATATTTAGACTTGCATAGATACTCACACATGCACCAAGCTTGACTCACTTGCACCTTCTCCAACACTGTCATCTTTGTCTATGAGAAGCACGTTGTGACACAGAAGTGCAAAATGAAGTACTCTGTAAATGAGGAATGCTATACTTAAGACGCTGTTTTCAGTGCTTCTCTTGCTGGTTGTCTGGTCTGGCTCTCTTTTTCTCTGTGTATAATAGTTTGTCTGGAAGCCAAGAACTTTGTAGAGAGTATTTAGTATTTTGTCAGAGTGCTTAATGATAGTTTCTACGTAATGGACGGAGGTCATTATTTCAGTGTTTCAGCAGATTACTGTGGCATGATAGGCTGCCCTACAGCATGTGCTCTGCTTTCACTTACAATATGCAGGTTTTCATCAAGCAGCAAAATTATGCTCTTAAAATTATTGTGTTTCGTCATGAAAATGCATAGCTGTCTCCCTGCATTTGCTGTGAGCAGCACAGAGCAGATCTGTGTTAATCTCTTACCTGTTAGTTTCTGTATGTATGAAAAACCTAATCCCCATCTGCTTAACCTTTAGATCAGACTACACAAGAATAGAGGAGATAAAAATCAGAACACTGGAATACAGAGTGATAAGATAATGAAAGCCAAGAGGATTCTTGTAAACTGAGTAGCAAACAAGTGTTTTTCTCTTCTGACAGAAACAGACTTCCTTTATTTATAGTATTTGCCTGTTTCTCTAGCTTAATATTGATCCTCCTGATGACCCTGAGGAAGATTTGAGACTGCAGCAGTTGCAAGCAGCAGCAGCTCAATGGCAGCAGCATCCCCATCACCGAGTTGGATTTCAGTACCAGAGAATAATGCAGAAGCATGCCCAGCTGCAGCAGATAGTACAGCAGTATCAACAGATCATGCAACAGCCTCCACATCTGCAGGTGAAACATTCAGGAGATGGTATTTGATATGTTTTGTGAGTGACCTAACACTAACGGTCTGCTGAAAAAATGAGTAATTGAGTGATTTCTCATGGTCAGCTTATCTGTCTAATTACTTTTTCTGCATGGACAGAAGTCTGTATCCCTGTTTCCTATTATCACTCAACTTTAGAATGAAAAAAAGTAGCTTGAGAGGTGATGACAAATCTTTAATAGGATAGTGAAAATAAGAATTTACACTTTTAAGATTTTCAGGCATATCTGAGTGATACAGGAGCAGAGTTGAATACAATACAGACCTCACTCAGCTTCTGATATTTTCCTGATTTAGAAATCATGCAGGAGAAAGTGAGCAGGTGATTGTGTGAAGTAAATTGGTAGCTGCCCTATTTCATAATTTTGAAAAATGTGCAGTGATGAAGTAGAAGTCTTAATTACAAATTTGGATGATTATATCACTGTTGAAACCTTTAAGTTTTTAAGTAAACGTTAATTGCTGTATTAGTTGAACCAGCTTTTTCTGAGTTGGAAGAGTTTGTACATTAAGCATTTATTTATAGCTTGGGCTGTCTGTTTAAAGAATCTGGAAGTATAATGCCCGAAATCTTAGAACAGGTCAAGCCCATCAGTATTAGCATCTGAGGAAAAACTGACTGCACTGTGCAAATTATGTCATCCAGAAAAGGTTTAAAGAAAAATAACTGCTTGTAGCTGAAGCAACTCTGCAAGTTAGTAAGTTTAGAAATTGAAATTCTGGGAAGTAGTCACATACTATATGTACCGCAAGGGTGAAGATTGATTTGTGCTTTAGTAGCTGTTGTTTGCATTAAGTAATAACACAGCTTGAAGGCCTTTGGCTATAGCTTTCTTTAGCTTTCCTGTGTAAAACAAAATAGTCTTCTATGCATAAACGCTTTCCCTCCAGTCATTCAATGAGTAAATTGATGTTAGGTGTCGGAGTTTGCTTTTGTTTGGTTGTAGTTCTTCCTCAAGTATCTGCAAAAGTCAGAAGTTGTGATAGGAGGAGTGACGCTAAAATATGTGGCTCTGACAGTAACTCAAATGGTATTTTGAAGTTATTCCTGTATTCTCATTGTAGACAATGTCAGCGGAGATGCAGCTGAGACATTATGAAACACAGCAAAAACAGTTCCAGCAGCTTCATAAAGACTGGGAGCGATCAATGAACCAACAGTGGCAGCATCAGCTTCAAACATATCCTCATAAAGACCAACTTCAGGAGTATGAGAAACAGTGGAAAGCATGGGATGAACAGATGAAGGTCACTCAGTCCCATCTGCAGGAGAAAGTGAGCTCACTTCAAAACTTGAAGAATCAGTATCCTGCAAATGTTTCACTTCCACCTCCATTTGTTCCGTATTCCCAATCTGCTCAGGGTGGCATTCCAGTTATGCCTCCAACTTTGCCTTCAACTACACCTCCACTGGTTCCCCCACCTCTGTCGTCTGTATCTCAGTTATCCAACTCCTCCTCTGTCCCTTCAGGATCCAGTTCTCAAAGCAGTCAATCTACTGAAACACCAAGGCCAGCTCTACTTCCCACTCCTGGTACCTATGCATCAAAAATATCTAGTTCACCTGTGTATTCAGCTTACCATTCTCAAGGAAGTTCATCCTTCAGCTCTTCAGACCATGGAAAGTCTCAAGTTCACCATAATAAACAAACTGAGCAAGGATGTGGGGAACTGAAAACCCCTTCTGCGTTGTCTTCAACATACACACCTACCATGCAGGATAAACCAGTGAGATCAGGTGGATTGCTTCCAGATCCTCCCAGATCAGCACGTTTCGAAGGTCCCAGAGGTCCTCGGTAAGGATACTTTCATTGATTTATACGTTTGAGGCTGAATGCGTTTTGGTGATATATTAAGAAATGAAACATTGTCTTATTCTCAGATTTTCCTGAGGTCATATGAGGTGTGTTTGGCAGAGGTTTTGTGTATGCACGTTATGGTCTGTATTTATCTGATTACAGCAAAGATAAGTAAATTCTATTTACCTAGTCATCTCCTAAAGTGGAACACTTTTTTTTTTCCTCCTGTTTCTCTAGTGAAATGCTTCAGCATGCTGCTCCCTTTTAATCCTCAGAGATATAATATTTCTTTTGTGAAAATAGGAAAGATGCTGTAAATATTTTATGCATCTTTGCCATCTTTAGCTTAAAGATGATAACTCGCATTTGGAAGACTGACCTTTCACAAAAAGCCGTATAAATTTCCAGCATTCCATATGCGGTACTTGGAACACAATTTAGGAATATCTAAAGCAAAAGTGTTGAGGAACAATCCCTCAAGTCATTGATGGATTAAGTCATTGCTGTAGATGATGACACTTCAATGAGCACATTCTGAAAAGGGTTCAAGAAAGTATCCAGATATCTATTTAGTTAAATATACTACCATAGCTTATTACTAGAAATTTAGTTTTGAGAAGAGAAACAATTATTCTTTGTAGTCCAAATCCATTGATTGCAGAAAGAAATGGTAAAACTAAGAGTGCTTCACCTGTGCTTTTTCTTTAACTTCTCTTGCTGTGAGAGTTCTGTAGCTACATCTTTTTCCTATTTGCTGCACTTTCCAAAATGGCTGCCGGATAAGAGAGTGGTGGTCTTTGTCCTGCATGCAAATCAGTGTTTTTCCACGTGTAGCATTACTTAGCATTCAAACAGCTATAAATGAGAAAGAAAGAAAGAAAGAAATGATTTGAGCCTTTGCCTAACACTGGGATTCCTTTTGTTTTCTATAACATCTGGTAGTTTTGAATTTGAAGGTAACTGTCTTTATTAAGATAGAGTTTTATTAAAATACAAATCTGCGTTTTTTCAAGTAGATGGTCTGCTGCCTTACTCTAAATGTGCCTGCTATATGCTTTGACCTAAGAACTTGGTTTTTGAACTGTTTTCTTTCCATAATTGTCATGATATCAGTTTGCAAAAACAACATCTGTTGTGTGTGGTCATTAGTTCAAGGCTGGTTGAAGTGATGCCTACTAAATTTGAAACAAACAGACAAACAAACAAACAAAAACTCCAAGAAAGTAGACTGTGGCTTTATTTCTGAGGACACTTGAAGTATTAAAATAGCATAACTTTTGAGCATTGCTATATTGTGATTGTATGAATATGCTATGGCTTTCCCAAAAATCTGTTTACTATTTGTTCTCAGTATCAGCCATTGAAATTTTTTCTTGAACTTGTGATAAATTAAAAATGTAGTTGTTAAATGGCACTATCCCATAGTTAACAGGTAATGATTGGATGTATGAGGAGACACCCATCCACTCCATTTTAGCAATTAACATTTCTCAAAAATCTGTAAAGAATTTCCTTAAACTAATTTTCTGAATTTAGGGGATGAAGAACATCTTACAGTACTCAAACTTTTCTTCTAGTTATACCTCCCATGTAAACAGTGGTCCTTAAAATTCAAGATATGTTGCTGCTATGCTTTACGATTTCTTTTTTTTCCCTCATCCTGTTTATCTTGACCTCCTTCACCCCAAACAAAATGCAGTTTTGTTCCAAAAGAAAATGTGCTTTCTACTTTTTCATCTTAAGAGGATTATTAAAATTCTTTGATGTTGTGTAAATGATCTAATTTGGTAAATTGTTCACTGAAACCTTAATTTCTGCAGCAAGTCAACTGCTGCTAGTAGGTAGGCAGTAATGAATTGATATCCAGTGAGGCACAACTGTAAATCCCAAACATCCAAGCAATTTGAGTCCAGGCACAAGTTCTATATTCTGTGTGAAATGAATTTCATTTGTTGTAGCCTGGTAGGTAAAACAGTATTGTGCGTGTGCAGGTTGGATTTTTTATTATATGACTGTGAATTATTCTTTATGTTTGTTTGCTTGACTTCTTGTGTTCAAGCAAGGGCAGTTGTAGGTGTTCTCAAAAGGAATTAAAAACAAAACAAACAAAAAAAGGGATGCCATAAAAATGCACTTGTTTTAGGCATATTGTCTTGCATGGAACTTAATATCACAAATTGTTAAACAGATCCTTTCTGTAAGTATGTATAGATTTTCCTGTATGCCATTCATCACCATAGCAAAGTAAGCTTGCTGCATAGTATTAAAGCAAAAGTTCAGCAAGTCCTATTCGTTTTCACAAAACTGAAAAGCTGAAACTTTTCTCAGTCAACTTTGGAAGGCTTGTGGGTTTGTTTTTTTTCCCCTTTTTAAAGTCACATTTAAATCCTGAGATACTTAAGTCAAGTTTTCTGTTTAGGGTCTGCAGCTGGTTTAAATGTCTTCGTTGTGCAATGTTGAAATGGAGATTTCTTCTCTCTTCTTCTTTGTTCTGCAAGTGGTTCAAATGGGTTTGGTTCTAAGGCACACTAGAGTACACCAGTTAAATCAAGGAGGTGTGAAATCTTGTTTTAGAGTTTGGTATATTCATTTGAGTAAAATTGCCTTTATTTCATATGCAGATTTGATGGACCTCGAGGAAGAGGATATGACAAATTTGAAGGCTCAAGACCAAGAGGTCCCCGTTTCGACTCCCAGCGCACAGAAGGACACAGGTCACGTTTTGACCGACAGAATACTGACGGACAGCATACAAGTAGATGGGGCAATATCCCACGTGGACCAGCAGGACAATTTTATACTTCTCAAAATACATCACATGCACATGGTTCTCGACCTGGTGGTCCACGGTGGAGGGGGCCTAGGCCTCATTTAGGACAGCAGCAGTCACAAACAGACTCAAGATCAGAAAACAAAGAGCCTTTTACAGACGTAGCTGGCAATCAGCAGACTGTAAGTGGAACGCAATCGCCTCCTGACGTGAAGAGTACCAGTTCCGTTGAGCCAAATGAAGACCTTGCAAACACTCAACAGGAGCCATCCAAAGCTGAAGTCAAAGAAACCACTTCAGACCCTCCTAAAAAGTGGACGTGGAGTTCACATGATCCTAACGAGCAAGTAGAAGAGTCCAAAGCAAGTACTTCACCTATTCCAAACCAGAATTCAACATCCCTTTCTAGCAATTCTGTAGCTTTGCAGTCAGGTGTTGCAAGGACAGGAGGTGCAGTAACCCCTGTAACAGGAAATGAGGATCTGGATTCCACAGACAGTCAATTGCTTGATTCACATAGTACCCAGGGCTTACCTGGGCCAGAAGGCAGAGGGAAAGGGTCTTTTATGCATGAAGATAGAGGCAAGGGGCATATAAACAGAGGAAGAGGACAGGGCAGAGGGCAGGGAGATGGCCGTGGCTGGGGAATGGGCCGTGGCCGAGGCATGGGCAGGATGGATGGCCGAGGAATGGGCAGGATGGACGGCGGCCGGGGAATGGGAAGAATGGACGGTGGCTGGGGAATGGGCAGGATGGACGATGGCCATGGCTGGGGAATGGGCAGGATGGACGATGGCCGTGGCAGAGGATATGTGTACAGAGGGAGAGGGCAGGCTAGGCAGGCATCCATCCGTGGCAGGGGCATGTTCAGGAGAGCAGGCAGCAGGGAAAGGATGCCAGATGGGCGGTCAGGGAGCAGGGAGAGGATGCCAGATGGACGATCTGGCAGCCGAGAGAGGACGATGGGTGGCCAGTCTGATAGCCGGGAGAGGGTGATGTCTAGCCGAGATAGAGAGCTAGCTGGGCGGCCAGGCAGCCGGGAGAGGGGACAGAGGGCAGGCAGCAGGGAAAGAGGCCCTGTCAGGCGGGCAGGCAGCAGGGAGAGGGAGCCCATGCGGCGGGCCGGCAGCAGGGAAAGAGTCCCTATCAGGCGTGCTGGCAGCAGGGAGAGGGTCCTTGTCAGGAGGGCAGGTAGTCGTGAGAGAGGTCCTGTCAGGAGGGCGGGTAGTCGTGAGAGAGGTCCTGTCAGGAGGCCAGATAGCCGGGAGAGGGAAACAGGAGGCGATATGGATAAACCAAGTCACCTAGGAGATGACCCTGACAACATGCCTCCTTACCATCGAGATGAGACACTCAGGGGTTCTTGGAGTCATGAAGATGAGAGAATGCATGAGGAATTTCCTTTGGATAGTAGAGATGACCCTTCGATGGAGCATGAGCATTTGGATGACTGGGAAAGAGAACAATACTGGAGAGATCAGAACTCTGATTATCGGGATGATTCTGTAGATCCATATGATAGAGATGACAGGCTGCCATCTCACCATTCAATGCCTCCATTATCTCCACTACCAGCACTACCTCATTTATCATCTGATCATGACAGACGAGATTCATGGTGGGATGACTGGAAAAGGCCAAGGGAGAGGGAACTAGAGAGAGATCTAGATAGAACTGGGAGATCCTCAGACATTTACGATCAAGATTTGGACAGAGAATGGGATAATAGAGACTGGGACATGAGACCTATGGATGACAGAGAAACGGGGAATCGTGACCTGGATATTCCACCACTACCACCCCTTCCACCTCTGGACAGATATCGTGAAGACAGGTGGAGAGAGGATAGGAATAGAGACCATTATGACAGAGACCTCCGAGACAGAGGTGAGCTGAGAATTCGAGAGTATCCGGAGAGATATGACACGTGGCGGGAGAAACAGGACTTTGTTCCTGAAAGGAACGATTGGGAGAGGGAACGGTTGTCAGATAGGTGGTATCCAGACGATGGAGACAGAGTGAGGTCTTTGGACGGTCAGCTGGATTCATCCCTTCTTCCACCTTCACATTCCTCTGATATGCTGGGAACAGATTCCAACCTGGACTCAGAACAGTCCTTGGGGGGAGTGATGGTCCTGAGCCAAAGACAGCATGAAATAATTCTGAAAGCTGCCCAGGAGCTCAAAATGCTTCGGTGAGTTGCCTGATTCTGTCACATTTGGCAGGAAAAATAAGTAGACATTAAATTATTTTTTTTTTAATCCATTTTCATACTGTTGCGTGTTCTCTAGAATTTTGAACTTCTGAGCTGGTACACTTCAATTGTATAGCATTGAGTGGGGGATGTTAATTTCCTTTTGGACATCTTCATGATAAATGTTTCTTGTCATGCATTAGTATGTTCTGATGAGTTTACTCACTTCTGACCTATCTTTCTTTTTTATTTCCAATGCAAATTAAATATTCTGTGTTTGCCAAGAAGCAGCTAAATTTTGGTGGCCAAAGATTTCGTAGGGATTGTGAATCCACATCCAGTTTCAGCTGTTAAGTAGGCAAGTCAATCATATTGTAGCTTTAACTAGCCAAATGGACCAATTGGATGTGAATGAAATTTTCAAAATCTTGATCAGCAATGAGTTGCCTCTGCGATTGAGTTGTTGGTGATTTTATCATTTTTCTTTTGTTTTTTAAACTGTTTACTCCCTTTTCTCATCATGGCTGTTTCAAGAGCACAAAATTTACTTTTAGTAGTATTTTCTCTTTTTATTTTGCTTTACATATAGGTAGTACCAGTTTTAAAGCTGAGTTCCTATGTGGGGAAATGCACTTCATGTATTTGTAAAACTAATTACTAAGAAGCCTTGTTTGACATCAATCTGTTTCCAGTTCCAGGAGTCATCTCACTTATGTGCTTTTCCAACCTTGAGAAAAATGTTGGAGGAAGAAAACTTTGTCCTGATGTAATTTCATGACCTTAGCAAGTTCTTGGAACCTCCTTTTTCATTTTTAGTTATGTTCATTAACTAATGTAGTTGCCAAATAGGTACCATGAGAACGAACCTGTTGCGTGGTGCTTTTGCTTCTTAAGTATGTTGTTATTCCCACCACAGCTCACCCATAAAGCAAAGCTATCAGAATAGTTTGGTTCTTCTGTGGAGATGGTCCTTGTTTTCCAGATTCCTTCAACTTACACATTAATAGCTTCATTTCTTTTCACCATAGAATGGCAGTAGAAACTCACATGGAACTAGTTATTCAGAGTATTGCTATCACAGCTTTCATGGGTGAACTTATTTTTTTCTTAAATAATAGAGCATTCTCCTGTTGAATAGGGCATTTTCCATTAGTTACTTTTCAACATGCATCCACATCACCTGACCAATCTTTCCATTATTCTCAAAAGAGCTTGTTGATAATTACTTTGTAATATTCCATTATCCTCAGATGAGTTTGGTAATTGTTTCAAATAGTCACGTCAAGATCTATGTTGGAGTGATTCCTAATTTACATAATGGAACCTATTTAATTTTTGAATACTGCTCACTTTTTAATTGAAGTATGGTTTGTATGTTTGTTTTCTTTTTAGAATGTTCCCTCATTTGAACCTGTAGCATCCTCAGTGAATAATTTTGTCCAGCTTGATTGACATTGCTTCTAAGGATCAACATAAGAGCAATGACAAATAACCAGGAGGATATGAATGCAAGGCAAACTCAAAATGCGAAAGTTAACGAAGAGCTCATATTAGAAAGCATCTGTTAAACCCCCTAATGATTTAATAGGGATTTATATCAAAATAAGTAATAGAATAATATCCTCTTCCACATCAGCAATATCCTAGGGTTCAGTAAATTTAGAAGTAGAAGGAGGAGGAGAACACGCACCTTCTGCACAAACATTTTCTTTGTGATTTGATGCATAGGTTTTGGTGCATTAAATGTATTCATGAGAAAACCAGAAAGATAGGTTTCTTCCATTATATTCTATGAATGAGATTCTATGAGAGATTCATGTGACCCATCCTATTTGTGAGCCACTGAGAGATAGCTTAGGATTGATACCTAGTAAAGACGAGAGTTTTAATTTCACAGGAAGGATAAGCTAAAATAATGAGCAGTTAAAGTGAATGTTTAGTTATCTCTGTTACATTAAACCACGTTGAACAATATAGAGATGTTTTGCACTTTTCTTGAAGCCGTTTTGTTTTCAAACTCTTAAGATTACTAAGCATCTGTCCCATATGGAGACCTTCATTGCATGCAGAAATGCAAGAAAAGTGATTTTTAAAAAGAGAGAGTAGAACCGTTCTTTGGGAACCACTGCATCAGTGAATAATTTTATTCAAGCTGAAATACTTACACATAGAAATGAAAATGGTGTAGATATGCATGTCTAAGTCATTAAGAAGGAGAAATACAAATATAATATTGATACTATTGTTTGTAAATTTGATATGAGGATATTCTTAAAATTAATTACACAGGTACTTTGCATCAGGTCCTTCCAAGCAAGTGACCCCAATCTGAATGATAGAAACAAAGGGAGAGAGAAAACATTGTGAACAAAAACTGAAAGGAAAGCATACTGAATAGAAGTTTGTAATCTGGTGGTTGCAGCATTCACTGCTGTCCTGTTTTCTGCTCCATAAAAGAGGAAAACGAAAGCTAACATTACCACTTTGTTTTTAAATGTTGGCATCTCTGTTATGCTTTGTGTTGGCCTCAGTCTCATCAGCGTGCAACCTAGAGTGAGCCCCAGTGCACTTAGGCATATCCATGGGGCTTCATGTTTGTAGGTGTTGGTGGAAGCAAAAATCCAGCTTTGTTCTTTACTGTTGAAGCAGAGTAGTTCTAGCCAAGTTTAGAGGAAGTCCGGTCAAAAAGGATGCAGCTAATATATAAATGTTTCGATGGCTAGTAAGGTGGATGTGAAACAAGGATTTCACAATCAGCGTTGACCATTTAATGCCATATTCTCACTTAAGCAACAGACTGATACAGCTTTCTTGTGATTCATGTGCAGAGAGCAAAAAGAACAGCTGCAGAAGTTGAAAGAATTTAAACCTGACATTTCCACGCAAGACTCTCCAAGATCACAGAACACAGGCACAAGACCGGGTGCCTTTCAGGTAAATCCATTTCAAGACAATGTAATGTGCTGGTGGTAATTGCTACCCGTGTGTATTTCAGGTCACTTCCATGCTCTGATGATCAATCTTTTTTATGGAATTACCTCCCCAGCAGTCCTTACAACTTCATCTGTCTTTTGTTGAGGCTGAGCAACTTTGTGGTTTCTTTAGATTTTCCAGAGCCTATTTTAGTCATTCAGTTCACTGTGTCTTCCAAGTATGGTCCACAGGAGAGAGTAGCTCATGAGATTTAACAGTCTAAATTGCTGTAGAATGATGTGCAAGAAAAGGTGACCTCTTGTAAAGTAAGTTTGCAAGATTTGTGAAAAGACAGACCCTCCTTTTCCCCATCTAGCTACGTGGGATTGCTGTCTTTGAATACCAGATTGCTCTACTCTTCCTGCTTTAAGGGCTCTTTATACTTTGAAGAGGTTGAGAGGAAAGAAAATTGAGAATAGTTCCATCAGAAACTCAGATCAAGTGGGCATTAGTTTGCTGCTGGCTGTCTTTATTAGGAGTTCTCATTACCATCTAGAATATTGTGAAGTGCTTTAAAGCTCACGTTTGTGCACCTCCATGCCTTCATTTCCTGTTGTGCTGTAAGTTATTGTTCTGCTATTTCGTCTCCTGATTGGTCCTAAGAACTCTTCTCAGATGCTCTAATTTGTTTTTTGGTATCTCATACCAGGTCAGAAACCAACTGAACTTCTGCAGTCATGTTTACTCACATTTATAAAGCCTTCCTAAAACAAATAAACAACTTAGTTATGTGTATGTTGAAGGAGATGCTGAGTTGATGCACAGACTTTTTTTGTGATGTCTTAGCCCAAAAGTTACTGGTACCAATAAACTTGGATGTACTGACCTGTAATCCTTTTAAACCTTTAACCAGCCCAAACTTTCTTTGTCCCTCCTCCTAGCGAAGCATTACGCTGTGAATGAGGCACTACAAGTTTTATTTTTGCCTTGCTGACCTCTTTCTTGTTTACAGTGTCTATAAAGTCAAGTAATAGAACACATTTCGTACCAAGAACCGCAAACATGATGACATCTCTAGGAAGTGACTTTACTCCTTAACTTTGGTATTTTGTATCTCAGAATACTTCACCCATCTGCCTGGAGGTTTTCAAACATCTGTTACCTTAAGATTTCTGCTGTGTCTTTGAATGTAAAGCTTTGCTTGTAATTACAACTGTTCTCCAAGTTCTGCTGTGTACTGCTTATGAAACTGCCTATATCTTGGCAGCTACTGTGATGCTAAAAAGTCTGTTGTGACACAGTATGTGGTGTTCCATGAGGATGTTGGGTTCAAGAAGGGATTTTATTTTTTCACTGGGCAGCACCTTCCCACTGACCAGATTACATTAAGAGTTTTCCAGGTGGTACTGCGCTCTGGGAATTTTTCCAGTGTCTTCCAGAAAGAAGCTGGCCTTATCAATCCTTTTGTGCCTCATCAAGTTGTCCTACTTCTAGACTATTTCAGCCCCCTCACAGCAGGAATCTTTGGGAATTAAACTATAGACGCTTTTGAATTAAGATTGGCCTACTGGAGCTTAAATTGTTATGGTTATTTTTAAGGAGAAGATAGTATTTAAGCATTCATGTAATGAACAAACACTAAATTAATTGAGGCTGCCAGTTCATGAAATATTGTCCTCCTACCTCTAGCATCTTGGTGGAGGTACTATAAAATTTGACTATAGATTGCCATTGTGCTTACTGAGTTAGGATGAGAGAAGATTAGGCGACAGATCTCTATTTAAAGTGCTTTCTGCATCTAGGTCTCTTCTCAGCTATCTTCAGAGGCAACATTAGAAGCCCAAGCTATTAAACCTTCTCCTGCTGTTATTATAAAGCCTCCCGTGTTGTTCAGACAGCCCACCCCTGTGACAAGACCAACTGCCCCACTGGCAAGGCCTGCTACAGCTATGACAAGGCCACATACTCCAGTTTCTACTCCAACTACAACCCCAAGTCATGGTCAGTCTTTAAAACCATCACCTTCTGCTGTGGAACAGGAACGCTGGGATGAGGATTCTTTCCACGGACTCTGGGACACAAATGAAGATAAAGGAGCAAATATGGAATATGAATTACGTAAACAGGATTCAATGATGCCTCCACCAGTATCCTCGCCTGTGAAAGTACCTGCTGTTCACACCCCTGTTCCGTCAGCTGTACCAGGAACACTGCCTCCAGTTATTCCACCGGTTCCTAAAGCACCTGTAATTCAGCAAACTGTGGATTACGGCCATGGACGAGGTGAGTGTTACAGTGAGCATATTCATTCTGAAATTGAGAGGTAGCTCTCCATCAGCTTCTTTCTAAAGGAGCGTGCTACACAATGTATGCTTTATATATTTTGCAGCTGACATCTAAGCTGTGTATGTTGTCATCTAATGCCAAGCAGTGCAGTTTTTAATGACTCCATGACCTCCAGTCTTGAGTTTTATGTTATCTATAATGCTGTGATAATGAGCTTTTCCATGTGAACTGGAATCCACCTCTAACAAACACCAACTAATGTGGTCATATCAACATGTTGAATTTAGATTGATACTGATACTTGCCCTGAATCCATTTAATACCTCAGTATGGGAATAACTGTTAGAAAGTGTTTTGGATTGTTACATCTCTGAGGAGCAACTTACATTCTGCTTTAAGTTACTAACATTTGTGTTGTTTAGATACTGCTTGATTGGTATGAAGTACCCTCTTCTACAGTACCTAGAGCCCCCTGGCACCAGTGTCCTGTTCTGAGGAGCAACAGACATGTAGCGCCTAAGCAGTGAAAGGCTCTGATTTTTAGTATTAAGCTTATCAAAACTAAAATTCAATATTAGTTTTTAATAGAATCAATTTATTTCATTCTTAAAGCTCTTAACAAAAGTGAGGTTGTGTTACAAAGAAGTTTGTAAACTGTAAATTGTCATTTAAAGAGCATTTTTTCTTTTTAAGATGCCATACTTACTTTATTGAAGAATTGAATAAGAATTGAAGCCATATTGATTCCGTTAAGTAGATGTTTTACAGAAAAATGACCATTAGGAATCTTAAGTGAGCATGTCAGAACATTCTTAATAGTATAGAAGTTCCACGAGTCACTGAAACTTCCATAGAGTCTTAGGGTTTATGATCTAACTGCATGTACTATCTGAACTAATCCGAAGAAATTAACTCCCATTGTTAAGAGGTAGAGGTATGCATACCTATGCACACGCGTTTCAGATTTAAAAAAAACCATGCTGTTCCGTATGTATGTGTAGTTCTTTTTACGTTATCTATTAAAAGAAATTTGGTAAGTCATTTCAGTTATTTCTAATGCTATTGACTGATTACTTTTCGTGAGAGAGGAAAAGAAATGGTATTTTAAGACCTAAAATGTTTTCTGATTATTTCTGTCTAGATATAACCACCAGTAAAGTGGAACAGATTCCATATGGGGAGAGGGTAACTCTGCGTCCAGAACCTCTACCGGAGAGGCAAACATTTCAAAAAGGTAGGAGGTGTTTGGTTACCTCTCAGACCATTGGTTAGCTCTTGGGCAAGGTTGTAAGGCACTAGAAGTGTATTTTAAACAAAGTAACTTCTGCTTTAAGCTAGATCCACTTTATTTGCTTTAAAGACACTTCAGAATAACAGTTTATATTGTTTATATTGTCCAGTGGAGTAATACAGTCAATGACCACGCTACTTTAAAGACATGTTTTGTTACCTTTAAGTAGGATTATTGATTTGGTTGTCTTTCAGGGTTTGGAAAAGAGGTTCAGTGGCTGAGTAAGTTCATTTTAGCTCTGGCATCATGTATTTCCACATGCTTCTCCTGTACTTTTGTTTTTTGTTTATCCTTCAAAAATAATTATTTTGGGGTATATTTTAGAAATTTGGATTTACATGGGTTTCTCTTTTCAGAGCACCCTGGTCGTTATAATAGAGAAAGAGACCGTGAGCCCTATTTTGAGCGTCAAGGCAACTCAAATGTGGATCACAGGGATTTCAAGAGAGAGCGGGAATTACACAGAGAGCGTGGTTCTGTGGACTATGACCGAGAGAGATTTGAAAAAGAGCGTCATCCCCGAGATGATAGGTATGTAGTTTTGGAACATTACTGAGATCAGTGTGATTCAACCTATATTGTGTATCAGCCTGTCCATTTTGCTGTGGTACATGCTCATTTCTCTTTGGAGTCCATACTAGAAATTCTAGGAAAATACAGAATTTTCTTTTGGCAGGGTTGTTCCTACTGCGCCTTCAAGGACTCCATCTTACCGTGACAAGAAAGACCATCCCTCCTCCAGGAGGGGTGGATTTGACAGACCACCATATGAAAGAAAGACAGATCGTCCAGCATATGATCATGGGCCGTCCATGTTTGGAGGTATGGTCTCTCAGTCCTGAAGACATGCTAAAATATTACGAGAAATAGAGATTAATAGAGGTGGAGTCAGGAGAAGATCAATTGGTTTGGAGTATTTCTTCATTAAGAGTACAGAATTCATGAAAACTTATTTGGGTAATGTAAGAAAATTTTGTTCCTTGGTAGAGATGAGATCAGGAAAGTAGTTACATTTTCTGTTAAAAATGTCTTTGATAGTAGTAATTTCAAAATTAGAACTTTGAATTGGTGTGGGGAAACATCCGTGAATTTATCCTAAAGCAATGAGAGTCGATTAAAACTTCTTAATTTTTCTTAACTAAGAAAATTCTTCTGTCCAATCACTGGAATTTGAAGGTGATCGTAGAAATTACCCCGACGAAAGGATTCCTATTTCTGCTCCATCAATGCCCCGTCAGCCACCACCTGCTCCACGAGTGGAAAGGAAGCCAGAATCTAAAAATGTAGATGATATTTTGAAACCACCAGGACGAGACAGCAGGCCAGAGAGGGTGCGTATGCATTGCAACTGTTTCTGTGAAGTCTGTATTCAGACAAAAAGCTCATGAGTGTGGAAGGTTGGGAAGAGGGCCATGTTTGAGGAAGCATTCTAAATTTTGCTGGTTTCTTTGCAACCCAGAGTGTTGTAGCATAGCCCTAAGAACTCTAAGAGGAAATGTGAACCACTTAAGTGAACTAATATGTAATTCCTATTAGTTAGTAATATGAATATGTTTTGTATTCTTCTGAGATCTTCCCTTGGGTTTTTGGTTTATCAAAGGAAAGATTTGGCTTTACCCAGAGTCAGAGTTGGCAGTACACCAATTAAAAAAAAAAAAAAAAATCAGAACAAGATCCAGCCTATAAAGCATGTTTGCAGGATTTGTTCAATTGATTTTAGTGTAACCAGTTTTATAGCAGCCTATGCAGTGTGAGCTGAGAAAGCTAACATTGCATAATCTTATTATTACTTCTGTGGAACTTCTTCCATGCATCATAACCTTGCTTGTAAAACCTGGCAGTGAAGCGTGGTACTGGCTTTGCTTTGTGATATGCAGAACGGTGAGTCCAGGGCATATAATTTTCTAGAAGAATTTTTTGGAATATGAGATTGTTAAATGTAGTCTCCTACTTTGTCTTACACAATCTTTGTTTCAGATTGTAATCATCATGAGAGGGTTGCCTGGCAGTGGAAAGACACATGTAGCAAAACTCATCAGGGTATGTAAACAGGTGCTCACTGCGTAATGCTGCTTATCTCTTTCATGTGCTTTATTTGCTCTTTTCTATCTTTTTGTACAATATACCAAGGTAAACAATGAAATCAAACATGGTGGAAAGAGACAAGATCAGAATCTAGAATTCCAGTCTGTTGTTATTTCATGTTCTATGTCTTCATGTAGAATGTGAATCTTGTCCACTATTTAGCAACTGTAAAGAATACTGCTCTCTTTGTATCTTGAATATAGAGCTGGGAATTGCGGTTTGCCAACACCGTTTTGAAGATCTTACATAACAATGAAATTTGTGTAGGTACCTTAGAGTGTGTTTTCTGTTTCCTTTTCTTCCTAGGATAAGGAAGTAGAGTGTGGAGGACCTGCACCAAGGGTGCTCAGCCTGGATGATTATTTCATCACTGAAGTAGAAAAGGAAGAGAGAGACCCAGATACAGGGAAAAAAGTAAAAAAGAAGGTACTTTTAACTGATTTGTTTATTTTGACAAAGAAGTGAGACATTGTGGCACAACACAGTAGCAGTCAGAATTTCTGTCTGTTGCTTTGAAAGAATGTGGAGGTCTCTGACTTTTTTTTGAAAAACAAGTCAATATAGAATCATAAAATATCCTGCATTGAAAGGAGCACTTCATCGTGTGGAAGGGATCATCGTGCCCAAGTCCTGCTGTGACTAGTATAACTATACCTAATATAACTTGAGGGCAGAATGGGTGAGTGAAAGCTGACTTAGAAGAAGACTTTCTCATGCTTCCTCTTACTTCACGGTCAGGATATTCAGCAGTTGAATATTAGTGGTTTAATAGTTTCCTCATTATTAAATGCTTTTGTCATTAAACCAGGTGATGGAATACGAATATGAAGCTGATATGGAAGAGACTTACCGTACCAGCATGTTTAAAACTTTCAAAAAGACATTGGATGATGGCTTCTTCCCCTTCATTATCCTTGATGCTATCAATGATAGAGTGAGACATTTTGAGCAGTTTTGGAGCGCAGCAAAAACCAAAGGTTTTGAGGTAAATGTCTTGAAGTTGTTTGAAATTTCTATCACTTGTGTGCTGGTATTTCAGAACTTTTGAATGCAAAGACCTTCCCACATTAAGGAAGACTGCTGTGGTCTACAATTACAAATTTCCTTTTTTTAGAATGTACAACAGAGGACCTATATCACCAGTTAGAAAAAGAGCTCTGAAAATTGATTAATGGCATCAATATACAGCATCTAATATTGTCTTCCTCTTTCTAGGTGTACTTGGCTGAAATGAGTGCAGATAACCAGACCTGTTCCAAGAGGAATATTCATGGACGCAAGCTAAAGGACATCAGCAGGGTAACTGTATACACATGAAGTTGTAGGGTTGATTGCAGGTTTTCTTGCCTTTTTGCTTCCACTGATGTTGGAAAACATGGTTTCTTTCAGTCTGTGTAATGCCTACAGCTTTCTTCTAAGAGGAGCTGGTAGTTATTTCACGGGATTGACTGAAATGGCATAAAAATGGATTCCTCTTTTTGTGATTTTTTTTTTTTTTCCTTTGAATTTCTTGCATTTTTGAAAGTACTTCATTTTTATGTTTTTCCTTCTTAGATGTCTGATCACTGGGAGGCAGCACCACGGCACATGATGCGCCTGGACATTCGTTCTTTGTTGCAAGATGCTGCTATTGAGGAGGTAAGAATATCTCTGCCTGTTAAAATGACAAGTTATGGAGATGTGACTATTCTGAAAATATAAAGCAGAGAAAGATAGGATCACAACAGATTGTGCACTTGGCCCTATAGAAAGCCAGAATTGCTGTCAGACAAGTGCATTCTGTTATTCTTAACAAATATGTAAACACAAATGCACCTGCTACTTTGTGAGGTGTTTTTTAGGTCCCAGACTTGATGAATCTTTGAGGAGGAGTTAAAACCACTTCATTCTTTAGCAACTGTTAGGACCAACTAAAGAGTACTTTTGCTCTCTCAGAGCTTGGCACATTTCCAGGTTACTGGATCAGAGCTTATTTTGACCCAGTAAGTGAATAAGTGAAGAATGAACAAACTTTTCTGGGTCCCTGCTATGAGAAATCCAGACCTGTGCAGAGAGGTAGATAAATATCATTTAGCAGATTATACTTAATGCATAAATATGCTGCCTTTTCTTTCCATTCGTAGTTTGTCATAATGTACATCTTCGAAAAGCTATTTTTCTGTATTGTTGCATCCTTTTTTGGGAGACATATCAAGAGCTCTAGAAATAAACTACTATATTAATCACATCTTTATTCTTCTATCTGAACTTCAGCTTACCCTGCTTAAAAGATAAGACTTAGAAGCCAAGCAGATCCTTTTAAGTTTGTGTTTGTGCTTTGTAACAGGTGGAGATGGAGGACTTTGATGCAAATATTGAAGACCAGAAAGAAGAAGCCAAAAAGGATACAACAGAGGAAGAAGAGTGTGAACTGGTAGGAGACACATCAGCCATATCTAACAAAATGCCTGTTAATATGTCTGAGGGAGAGCCTTGTAAATGCCAACTCACTGCCATTCTTAGTAGTGCCATCTTAATACACACATTTCTAGTCATTTCTTCCTTAAACATTTCTAAGAGAACTTCAATGTTAAATCCTGTTATTCCTAACTGAAGTTTTAAAATCATCTTTAAGTGTATGCTACAAACAGCATTATCAGAGTAACATGGCAACATGCCTCTTGCAGGCGTTTGTTTATAAAGTCAGTACACTGTAGCTCTCTCTTCCAGATTATCTAAGTATCACACCAAGAGGAGAGATGGGAAGGATGGGCAGAGGGCTCAATTAGCTTATTTCTTTTCACGTGTTTAAAGAACTCATCTCAACTTTCATAGTATGTGATAACAGTTATGAAGAGTACTTTCTGTGCCAAAGCACTCTGACTTTGTCAGTAGGTATTTCCAAGCTGAGGGATGAGATCTTTTGGAAGAATGAAGGTTAGAGAATTGCCCTGTGGTCTGACTCTTTGAAGTATGTATTTAGAAGGCTTCCAAGTGTAACTTTTTGGTGTGTGTTGGAGCTACAACTGATCAGGGCTCAAGAAGTTGAAAGTGTCAAATCCTAATTCCCACAACCACGCAGTTAAATTCCAGTAAAAAGGAAATAAGCAAAAGCTGAGATGAACAGAATCCATTTTCTTGATCAAGATACACGTTTCCTCAGGAGTGGCAGTCTAGAAAACACTTGAAATCCAGAGTAAGAAAGACAAAACTTAGGAAGAGTGGATTTTAATGAGCATCTGGTTTTTGTTTTTTGTACTTTTGCAGTATGACTCATTCATTCTCTTGATTAAATTATTCTCTGACAGAGTATGAGACTGCATAAGGTGTGGTTAGAAGTCTTTAAAGATGCATCCATGTTTACAAGAATATAGCTGCTAGTTCCTCATTTTCCAGAAACAAGTTATGTCTAGAAAAGAAAGTTGTCTTTAGCGTTTGAGAGAAATGTATACATAAATATGCGTGTGTTTATGGGCTTTGGGGAGTGTCCTGTTGCGTAGCACATTATAAGAATAGGCCTTTTCTTTATGAGACAAGGAGAAACCACGGTGGTGAAAATTATGCAAATTATTAATAACTAAAAGTAATCTACATATAAGTATGCCTTCTGTTCAGATTCATGAGAGGTGATAAATATCAAAGAATGATCTGCTGTGTGTAATCTGTACTGTTGAGTCACCTGGCTAATCTCAGAGAGGTATGTCAGTCAGAAAGGAGGAACAGCATATTATATTTGGTATCTGTCACCTTCTTGAGAACAGTCAATAAGGGTTCATTTTGCTGCACTTCTCTTAATCCTGTGGAAAAAGAGAGGTCTGGAGCTCCATCTGCCGTATGGTCTTAATCTTCTTCTATCCTATCTGAGGACTTGGATACTACACAGATTCAGCACACGTTAGTGCATTTCACACCATCCAAGTCACTCTTTTGTTGCTATTATCAATTCTTCTAGGGTTGTTTGAAGCATTCAGACAAGTCTTGCTTTTCTGCACTTGATGGTATGATTTACTGATGCATTTAACTTAGCGTTCTCACCAGTGTATCACGTGTTGCATTGCAGGCTCCTAGTTATGCTGTAACTTTTCTGAGAAACTTTTAATGCACAACTTGACTTAAAAGTAGAAATATACATACATGCCTGAATGTTTTCTGTCACAATGAAATACTGCAGCACAAACTAGTTTGTATTAATTACTGACTCGATTAACAAACATTAAAATACAGAAATCTGATGATCTCAAATCACTGAGGTATACTCAATGGAAGAGAAATCTGCCAAGGATTTTGGAAAAGCAGTGCTGAATGTAACCCAAAGCAGTGTAGCTCTCTGGGATGGTGCACTCTGATTTAATAACTCCTAGCATTCACTAATGTGCGTGTGTTCACACTGGAGACAACGTATAAATAGAGCAGGGAAGAAGTTAGTAAATTAAAACTGCTCTGTGGATTGTTTATTTTCTTGCTGAAATCTTCTAGAGTGGTTCTTTTCCCTCTTAAAAACCCTGAAAACAATGAAGGGGTTCTGTTTTGCTACTGTGGGCTTTTTATGGAATTGCAGAGAAACATATATAGTTTCATATCAAATATGAGCAGCTGAAAGCAGTTATAAGATATTGCTTAATAAGAATTTATTTGTCCAAGAGTATAAAATAAATTACAAGAAAATACCTAAAATAAATACTTTTTGCCAAATTTAATCTCATTATGTTCATTTGCAAGAAATAAACTGGCTAAGGGTAGTTACATATAAAACACTTGGTTATTTGTAGGGAAAGAGTGTTCAGAAGGAATCACTGAAATATTTTTAAATGAAAAATAATAGTTAAATCTCAGAGACTCAGCAGATGCTGACTTTTTAAAAATAGAAAAGTAGTTTTGTTGTGGACTGAGCTTTTATAGAAGAATTTAGTATGTTCATTTGAAAGGATAAAGTGAAACTTGTGTGTAGTAAATATTCTTAAAAGTATGCGACTAAGGTAACTTTTGCATTTGTATTTGTAAAGCCTTGAATATCCTTAATGCCTGATAAATTGTGTTGCTGGAACTTTGCCACTTGGGTTTATATAATCTGGTAACAGTGCACACAGCATCTTTGCTATCTGTTAGACTTGTTTGGAGTTCTATGTTGGAAGCAGCATTCTTGTAATGATGTGCAAGGGCTGCTAAAATCGCTGAGAGGGAAGTGGATGCAGAAGTTCTGAAATACTGAGTAACTTGTTCCCTTCATCTGATAACAAGAGTTGTGTCTTACAAAAAGAAATACCTTAAGCTCCCATTGTAATGCTGTTTCCAGTTCAAAAGTGTTTTGCATGTGTATCTCTCTCTAATCCTCCGAGCTTCTCTCTGTGTATGATTTAGGGTTACATTCCGAAAAGCAAATGGGAGATGGACACTTCTGAGGCAAAGCTAGGTGGGTATTTATTTTTTCCTGTTTCTTATAGTTGGTATCTGATGATATTTGCAAAACTTTGATTTTCAGTTTTACTGGGCCTCCCTAATAAAGATAAATAAATATATTGGGTCTCCTACACGTGTCTGAAACTGTAAAAGCCTTTATACAGAAGAAAGGAAATTTTCTCTGGTGCCAGAGGCAAGGGAATTATGACTTTTTAGCTATCACTGTTTTATATACTCATTAATTGTTCTTTTTCTGTTCAAGGAAAGTATTTTGTTGTAAAATTGAAAGCAAGCAGTATTTCTATTCTTTATTCGTCTCCATATTACAAAAAGCAAAGACTCAATTTACATTACACTACATTCTTGTTCATACTGCATATGTTTTTCTCAAGCCTAAATGTCATCAACAATTTCTTACTTTCATGGATACGTCCATAGTAAGTAAAACTGTATTGAAGTTGCATCTTGCTTTCCAAAACTGACGTGTGTGGACAAAAATGCCATGTGTACTATTATGTTTTCAAAAATTTATGTGCTAATAATTTAGAAGTTCATTGTGCTTTTCAAATTCCAGGGGGAGTAATAGAGTTCTTAGGAGGGATGCAGAATGGACTTTACAGGAGTACAAGGGCACTATGTTTACTGCACTTTGGATTAGTACTGCTGGCTGCATTATACATAAGTGCTAACACTGCAATTCTGTCAAAACCAAAAGCAACCTTTGGGCTGAAATGTAGGCATCAAGGGTGTGATAGAACATCAAGGGTGTGATAGTAAACTTTGGGAAGGAGTTTTCAGCCATGCGTATTTTTTCTATTTTTTCCAATGAACAATAATGTTACTAAGTCAAGATTTTATCAGTGAAATCTGCATAAAGCTACAATTTTGTCACATCTGCAAGAAGTAACAAATACCTGGATGGGATACAGCATGTCTTAACATTTTTGATGTCTACTTTTGCACGTGTGGTACAACCCTGTGTGTCGCTATTTCCCAGGAACCAAAATCGCCACTGTACAGTAGAATTAGCACTGGAAGTTCTGGCCTATGTAAAGCAGCCTTTCAGCTCTTGCTGTTAACTGCACCATCTCTTTTGCTGCTGTGCTCTTTTTTTTTTTTTTTAAGTGATATAAGTATTTGTGGTATGTATGGGCTTTGTGGCACCTGCAGCACAACTACAGGAGCATCAGTGGTTCTGGCATGTCGAACAGCAAAGCACTTGAAGACAGAATTAAAGTTTTTTATGCATTCTTGGTTTAAAAGCTAATTATTTTGATATCTTAAGATTATGTCTTAAGTTTCTAATGTTTTTATTTTACTCCTCCTTTTAAAGAATGCCAGACTCTGATATGCTGTGTTGCTCTAAATGACATAGACTGTCCTGCAAACACTGAATAGTAGGAGCAGATGATTTATACTGCATACAGTGAACTTTAACTCACGTAACTAATGTGCACTAATTAATGCACATAATTAGCATGATAGAAGTCCAAAGGATGTCCTAAAACAGTTTTACATTTAATTTTTATTAACATGGGGACTGTGACTGCAGCAGAAATTTACAGACCAAAGCTTTCCTCACTCATGGTCAAATACTGCTAATAGATAGCAGCAGAGAACCGCATTGACTTTCTTTCCATGGGAAAACTTTGTAATGTTAAATGCAAGAGGATTTTTTTACTGTCTCAACATAAATGTAAAATTGGGAGTGAGCAGCAGCAGCGTTAGTTATATTCTGAAATAAATTGCTTGCAAGATTGTTGAAATAATCCTTGAACAATCAGAGCTCAATTAACAAACTGAACTTTAACTGGCTACAAGTCACAGATACAGGCGCTGCAAAGGTCCTTCTAATAAATCTGTATTTGCAGTTCTACTTTTGTAAGTAACTCCCAGATTTACAAGTATGTAGAACTATAGATTAGAGGTAAGGCACTTTTTTTAAAAGCCTGACATTCCCGTGTAATGAACGCTGGGGTTTTTTGAGAAATCTCTCTGCAAGCTCAGAAAGCTTCTAGATCTGGGTACGCTCTATAAGCACTCGCAGTCTGCAAGTAAGTATGATTCCATTAACTTGCAGGCCCATTCTAATGGATGACCTATTAAAATTATTTCCTGAAGGGCACACCAAGTGTGGTATGCATTTGTCGTTCCAGAGTTGGGTTATTTCTGTGAGCTGGCCTGCCCGCTAGGTGTATTGCCTTAGTCCCAGCAGGCATGTGTCTGCACAAGTCATGTAGTGCAGAATCCAAAACCAACACTGCAAGTCTTGTTTTGCCTTTTGGTTTTCTTTCTGAATGGACACTGTTACGTGAGAACACAGCAAGATCTTACTGGTCATGATAAGCCTCAGAAAAGGTCTGAAAAGATTGAGTTCTTTTAGCTGCAGTGCTGATTGTGCCAGTCTCCACAGTGTTTGGCCACAAGCTCTTGCTTTCATTTACATTTACTTTGGCAGGAACGATGCATTCCTCTAACTGTGTGCTGGTGTATTGTTTCCCTATGTGTTATAACTGCACAACCACATTTTTACTTTAAAATCTAGTCAGTACTACTTCAGTTTTAGCATGTACTACGCACAGGGTCTTACCCTTACAGAAATGGAATTTTTGAAACCTGACTGTAAGTGTTCGGTGCAATCCTGTTTTGACGTGTGGCTTAACTGTCAGGTAGACAAACCTCTGTGAAAGGTGAAATGAGCTGTGCTGTAGCTGAAGTTCTGATACCATTGTGAAATCTGTTCTGGGATGCAAATAATATTCTTCTTGAAACACTGTGGCTTTCATGTAAGAATTGCAAAAATTTATTCAATTGATAAATTCAGCTTTTCAAGGAGCCGAGTAATTTACTTTTGGAAACCTCATTATTGAAATTCTCAAGGTGAGTTTTTAAGTTCTCTAGGTATTTTAAAATGCTGCTGCTTCACTGTTTTTAAAATTCAAACGGTACAAGAATTTGTTTGACAGCTTAACACTGAGTAATCATCTACCATAAATATTCACAAGCACCATTGTTACAAAATGACACCTTGTCTCATTTTCAGGAAAGTTTTGGTTTTTTTTGTTTTTTTTGTTTTTTTTTAAAAAAAAAAAGGCTCTGCAATGTTTTATGGTAGGCATTTCATATCACCCTGGAGTGTGTCTGCTGCATATGAACCACGATGGTATGGATGGGAACAGATCTCTCTGGAAAGGCAGTGCAACTTCAAACATGGAAGGAGATAACAAAATAAATTCCATGTAGCAGTAACGAAAAGGAATGGGGGGGGTTGTCATATTCTGAATGTCTCTTGAACTCTGATTACAGCTGGTAATGAGTTACACATTCCTTGGCAGTATTTTCAAGTTGTCTATGTGCAACAGGGACTTGAGAGAGCTAACTGTTCCACAGTGGTAATGAGATACACTTGCATTAGAGCGTGTTGTCTTCTAGAAACATTGTGAGTTATGCATAAACATGGACAGAGCTCCTGGACGCTCAGTTCTTCACATTCCTAAATGCTCCTCACTGTTTCTTGCTATCCCTTGGAATGTCTTTTTTTTTTTTTTTTTTTTTTTTTTTTTTCCTGCAAACCCTTACTCTGTGAATGTTCTACACAGATCAGTCTGAGAGTAATACTGAGGAGTAGTGCAAGACGTTATGTGCTGAGTAACAGGAATGTTGTGTAAATTGATTTTTGTCTTCTAGAGGGAGTACCGTCTGTCTGTGGAGATTGAGCTTCAAATTTGGCAGATTTAACTTAGAGTAAAAGAAGAATCTTAAGTGAATCATGTAACAAGATATCATGTAACAAATAGAAATATTCTGCACAGAGTTTTCTTTTTTGCAGAGGGGGATTAAAATGTTTTCTGAGAAGTTCTGTATCTGTTGTAGGGAAATGGGACAGAGTTCTATGAGGGAGAAATTACTGCACCAGTTTATGGCATTGAAACTTTACTAGTGTGTTTACATCGCCATTGCCTCACCTTCTCTCTCCTATATTAAGTAAAAAAAAAAAAAAAAAAAAAAAAAAACCTAATCTCTGAACTTGTTTAAATACATACTTTTGAACATCATCTTCTGCTCTCCAGAAAATATACTGCTGTGTATTTGATTTATTTCAGAGGCCTTTTGTGGGTAACTTTAATTACATCGCTGACTTTGAGCAATGTTACTGATATCACTGGAAATGGTTCACAGAATACATCTACCATGCTTGTTATTTCTTCTTCATATACTGGTTGCTGGTTTATAGAACAGCAGCATACAACAACAGAAGTACTACTGCGATTTACTTTGACTTGTGGAGCCAGATTTTGTTTTCACGTCTTATTGTTCATAATCTTGAAATGAGTAATTTCTTTGTCTCCTTTCTAAAAGCATTTTACAGTGTAATTTCAAGACGATGTCGTTTTTTCACTGAAAATAAGTATCCAAAGAGGAACAAAATTTTAGAATCATTTTTCCTAATATCTTTATTGATTCAGTAAGAAAGAGAAGAAAATGATGACAGTTGGATAATCATATTTCTCAGATATTTGTGACTGACCACGCAACAAAAGATTCTGACATTTTGTGGGTTTTGGGGTTGTTCTTCCTTTGGGAGAAATAAAAGGGAGGTCACGGTTTAAGGGGAGTTTTTGTTCTGCAGAAAGGCTATTTCAAAAATTTGTATTTGATGCATTAAGTTATATGATTATCACCTATTCCCTGATATTGCATGTATGCCATGGTTGACACAAGACTGGGAAAGATGCTGCAGCTTTAGTGTTGTGTTCTAACAAGTGGATCTGTAGTTCCTTAAAGAGCGATGGGTGGCTGTGTTGTATCTGTAAGGACATACTCTATATGCTCTGAACATGCCCAAAAAAGCAAGTTTTCCCCCTCCTGCAAATAATAAGACTGAGTGCTGTTGCCACGCAGTAAATGTGAAAGTTCAATAAAACTTGAAAATTGTGCTGAGTCTTCTAGTTTATTTCAACTCTCATCATTCTACCTGTCAAGACAACTGGATGTACAAGTTCTGCTGCTCATTCTTTTGAAACTATTTCCATCTTCGTCTTTCTTTGTGTGAATAGTAGAAAAAAAATCTCCTTTAACTCTGAGGCTCTGTGTTTGTTCTCAGACAAGCTGGATGGTTTGCGGACTGGCACTAAAAGGAAACGTGACTGGGAAGCAATTGCCAGCAGAATGGAAGATTATCTGCAGCTTCCAGATGACTATGATACACGTGCTTCTGAACCTGGAAAGAAGAGGGTAATACATTTTCAAATAACTTCCTGTAGATGACCATTGAACAATCTCTGTGAAAAAGAATTCGCGTGAAGTTAATCTGTGTCTATGGATATAGGAATTTTATTGACTCACTTTTCATTCTAATGTTCTATTAAATTTTGTAGGAGAATGTTTTTGAGAGTAGTGTTTTTTACAGATTGTGTAACGAAGTGAGGAGGAGTAGATAGTGAAGGTTAACTATTCATGGCATGGCTATTGAGGGATGTATTGAGGGATGTCCCAGTTCATAGTGAGAAAGGAGATAGTCTTTGTTTCAGAGGAGCCTCTGGAGTCCTTTTCTTACGCAGCGTGCTTTGTGATGAGATTTTGTGGTATGCAATGCATTCTAAGACAAGATTATGATTATTTTACTAAGCTACCTTTCTGATAGGTTTTATAATAAGTAGAAACAGTATACTGTTCTTACTTTCAAAAAGGGTCAGCTGAGGAAAAAATGCCAACTATTGTAGGTGTTATATTGGTTAGGTCTTGTAGGAATTACCTCCTGCATACACCTTACACGGTGGAAGACAAAAGAGGTAATAGGAAGAGGTTTCTGTTTGTTTGTTTTCCAAAACAGAAAGAAAAACTTCTACTTCCAGAGTTCCATCTTAAAGTCTGACTGGTTACAACATGCTAAAACTTACCATTTTGTGTGGGTAGCACATTAGTATTGTCTTGTATTCTTAAATCTTAGATTTATTGCCACAGCTACCATTACATGGGTGGAAAAATGAATATACAAACTTGTATTCAAAGCATAGCCAATGTCAATAACTGTAAACTAATCTTTGCAAGTTTGTGATTGCTTTTCTGTGTCCCATGAATTTTTGCTTAAAAGCAAAAGGATTGTGTCATTTGTATCCATACAAACAATACTATATGTGAAGAAGCACATCTACTGCCAGTTACAGATCACAGAATCACATATGCTTTCCAACTCACCATTTCTGCTGCAAACATTATGTTCAAACATACGCTCAACTGCCTGGATTTTCGTCTCTATCCACTGTAAGCATACATAGTAGTAACCTACATAAAACAAAACATGAGGCTAAGAGTGTGTCAAGCTTATTATGTTAACTTTAAGAAAAATGTAAAGAAAGGAAGGGAGGGAGAAAGAAGGATGTATGTATTCAAAACTCTTAGAAATATCTGTTACAGCTAGTTTTATATTAAAACTGACAAAGAATTGTGTATCTTGTACAGGACACAGTCGAATTATTTAGTGAATGAGCTGATCAGAAATGCAGTTCATTTGCTTTTACTACTAAAAGTAATTTGAGCTAAATATTCATGTTTGAGTTTGCTGTTTTGTTTTGTAAGGTCAACTAGAAAACATAGGTAATACTTCACAGTGTATGTGAGAGAAATGGAGTTACTAAGACATTTGCAGAGGAGAAGTCATGGTTGTATAAAGCAAACGTTGCTTGTCAGTATGAATATCTGTGGAAATTCAGGTAGATGTTGAATAGAGGGGTGCTGGCAGAAGGGTGTTAAGAGTATGTCCTGAAGTAACAGACCAGTCCAAATGAGGGTGTTGAGGATGTCAGGGAGGCATCCCTCAGCTGCTGTTTTTCTCATCCTGCAATTGCGTGTTGCTGTTGAGTGTCTGAACTACAACCATTCATCATCTCCTTCCTCCATCCCTACTGCTGTGCTCCCCTTTATCAGTTATCCGGTTCTGCGAGTGTGGGAATGACTGTATTTGAACAGGACCAGTGCAGGTGATCTGCATGACTGTGAAGAGCCACAGAGGCAACAGGTGCAGCTGTAAAGATGAGAGACAACAAAATGTATGAAGAAGTTTTTTAGTGTAAAGACATGCATAAAAAACTACCACAGAAAATAGAGAAGAAAACGGTCTCTCATTCAGTCATTCATTACTGAGTTGCTCTTTACGCTGTCTTCCTGTAGTTTGCAGCCTTCTTAATGTTTCCATTGTGCAATGAAAAGAGAGGTTGTACAGAAACAGGGACACTAAATTGATCTTTGATTCTTCCTGAAGAAAGTGTTGTGCTGAATAGAAAAATAGTTGTAGTGAATTTTCAGCTCTCTGAATTACAGCACTGAAATGGGAAATGCTAATCATCCATACCTTTTTTCTACTTCATGATGCATTTGGGATATTCAGTTAAAAATAGTGCAACCAGTGCAGCTTCTGTCTTTACTCGTCAGAAAACTAATAGGCACCTGTTGGTGTTAAACTAAGTGAACATTCAAATTCTTGTACTCATCTGCAATGGGAAGGAAGCTGGGATGTGTCTCAGAAATTCTTAAAGGGAGCATCCTACTGACAGTATGTTCTCCATAGGTGCGGTGGGCAGACCTAGAAGAAAAGAAAGATGCAGACAGGAAAAGGGCCATTGGTTTTGTTGTTGGACAAACAGACTGGGAGAAGATAACAGATGAAAGTGGTCATCTTGCAGAAAGAGCCCTCAACCGCACCAAGTATATATGAAAAAGTGGTTAAGTGGAATTTTGTGCCTTTAAGGTATGTATTTGGTCATCTTGCATGTTTATGGCCTTGATGTGTATTGGTTGGTTTGTTTTTAAACTGTTGAGGTTGCAGATCATGCCACTGTTAGAGTTCTTCCAGACAAGATTATTCGATATAGTGGTGTCAGCTGTGCACTTTCAGTGTACGTTCCCCTGTACACCATCTACAATTTAAAGGAGAAAGATTGTCAGCTCTCAGTAACCAAAACCTGCTAACAGGAATAGTTGCAACACTGTAAGAATACTTCAGCTGTGTGTCCAGTCCTACCTAGTTCAGATTTTGCTTGCTATATCTTACCTGTCCATTTTAGTTGCTGTTTTACTTGATGTAACAAACTTTTCCTTTCTTTACAGGCCACTTGCTCTGAGGAGATGTGAACCAAGGTGTCATGAGCATCTTGCATGGGTCATGTCACTCCCACCTTCACTGTTTTCATTTGTTGTTTTAGTTTCAGCAATTTTTTGAGATGTTGGCATATACCCAATGCCCTCAAAAAAAAAATATATGTATATCCCACTGCTCCTAAATGAGAGAAACAGTTTACTTTTTAATATTTTTTGGAGGGGAGGGGAGGGAGAGGGCCAGTAGTTTTAGCTGCTGTTAGTGGGATAAAGTGGAAGGATTAGACGGATGTTACCTCCACTGTACTGTCACAATGTTTTATCACCTTTGCTTTGTTGCTGTTCTCGTTTTATACTGTATGTACCTTGTAGCTTATTGTATTAGGAAGCAGAACAATAAATTTCACTATAAACTCTGTGTTCTTGATGGACCGTATAGCATGGATTTTGTTTCACCTTTTAATGTGGTCTGTGTCTTCACGTGTTGACAGTACTCAGAACTGTCCGTACCTGGAAGAGGTGCTGTGCTCGTATTCTGGAATGTGTCCTGTCTTCTAGGTTGATCACCCGCTCTTCATCTCATAGACAGCTCTAGTAAGGCCTCAACTTTTGCTGGCCTTCAGAAATTACACCACACTCTTTCTCCATGGAGAGTGGAGATGATCATTTTCTGGATCCTAGTTTGTCTGCTATGTCAAATTTCCATTACTACATGAGTATAAATCGTTTCCAATGGCTCTGAAATACTCAAAGTAGTAATGTATGAAGAACATTTATTTCATGCTGAACTTGAGAACAGGTACTACAGATTTTTGTGGAGAGCAGCCTAGAAAATGTATTCGGGTCTTGCTGTACCTGTTAGTGAATGCTGTTCCTTACCGGGTTTTTTCATTCCATTCATAAGTCTACTGTCTTATAGAGGAATTTCTTTAAAAGAAGCAACAAAGGCCAAATATTATAACCCTCTATCCTCTTAATAAATGTTTAACTTGCTGAAAAAGAAAAAATAATACTCCACAGTACTAAAACTGATAAAATCTTCATAGCTGGCGACGTACCACTTCTGCACGGTATTACAGGTTTGCTGGTGAAAACTTTGTTTTGTCCAGTCAAGTTTTGAAGGACATACCTCGTGTTAACAACATCATAACCAGTCAAGGTGTTTAAATCTGAAAATAACTGTTTTTCTAGTGGTGAATTGAAATCTTTCTCCTAGTCTTTTTGAGGGATGCAAACAGAGTCCAGAATTTCCTTCTTTGCTCCTCTTTGTTGCTCCGCTGAGCAACCATACTGGGAAATCAGCTGTTTCTGCTGTGGCAGTAGTTTATGCCATTAAGAGCAAGTGATGCTTAAGGGTGATTCTGTTTGCCATTCTAATGATTTAGTTTATTGGGCATTTATCAACTTTTTCTGCGTTGTATGATCGAAACCTCTTTGGAAAAGAGTGCATGAGTATATGAACTTGTGTTATGCCCTGAATGTTTTTAATGCAAGAACATCAAGCTTCCTGAATACAAAAACGGAATGTGAAGACTGTGCTGCTCTTCTATATGTACACTATGATGTAGCATATATACTCCCTTATTAAATATTGTCAATTGTTCTTTGAATTCTGATGGAGATTGTTGACAAGGGAAAACCTATATTAACAAAAGATAGTAGACTGTGTATTACTGTGAAAATCCGGCACGTTTCACCTCAGGGAAGCTTCTCTCTCAAGTGCACGTCAAATGGTTTTCAATCTATGTAAGTACTCTGTAGAAAAACTAGAGTTCTTGTAACACTCCACTGTTATGATTTGATGTTTTGTTCTTGACTTTGATTACTGTTTTCTCTGTATTTCTGGGGGTAAACCCAAACCAGGTCCTTTCTAACAGTTTCCTTCCAAGCTAAATAATATTTAGTTAAAAATATTTACTACTTGCAATAATTTTGAAAAGCATTTCATCTGATAACACTCAAAGGGATCGTGCTGATTTTATTTCTGTGGTGACCGCAATTAAAGAGAAGTTGCACATTAAAGTTATGCTTTATTCTGATAAGAAATTTAGGTCAGAGTTTCTTCAATGAAAAAAGCTTGGGAACTGTTGCCATTGTTTTTCCTGGCTCCCTGAAGTTCTGCATTTTCCATTGCCATGCCACACAGAACTCATGAAGTGATCTTTGCCATCTGTTGCATTTGGTTTGAATGTAGAGCAGGTCAGTTTTTTACCTGCTTTATGCAAAGCGGCTCTCAAAGAAAATAACGTTTTGCCACAATTGCACCCTGTAACATTCCACGTACTCTGGTTCTTTGCTGAGGGAAGAAATTAAACAAAAATGAGACATTTCTTTGCTGCTGGCAGAACTGAGAAAAACATGGGAATGTCCAACTAGGTTTACAGTTGTCAGAGCTTATGATCAGTGCTTTCTCTTTTGTCTGGAAAAACCTTTGCTATAGAATCCAGGAAGGCTTGATGGTGATTTAGTTGTTTTTCATCTGCTCTCTGATACTGGAATTAGAATCTCTCACTGCACTGACCAGAAAAAAATGCCTACTTTCATTGTTGCCTACATAGGAAAATTTGCATCTAGTGCTTGAAAATAATGATCCATCTTTGACTATGCATGCAATTGTGTTAACTTCAAATTGGACTGTTTCTGTCTAGCACGGCACATCTAAAAAGACAACCTTGCACAAAGTCACTGGTAGAAACTGCAGAATTGAGCTTCTACCTCTTAAGCCAAGTTGACTGTTTCAAGAGTGTTTTCTGGGATTTACAATTTCTTATGGCACTTCAGGTTTTTCTCAAGATTATCTGCTTTCTTAAGAATATTGGAACTACCTACCTCGTGGAAGGGATATATGGGCTTTTTGCAAGGGAACTTGCAACCTAAGTCATGATGTGAGTATATTGATAGAGCTTAGTTGTCATCTTTAGCCATCTTGTGTGTTTTACTCATTAAGCATGTTGGCCAGACTATGATATGCAAGAGTAAAAATCCACCATATACTACTGCATCACTTTTGGAAATTTCACAGTTGTCTCTTAAATGTTTGCATCAACGTAGACAACCCACCTTGCATTATTAATTCCTATCTTTACGAGGGAAGAGCTGGCATTTGGTACAAGTTGGATCTCTGCTTTTCTTTCCTGTCTGTTTGTAAAAAAAATGTTTGTCTACAAGCATAGTCTATCTGTTTGTTGCTGAAGTCTGTTATTTAAGGTATTGCCTTAACTATCTTCCTTTTGGTTATGAAGATTAACTGTGATGAAGAATAACGATTTGTAATTTACACTGGAAAGGATACTTCCAGCAGAAGAATGGTCTCCTTGGTTAGTGTGCTTTGAAATTAGAAGAACAAGACCTCAAGCTGAAATCTGTTTGTTTTTTTTTTTTTTCTTTCCAATTTGAGAACATCTCTGGAACTCTCTGGGATTCCTTTTCAAGGGAATGAAATAATTCGGCCTGCAGGACAGCATGTTGCCCCTAAGCAACTTCATTGTTAGCATAAGAAAAGCATTATTTGCCAGTATAAATCCATTTATTTATTGTGGCTATCACAAATTGTTACATGCCCTTTGGACTCAATTTCCCATAGCAGATTGTGCAATTTTATTAATATTGCTGCCATGAAATTATGGAAACACAATATTGAACAAACGTCAGGACATGAAAAAATGGTTGGTCTGAGATGAACACAAATGGAACTTTTTGCTTTGAAATTCCTAATAATTCTGTCACCTAGCTTACTGAATCAACTGGTCTGAAACTCAGTGTCTCTCTTGTTGTAACACAGTGTATGTTCACTGGAAAGGAGAAGCCGTACTGAGAGTCTTGTTGTGTGGCAAATGCACCTGGTCTGCATCCCCAAGAAGTCAAACACTGGTGGTGTGCTGTTCTTTTTATTATGCCTCTCTTCATTATTTATTGTTCCCCAGATTACTTTTGGGAAACAAAGTTTCTGTACTTCACTTGGGCAGTCTGTACTTTCGTGGGCAGTTTGGGGTCAAACTGCACCAATACAACCTGCATACTCTGACACAAAGCGTTTGAGGAACACAGGTGGCCATTTAAATTGAGATCAGCAGGTCTGCAGCATGAATTGTAAGTGGATGACAAGAAAGTTCTTAAAGTGCCATGAAACACTGATTTAAGTTGGTTGTCTTGTAGTAGAAATGAGAAGAGAGAGAAATTCCTTAGAATGTAAAACATGAATGGCGCAATTCTCTTTATTTTGAGCCTGCAAGTCAATCTTCATTACTCATAAAATTTGATTCAAAGTAGATCAGGTCAAAGTAGATACATTCCTTTGTCTCAAAGTGGATTTCTCTTTTGCTCATACGTTGCTACAAATAAGAGTCAAAATCATCCTTCATGCAACTTTTACACATAACTTTTCTGATACATGCTCAAGATCAATCTCTTTCTTTTTCACAGTGAAATTCTTTGGTTTCACTCTTGCTGCTGGATTTTTCTAGTGACTGTGAAATCTTTCTACCGCTTCTAAATTTATTTGTTATTGGATCTGCAGCCTGGAGCCTTAGACCTTCACAATGTATGTAGGCTGGAGAATTGCTAATGACAGTATTTGAGGTGGATTATCACTTTTTAGCTGCTTGATGTTGTTTGGGAAGAGAATACACTTTCCTGCTCATGGTTTTGCTTAATGAGATAAGCATAAGTAGTACTGTTGCCACACACACACAAAGTACAGAGAATTTCTGGAAATTGAGAGGTAACTAAAAGTGTTTTGAAGTAGTTGATGTTTTCCATTTTGTGTTAGATTTCTAGTCAGAGGTCTCCGATCAATCTGAATTTGAGGATTTAGAATTTAAAATGAAAATCCTTAAAGCTGTCTGGATGGAATGCTTTTTTTTTTCCTTGTATTTTTCTAACTCGTGAAAGACTCGCATGGAATCTCTAGACCTTTCTCTGCGGTTTGTATTTTAGAGTTTGAATCATTCAAGTCTTTCTCCATATTGCTTCCCTTGTATTTGCGCACAGGGGGTATGTTTGTTTCCTCAGCTGGTTGGGATAAGTACATATAAATGGATATTCAGCTTTAAGCAGGAAGTTTCTGACACGCTTTATTTGGATGGCATGCGAACTATCCAGTGTAAAGCCCCGTATTCATGCCTGAAGTTGCTCTGTTTGAACACTTAATCATCTCGGGAATATATGGAGACCCCTTCAGTTGTTAACAGTTTACCAGTTCTTGAGATCGTTGCCTTGTTTAGAGGGAAATTGCAAGTGCAGTGTTTCTTGGGGGGAAGTGTTTTAACAGGTAGGTAACACAGGCAGTGACTATGCGCTATGTGGAAGGCAAGGTATCCAAAGCAGCATCTAAAAATTATCTTTTTATTCAGTTTTCATGTCACATAAACAGCACGAGCAGTTTTCTGTTCTGAATACACTATATACTATATTGCTTTTTTCTTCTGAACATACGATCTTGCTGTTCAAAGCACAGAAAACATGGCCTTAATGGTGGGCGTCTACACCGTTTCGATTTATCATTCATTGTGAATGCTGAGAACTCCTGTACAAGTGATCGGATTTCTGGTGTTCTTTGAGGTGTTTGCTTTTCTATTTCCTTCGAACTGAAGTCGCCAAATCCTTTTATTTGAAGAAGATGTGGACAAATTAACTCATCTGATAGATATCATTGTGCTCTTCTGTTTGAATCTCACAGAAATCGAAGCTTTCGGGTAATGACAGCCAGATGGCACTAAAACTTTGTTTTCATGTTAGCATTTAATTGAAGAGAAAACGTAAGTCTGAAATGATTTCCGCCATCATTTTTGTGGTTTCATATTGCCCACTACAATCTTAAACTATTAACTTCTGCTTTGTAAAAAAATCTACCACTTTGCCATGGAAAAAAACTCAGTGGTTAAACATTGCACATTAAAGCTGCATAAATATGGAACAAGTCTTCATTCTACCTAAATGAGAGGTGTTGAAATGAAATTATCTTTTTATGTTCTGACAAAACACTTGGCAACTCCTGATATGTAAGGAAAATGGGGATTTAACTTGCTAGTAGCTGCATTTTGGTTTGTGGAGCCTAAGTATATTGTAGCAATAAATAATTTTGTTTTGAAATCTTTCAAGATTTCTAACTGAATCTTTCACTTCTTTCCTCTTGGAACAAAGAAAAAAAAATCTTGGAATGAAGGGGAAAAAAAAGGATGAATATCCAAACTATAGCATAGAAGTGTCACTTCTGACCCAATTTCAAGATAAAATATTAACGATAATGAACAAAATGTTATGTTCTTATTTTATGTTTGAGACAACTTCCTTTGCAAAGGCTGGAAGACCAATACTCACCTGCAGTTACTCCACACAAAAGCAGCACATGAATTAACTGCATTTTCTGCTGAGGCTAGAAGGGCATTTTATCACCTGTAAGCATAAAAACATTACTTTTTAGAAGCATCACCCTAGGACACTCACGTGTGGACAAGAACAAGCTATTTCTGTGGAGCTGGTGAAGAAGAGCCCTGCTTGTTCCCGTTTATCTAAGCACAGAACTTCACATGAGTGAGAGATTGAGCTTGAGACAAAGATCTGCCTCAGGGAGATACTTGAAACGCTGACATGGGCAACTTTGATTGAAATGCACAACACACACAATGTATGTAGTGCACATTTTGCAGTAGGCACTTCATTGCTGAGGAATGTGAATACCCTTTTCCAAGGGGTTTACAATCTCCTTATTCCTCTTGTAGGAATACAAAGGTTTGTATCTCCCTTCCCTTCTCCTAGCAGGCAGCAACGATCTGCTATAAAGCTGAAGGGATGGCCCTAAAGAAACTTGGGTATAAGCTTCCTCAGTCTTACAAGGCTGTCTGCTGCTGCCTCGTTTCCACATGTGTGCTTCAGATGCCGTTTGAGAAGATGGTTCAGAGGCCCTTTAATCAGTTTGTTGACAAATCCGTAGGGGTGAGTCACGGTGAGTATGCTGTGCTGGGAGCAGTGTGTTGGCACTGTGCAACTATCTCCTACTTCAAAATAAACCAAAGATCTGGTTAAAAAGCTAGGCTTGCCTCAGTAAAGCCAGAAGTGACTGGCCGTGGTTCGTTTGGGGGAATTGATGAAGCCTGTGACCCTCAATGATGATTGTTTCTCCAGCCCACCTCTGTCAGTTGTGTCTGGTACTGGGCTGTAGAAGGTCATCTCAACGATGTGGATTTGCACTCTTTCATGTCTAAGCTGGTTTTATAATGTGCTGCTTTGAAGGAGTATCCAGAAGTCAACTGGCAAGATTTGTGTTTTGCTAGATCTGAAAACACTGCCTATGCCACACCGACAAATTGTGTTCTTTGGTGGTTTATATGGTTCTGCAGATAAATCCTAGTCTTGTGGCTTTTAAGATGGAATTCAATTGCTCCACCCACTGCATTTCTGATCCAGTAGCATCCAGGCGCGGTCTGAGTTCTGGTGAGAAGTTCTTTGGTAGTGTCTGTTATGCTTGCGTGGTTTCCAAGAGACTGTCCTTCCTCTCAGAGTATTGCAGAAGTTCTCTTTATTCAGACATTTTTTCTCTGTATCTTTTTTTGGTGATAAATTCTGTAAACAAGTACATGTGCTGTGTTGTTTCCATGGGCAGCTGTGCACCATGCCTAATCAGACAGCATTTCCAAAATAGACGTTATTTGTAAATCTGCACAGTTGATGTTTAGTCCAGGATTGATGATGCAGTGACTGCACCTGTGCAGGAGTGCTTCATTGAGGTGTTTCAGCCACAGACAGCTTGGTTATAAGGGCCGTTCCCTTGGAAAATGTTCTTTATGCAGTTAGTTCTGAATCAGTCTCTTATTTAGATGAATCCTTTGGATTGAGGCTTTAGTACGTGAATTCCTCCAGTTTAAGAGTTTTATTTTTTCTAAGATGTGTCATTTATCTCTTGCAGCATTTATTTTCCTTCTATGGACTATTTTGGGATTTCTTCTATCTTAGTTTGTCTTTGTCCATGTGCATCAAGGTGAAGGAAGTCTCTTCTCAACAGCTAAAGGCACTAGTGAATGTAGATGTTCGGGAGAGACAAGCGATGTGCCTCTCTCCTTATGTCCAGTTAGGTTGGTTATCATTATTTTCTATATATTCTGCATTTTTCTATGAGTCATGATCAAGTGTATGATCCAGCTCATCTGTATGTCATACAAAACTTAAATAAAAGTGTGATGCTGAAACCAGTTGTCTTTACGTTCAGTTTTCCAGCTGGATTAATCCAGTGCAGCAGGGCTGGGCCTCCATCACCTTTCCACTGTTGTTTTTCAAGTTTGTCTGCTGCGTTTGACCCATCCCATGTTCTTTGTGGCATTCCTACAGACCTGGAGAGAATAGAGTTCAAGACAACTGAATGTACAAATGGACTCTGTTTTGTGGAAACTTTGCTGGCTTTTTCCAATACGTAGGTTGCTTTCTTCTTTTTAAATAGTGCTTGTTTCATCGTTCCCTTCTTTTGATACACTACTTGTGAAGAAAGAAAGCCTCTATTGCTAAAACTGCATGGAGTTTGAAGTAGTTAAAGTTATTAAAATATTGTACAAATAGGCACAAAGTCAGCATCTTCTCTGGCAAAGTTGGTGTGAGATAACAGCAAAACAAAGAGCAGCCAGTGTTGTAGGGAATTCTGGAAATTACAGAAGAGCAGCAAAACATGAAAAATTAAGAGCTGGAATTCAGCATTCTGTGTCAGATTGTTGTTTCTTTCTGTCTGTGTGAAAAAAGACAAAGATTTTGAAAATAGTGTTAAAAATGCTACTTCTGGTGACACTGGAGGGAAGCGTAGCAGTTGGCTGGGGCGTACTGCATCGTACTGCATATGTGAAGCTGTGCTGTGGTCGCAATGTTTGGTACTGTTTATTTGTGCGCTACGTCTTAGAGGCACAGAATTGCATTGTTGTGGCAGGGGACACACTACAATCACTACAGTCACTACACACTACAACGCTACAGTCCTGTTTAAATCCTTCATAGGGAAAACAGATTTTGAAGAGATTTCTGCACAAAACCTTTCTCCCTGTTACTCTCAGTGCTCCTTTATTTGTACCAGGATTTAGGACTTTTGTATGCAGGTCTTCTGTATGTGGGACCTGATTTTTAGTAATACCATATTTGCCTTGTCGCAACTCCATTACTTTGGATTTGTTTTACACCTATATGATATCAGAGTTACTTCTACAGCACTTACATTTATGTATCTTCCCCACCTTCCTCTCCCCAGCTCTCTTAACTGATGCTATTTTTTTATGTCCAAAAATCCTTTCTCAGCTTTAACCTTCAATGTGCGTTGTTTTGTGTGTGGGGCTCTTAACTCTGTGGTCTTTTTGCAGTGGAAGAAGCCACTTAATGCTTCCAAAGACATGACCACTCAGTAATGTGCTGAGTAGAGGCAATTGAGCCGGCACCAGAAGACTTACTGAGAAAAGATCTGAGAAATGTGAACTGAGTTTTGCAAACTGCTCAACTATCAAAACCCAGCGTGTCATGGGGACTGTGTAAGGGCCAGTGAATACTCAAAACACGCTTCTGGGACATTACATGCTGTTCTCAGAGGATGTTGGTGCCGTGCTCACACAGAACGCTTTCCACGCTGGCTCCAGCATCGTTTGCAAAGAGAGGAGCTGCTCTGTGAAGACTGCTGCTGCCATTGGCTTCCAGGCAACCACAACTGCAGAGGGCTCAGATGGACAGCTCTTGAGCCTGGTGGGTGACTGTGACTGATGCAGCAGGGCATGCAGTTGTTCTGGAGAAAGAAGACCTCACGATGGTAACAGGCAGGCTGCTGACTGAGGCCTTCATGTTCAACATTTGTTGAGAAACAGCTCTTGAGAATTGTGTTTGGGATAGTCCCACATCTGTGTTGGCCTGTGATTCTTGATAGTCTTCCTTGTAGCTGCTTAGAAATACTTCTTCAGAGAGAATTACCTCTGGAGTGAGGTGATTCCTTCCAGAACTTGAAATGCAGCATCTTCCTAAGTAAACCCACCATCTTCAAGGATTTGGTTTCCCAATTGGGATCCTAATTCAAGCACAGAAAGCACTGCTGCCAGAATCCTAATTACATTGCAGGACAGAAGGTGCTCGCACATATAACACAGATCTCCAGTTAAGTGCTGCCCTGGGGGTGAGTACACTGCTGTCACTCCTTTACTTTCAATTAATAATGAAAACGCCATGATGTTCCTGAAACAGAACGTTCATCACCAATCAAACATCCCCACTGTGGCTCAGAAAGGCAAGAGCCTTGGACAGCTACTCGCCAATATGGTGTTTCCAGCTGCCCAGTGCTAGGTCCTGCTCACATCAGAGCTGTCTGCTCTCAGTTTCAGCAGCAGTTTGTGCCATTCAAGTGGCTCTGTTGTTGGCCAGCCCCAGGTGTACAAAGGGCACTTTCTAGTGGTTCTTCTGGGGCACCTGCCTTCTACCCAAAGTTCGAGGTGCACAAGTGAAAAGTACCCAGAGCTCAGAGCGAGCTTCACAGTGCTGTGCTAGGGCCCAGCCTTCAACAAAAGAATCACAACACACTGAAGAGTCTCTCTGAGGCCGTGGGCTGCCAAAGCTGAGAAGATCAGCTGTGCTGCTGAGGCAACAACTGTAGCCCATGACACTTCTCAACATGAACGTTTCAGTACTTGCAGTGGTTGCTCACAAGAAGAGGGTGCTGTGGCTTTAAAATTACAGTTTCTAAAGCATCATCTCTTTGTGATTGTAGCTACTGTTCCTAAAGATTTTATTTGATTAAAAAGAGCCTTTGGAATTTTAATTTGAACACAGATTGCACTGCCAGCCATGGGGATGCTAGTGGATGTGTGGACACGTGGGGCTGGCCTCATGTCTCCCCTGACCACGAGCTCACCTTGTCTTCAAACCTTGTTTTCCAAAGGTGGTCCTCATTTCTTCCCTTTTTCTTATTTACAGACTGGGTGGCTAGAAAGGGAGAAAGGTGTCTTAGGCTGTGGGGTGTGCTGCCTTCCCTCTGAGGCTGGTGAGGGCTGGTTTTACAGAAAGAGAGGGATATAGGTATGTGCAGATGCATTTATGTTGTCATAGATCTAACTTAGCCAGTTTTGTAAAGTCATACAAAGTATTTTTAATGATATCTGTACTTTGCATAAAGCTATGAATGGCATATGACATGCATTGAGTAATTCAGTAAAATACTTTTCTTCAAGTTTCCTTTTTTTTTTTCCTCAGTCATGTATATTTCATACTCTTCAAGCCTTCCACTTCACCACTGCCTTTAGCTTCTCGTTTGGTAAGATTAAAAAAGATTGACCCTGTTCATTACAGGCTGGCGCTTTGAAGCCTGATCCTCGTTAATCCAATCGAACAAGCACGGAAGCCACAAAAGCCTGAGCAATAAACACCAGCAGGGGGCTGCCACGTTTGGCTTGTGCCAGTTGGATTTACTGCTGTGTGGTTACAGTTGTTTGGTAGGCAATGGGCAGTAGTCCCAGAGAGTGTTTGTAGGGCAGGTTTTATTGGAACAGCAAAACCGGGAATGGTGCTTGACACTAATATGTAAAATGAAAGTTACCCTCTGAACTCTTAAGCAAGAGCACACATAATGTGTCTCTCGGCAAATGCTGAGATTTCATGACCATTGGCCACCGACTTAGCATGGAGAAAGCTGTTGTATCCAGGACGTTATCTATGGGAAGGTCCTTTCCAAGACCTTCTGCTTCAGCTGGGAACCTCAGGGTCTGGTTCAGGCTCTGCAGACAGACCAAGGCCATTAGCGGCAGTAAAGATAAGGCAAGGTCTTTAATTGCTTGTTAATTCCCCCCCTACCCCCCCCCCCCCCCCCCCCCCCCAGGCTGCTGTGGCACCCACGCTCAGCATTCAGCAAGGACTTCCTCAAGCTCCAATTAGCTCTATGTGAGTAATGAGAGCTCTTACAGTTCATAATAATGGGCATGAGTAAGTGTTAAGGGCTCTAAGGACATGGATGTGGTTACATCTCCCTCTCTCGGCTGTGTCCTGCCACTTAGCCTGGAGGCAGGGAAACAGCAGTATTTAGAGCTCAGCAATATCTGCTGTCGTTAGCTGTGTGGACTGCGTGTGGTGCTATGGAGGGACTGGGAATGCAATTGGAAATGCAGGACTGTTCCCAGAGCAGATGGCTAGTGGTGGTAATGGGGATGTTATGCATGTATCACGGATGTTTGGATACAGAGAAATAGCTGATTTTGCTTCAAAGGTAAAACTGAGTCAGCAGGATGTGAGTGTGCTACCCCTCTTGTTTTATTGAATAATTAGTGGAAAATGGAAAAGCAACTCTTACAGCACACTCACACATGGGGAGGTCACTGTTGCCATGGTGGTGGGTGCAGTCTCTTCCCTCTCTCCCAGCCCTACAAGCATGCATACTTAGCCAATGGAAATCCCCATGTGCCAGGCATTTGTCTTCAAGAGAAAACCGCCTGCTCTGTTCTGAGCACAACCAGGCTGCATGAAAGTACGTACCATGCCATCAACAGCACAGCCACTGAAGCCCTTCTCTCAAGGGGTTATTCTTTCCTAACAAAATGCAAGAAATTCCCAGGGTAAAGTTTAGAGAAAAAGTTATCAGAGAGGTCTCTGGAGATTTAAAGTGGTAATGTAAGCCGTATTTATTTAAAAATAGATGGAGTAAATTTGGAGTTGGGTTTGCACAACATACAGACCTCAAGCAACTAACATACAAATCCAGACAGGGAATGTGGCTAACCCCACTCACAATGGCAAGGGCCACTGTAATACAGCCCCTGTGGAGCCCACCCACACTGCACTGCTCAGCCACAAGGTGTTGCCATCCAGCTACAGGCACCCTGCTGCAGGGCTGCTTGTGCAGCATTGATTTTCCTCTCCATGCATTTTGCCGTGCTCCAGCATCCAGCAGGCATCCTGCAGCGCTTCCAACACTGCCTTGACCCCTTCCAACACAAGTCACACTGTCCAGCTTCAGCTCCTCTGCAGGACACTGGTGAGGCAGTGTGCTGGCGGATACAAACAGTTTGATGTGTCCCAGACAGGGCCAGCCATCCTCATGGGCTGCTTGAAATGCTGGAATTCACCAGATGTTTGCTTTGGATGCTGTTGTGTTGTTTTTGGGCAGGGCCTGACGAGTGCTGCTGGAGCAAGCACAGCGCCTTGGACAGCCGTGCCAAGGAAACGGTGCCCGCTGCTGGGAGCTCTGCTTGCTCTGTAAACAAAAAGGGCCACTTGCCCTTATCTGTGGCCCTGTGGAAATGAGGAGAAAGGTGGCTTGGCCCAGGTCCTGGGGAAAGCTGGAGCAGAGGCTCCAGGCATTTGGCTTCCTCTCCATGTTCTTTCCATGGGTCTCCACCGCTGCCTTTGAGCAGCCAAATGAAATGTATAGCACAACATCCTGATGCCTGGAGCAAACCGTAGACTTCACCCAAGGAGGCTGTCTGACAGGACAGAAATAAAACAGAATGACGGATGCCGTAGTCCAGGATTTGTTCAGCACAGCCAGCCTTTCCCCCACCCCGCCAGCAGTTACCCAAAACCTTCTGGGGCCCCTTGCCTGGCAGATCAATTGTGCGGCAGCTCCTGGGAGCAGCCTGCAGCTTTGAACACTTCGGGGATGTGGCTGTCCAGTTTGGAGATGATTTTGTAAATAGGCTTTTTCCAGGAAGGGTCAGCATCCCTGCCTGCCCGCACCGCTCTGAAGAACTCCTGCAGCGTCAGGCTTGCCACCTCCAGGAAGCAGCTGGGCACCTGCGGACAGATGAGCAGGTGGGCTCCAGGAAGTGGGCCCTGTGCCCCACACCCCGGCCCCTCACCTGGAAGTCGTTTCCCTTATTATAGTGCATGTTGAGGGCACGGAAGAGCTCCGAATCCCGTGAGACGCGCAGGGCTGTGGCCTCCGTGATGCCCTCCAGCAGGGCCTGCCGGGCAAACTTCTCCACCTGGATGTAGTAGAACTCACGGAAGTTGCTGAACCACTTGATGAGCTGGGAGTTGATGCAGCGGCTGAACTGTGCAGACACAGTGGGGGAAGTGGGCTCTCAACAAACCAGCACCAAAATTCCACACCCCGCGATCCTACCCTGCATCCCACAGCAGGTCTACCTGCACGTCAAGGAAGTAGGACCTCAGCAGAGCTGAGCTGGGGTAGCGGGTGAAGAAGAACATCAGCTTGGCCTTCTTCAGGTGGCCAGGGGTCAGCGCCTCCTAGATGTGGGCTTTGAGTCAAGGAAAACCTGCACATGGCAGCTTTGGTCTGTCATAGCCCATCCCTACAGCCTGGTGTCACAGGATGGCCAAGGAGGGTCCTCTGGGTCCTGCTTGAGCAGGGACGCCCGGAGCAGGGTGCCCAGGCCCACATCCAGGTGGCTTTTGGAGATCTCCAAGGAGGAGATTCCACAGCCTCTGGGAAACCTGTGCCTGTACAGTTAAAGCAAATTAACAAGAACGTTATCCAAATGTCCCTTGGATGCTGACAGGTGTGGGTCATCAGTCACCTTTTTCTAGGAAGGTTGTTCCAGTGTTTGACCACTCAGTAGCGGAAAGTTGGCTTTTCCCATCGGCATCTCTGAGGAGCCAGGCCACTCCATCTACCCCAAAGGATACGTGGGTAGGGGTAAGGGGTGTTCTGTTCCCCTCCACCATGTCAGGGCCCAGGGGCCTCACTGCCAATGGCCGCAGCTTGGTGACTGCCCAGCGTGCATCTGCAGGCTCCATGCGCCAACTCTCTGAGGCAGTAGGGCTGTCCCAGTGGTTGTGTGGGGTGTAGACCAGCAGCTGGCCCAGCAGCTGACTGTCCTGCACTGCCAGGGCAGCTGAGCCTGGCCTGTGACCCACACTGGGTGCCTGACGGAGGTTTCTGACCCCTTCCGGGCTGAAGGATCTGGCCTGAGAGCTCTTCCCCAGTGATAGTGATGGTGCCTCTGGCCGATGTGAGCCCGGGATGCTCGGGGAGGGTGCCTTAGCAAGTGATTTTCTGCCTTTCTCAGCAGGTAAACACCCTCCCCTGGCATCTGGCCCTAGCTCTAGCCGTTGCTGTAGGAGGTGGCTGGCTGCCTTTGGCCACACGGTCTTCAAGACGGAGTCCACCACACGGGATGTCATCCCAGCCAGCTCGTGTTTCAGGGCCTGAGAGAGCACCCTGGCTACTGAGGGCAGGATGCCTGCACTGCCTCTGCCTTCCTCATCCTCCCCTGCCGTGGGCCCATCCACCTCCAGGATGCTCTCCCAGAGAGTGGCTGTGTGTGAATGATGGGTGTTGGCAACACCATCCCTGCCCACTCTGTCTCCAGGTTTTCCAGGAAGCAGCTGCACTTTCCCAGCACCTTCCTGGGTTTGGGCAGCATCCCCAGAGTCACAGACCTGGGAGAACCTCTCCTGAAGCCACCTCAGCTGCTGCTCTAGAAAGCAGAGCTGCTCCCTCAGCTGCTGGCACTCTGCTGTGTGGGGACTGCCAGCAGCAGGTGCCCCTTGCCCAGCCACTCCCGCACCCTGCTGCTGAGGTACCCTCGGCTTCCTCTTGCCCTGGTGGGGCACTCCCCCACCTCTCTCCCTGCCCTGCGCCAAACCTCCCTCCAAGCCCTGGTGGGCTGGAAGGAGGCTCATGCCTTGGATGATGCTCTCCACCCTAGCCCTCTTGGCTTGTAGGTATTCATCGGAGAGCTGCTCCCCATCAGCTGCACAGGGCACAGGAGCAGGGCCACAGGTTCTGGTGATAGCCAGGGTTTGTGCTGCTTCTCTGAAAGGCACACCAAGTTCATAGCCCTGGGGCGGCTCCACTGCAGAGGAAGGGAAAAGGGTGCAGGGGTCCAGGCTCCTGCCAACTGCTGTGTGGCTGAGCAGCTGTGACATGAGGGATGAGCTAGGGGAAGGCAACAGAGGGTCCCTCTGGAAACAAGGTTCTGTTTTCATCCCTTGGTGGTGCTTTGTAGTAACACAGCCTCTGTCCTGCACAGGGGCAGACTTGCCATTCCTCATGTCCTCTTTCTGCCTGGGCACCAGTGAGCTACCCTGCAACTGGTAGGGGATCATTTCCACAGACAGACTGGCAGGCGTTCCTGGCGATGCTTCTGCCAGCTAGAGGTACAGAGCTGAAGAAAGAGTAAAGTATCACTGGTAGAACCAAACACAGCTACCCTCCATGCATGCTCACATGACAGATTTTCCCAGCTCCCACCTGACAGCAGGCATTTGCGGTGCCTAGAGCCCACTTCTAATGGTTTGGGCCTTGAATGTGCCAAGCAGTGAGGGCTCTCTGCACCACAGCTTTGCCCTGGAAGGGTTGAAGATCCATCTCACCGTGCCTTGACCACAACTTCTCCCCCCCACCCCAGGTAACAGGAGCCTCAGGTGTGTCGGGCACAGGCTCAGAGCGATAAGTAGAAAGGGAGATCACCTTTGGCAAGAGTCCCCTTTGAGCTCGTGGACTGTGGTACAAGGGCACTGAGCACCAGATAGAGCCTTCCCCCAGGTGCACCTAGGCAAAGGCGTTTGCAGCTGCCACTGAGCACTGTCAGGGTGCCCGGAAATAAGGACAGCAGCCAGAGCTCTACAGAAGGCATTCACAGCATGGAGCAAAGGGAGCCCTGAGGGCATGAGGATGAGCAGCATCTGCCATCCCCCAATGCTGGGGTGGTTGGAAGAGGCACAGCAAGGGGCTAAAAGCAGAAAAAGCACAGTATGACCGCTACTAGCAGGACATGCTGGGACAGTGCTGCTGAGGGCTTGTCAAAACAGAATAAAAGGGATGGGGATTACTGGGGAAGAGAAGAATTCCTGAGCCAGCAGCCTCAGGCTTAAAATTGTCACAATGAGTGCAGGCAGCCAGCCACCCCTCCTCTTGCTAGTTCTGACACCTTTAAAACAGGAATAGCAAAAGCTCATGTCCTGGTCCGTTAAAGAGTAAAAATCCCTATGGGGTGCTGCCTCACCAACCACATTAATTAGCATCAGCTCTGCATGTCTGAAGTGGTTTATGCCTTTTAGAGCCATCTTTAAAGGGCCTGAGATTCTTTCACCTATATCCAGATACATCTGATCATTTTCAGTGCTGTTAATCTCCTGTCCCCGTGACTTTTCTCTACAGCAAGTCCTCCTCCATGTTACTGAGTGGTGTTTAAAAAAAAGCCTCTACTCACTCTTTTCAGCAGGCCGCTTGTTAGCCTTTATTCCAGGTTGGTGTTCAGAAGAGCAATCACACACCACGGCATATCACTCCAGTGCAGGTCCTCGGGCTTGTCTTCCCTGTAAATTGCACTGCCCCACCATTTTGCTAGACCATTTTCCCTCTCCCTCCTCTGTCACACCTTTCTGGATCCTCTACTGCTGCTCTACCTGTAATAAACCATTTCCCAGGCTGCCTGACAGCACTTGTTCTCTGTGTAGCCTCCCCTCCCTCCCAGCCATGAGGTTTCCATTTCCCCAGCAGTGTGGCTACTTGCTCTGCCCAAGGTCAGCATGAGGCCCAGCTGCCGGCAGCTCTTGCTCACCCCATTCACAGCTTGCTTCACCCTCAGCCACACACTGCTCCTTAGAGTAGCAGCTGCCTATGGTAAAGCTACACAGCAAATGCAAGGTACATATATATCTTATTCATTCTTCAGATGTTCCACACAGGGAGCCTCAGCTGGAGGATGGGAGAAAAGCGAGGGGCTTTCCAGCATCAATCTGTATCCAGACTGGCCCTATGTCCTGGCCCAAGTAAATTGCTCCCACTAACAGGGTCCTCTCCCTGCAGTTCGCAGTTGGGTGCTCCCATTCCTGCTGCTGCTACCAGCCTTTACCAGTGCAGTCTTCCAAAATAGTAAAAAGAAACAGATGCTCCTCCAAACTGAAGAAAAAAAACAAGGAGGAAAATGAAGATGCCCAGAGAAGCTGGCAGGTATGTCCTCCCCAGACATCAGCCACACCGCAGAGCTCCCCATCCACTTCTTTCTGGGAGCACCATGTCACCCCACTGGCAGCCTGTCACCCCACAGCTTTCCCAAGGCGTCCCATTTCTGCCACCAGTGAGGAGCCCCAGCCCAAGCCGCGTGCCTTTCTGTGCCCCACTCACCTGGGCTGCCAAGGTGCAGGATGTGTGCTGGGTGCTGCAGGATGATGGAGAAGCCACCCAGCAAGTCCTCCCGCTATGCTCATGTCCTGTAAAGAGGGAGTGGGGTGGCTGGAGGCAGCCAACCAGCTGGGAACAACTCCTGAATATGCAGATGGATGTCCAGGGGTCTGGCCACCTGCCTTAGCGTCCCCCAGGCTTACAGAAATGATAACAACGTTGTTGATTCTGTATCTCCCAAAACACATTCAAAAGGACGAGTATTTGGAGAGGAGATATTGCTTTATTCTGGGCAGGGCACAAGGTGGAATATTCCCACAAATCAAGTGCTCTGAGTCTTTATGCTGGCTTCCATTTATAGTCAAAAGTTTTCACCATATGCCTACCTAATACATAAATGACACCTATCCGTTACACATTAATAAGCTTATGTAAGCATAAGGTTCTATAACATATTTGAATCTTCTGTGCTTGTGCAAGGGTCGTCAGTGATTGTTTGGGGAGGCATCCCACTCCTCACTTTATCCGTATTTGGGCACAAGGACATTTAGTCTCTTCTGATTGGTTCCTCTTTTGGACTTGTGTCCTCATCTCAAGGATGCTGTCCCTGTGGGTCTAATTTATGACAGTCTTGAATCTTTGAAGAGAAACATCCCATCTCAGGAAGGTTGTTTATCAGAGATAAGAAAGACATCTGGAACTTAAAGCAGAGCTTCAACCTTGAGCAAAATACCTCAGACAGACAAAAATGTCAAATAATCAGCTTCTGAGACATTACCAGCACTAGGCTGAGCAGACCATCAGTTCCCCATATCCATCATGGCAGAGCACTAAGCAGTGCCTGTCAGGCTCTGCAGCTCAGTCGTGCTGTGGCAGCTGAGAGGCTGAGGCCCATGAGGAGGCAATCCCTGGAGCAGAGAACTCCATCCAGCATCCTCCATGCAACACTGTACGATCACCCCACCAACTAGCACAACCTTGAGAGAGCTGGGAAGCTGCAATTTGATCTGACAGCACCCATCTAGGACTCAAGACAATTAATCATTAATGAGATGACATAAGTACAACAGCCAGAGGCAAGCGGTACCCATGGCCTGGAGCTTCAGGTGAACAGAGCTCCTGCTGAAGGTGCGCAGGTGCTTCTGATGTTCCCTACTGTGGTGATGCCAGGGGTCCACAATACAGGAAACAGTTGGGAAGACTTTTCACCATGTGGTGGCTGGACATGGAACAGGCTCCCCAGGGCAGTGGTTGCAGCTCCAAGCTGATGGAGTTCAAAGAGCATTCAGACAATGCTCTCAGGCACAGGGTTGGAATTTTGGGTGGTCCCATATGGAGACAGAAGTTGAACTCAATGGTCCTTGTGGGTCCCTTCCAACTTGGGACATTCAGCAAAAGTCAGTACCTTGCTGACTGTCGGGAACTCGAGAGATATTCCTACCATCAGCACAACCCAACCTCTGCTCCAGGATGGAGCTGCTTGACATTTGGTGTGGGAGGCAAAAGCAGATGGAACTCCTGGAGCTAGACAAAACCAAATTGCCTCTGCCATTTCCAGGTTGCCATCTACCTCACCTCCACGTACTTAATAAATACTGTGATGATTGTTTTATTCATTTGGTAGGCAGGTGGCTGTGGTTAAAAGCAGTTGACACCAGGCAGTCCTGCTCAAGGGTCTCAGCCCTCTATAGACAAACTGCAGAGAAACCCCTGGCAGAGAGCCTTTCTGGCACAGCTGCTTTGTTTTAAAGCAGTCAGCACATCTTTGAAGCCTCAGAGACAACACCCTATTGATTTTTCTTCAATCTTTTTTGAAAATCTCACCAAGAATGTTCATTGCAAATTTATTTTAGGAGACTATTTTGAAGGTTGCAGTTTACCACTGATGTATTATTAACCAACAGCTATATTAAGGACGTGTGTGTAACCTTCAGAGATGCTGATTGCCAGACAGAGTTCTGATTTTCCTGGGCTACTTCTCAGAGACTGCAGTAAGTTCTCTGCATTTTATTTCAACAACCATTTCTTGCCTGGAAGTAGGCAGAAAGCAGAAGGTAACTGGGGCACCCTCAGATATTTTCAAAACGTGGACCGTGTCTTAGGAGTGGGACTGGGCACCACTGAAAGAGCCTGGCCCTGTCTTCATTGCATCACATCAGGTCAAGCTAGATTCTCCGTGACCTGTTGTATTCCTTTCCAATGAAGCCTACTTAAATCCTTTTGCCTGTTTTTGTTTGCTTGTTTCTATGTGTGGTCTGTCGTTTTGTTTTTCCCCACACTTATTTCTCTGTAGCAGTGAGGAGACCTCCTTGCCCATTTCTAATCAAGCTGACGTTTGCAGCAGCGAGCCTGACAGCAGGACGCAGCAAGGTGAGCAGAAAGACCGCCAGAACTGCTTCCCTGCAGAAAGCCACACCCGGATTCCACCAACAGCCAGGAACCGTGCCCGTGCAGACCCAGGTGAACAGCAGCCCCGGCAGCCCAGCCACACTTCAGAGCCGGACACACGCCCGCCCGCCTCGGACAGCGGCAGACCACGCAGCGGCTCCACCGCCGGCCCGCGAGATAGCACCACTTCCCCCGCCCCGCAGCGCCCCCGGCACCCGCCACGCCCCGCTCCCCCCCCGCCGGAGCGCTTGGTGAGGCCTTGCGCACTTCCGGCTCTCGCCGGGCCTGCTTCCGGTGTCCGCCCTCCAGCTCCTCCCGCCACCGCCGCGATGCTGCTGCTGTGGCGGTCGCGCTGCTTGGGCCGGGCGCTGGGCCGCTCGGTGCGCACCCTCCGGCAGGTACGGCCCGGCGCGGCCCGCCCGCGGGGAGGGCGAGGGGCGGGCTGCCGCGGCACTTGGGCGGGCGGGCTCGGCGGCGCCAAGGACACCGGGACGCGCCCGGCTCGGCCCCGCCACCGCCGCTCCAGGGCGGGGGCACCGCGGGTGGCGCGGCCGCAGTGTTGAGTCCCGGCGGCGGGGCGGGCTGTCCGCCGTGGCGGAGGCTCCGTGACTGTGAGGGAGCCCTCGGCTCGGCCGCTCCCCTCGGCTCTTCCCTTCTGGCGCTTCCCTTCCTCCCTCCGCGATTCCCTTCTTCTTTGGTGCGGGAATTGCAGGTGGGCTGTTGGCTGTGCCCGGAGTTATGCACACGGATACACGTGTGTACGGTGCACCGTAAGCGGTTTGTAACTGCGTGTGTATGGTTATGTTCGTAACCGTGCTGGTGTATTTGTGGTGACACATTACTTACCGTGCTTGTTTAAGTGGTGTTTTAATAATAGTTATTTTTTTTATCAGCAGTTATGGTGCTGTGTAATTATGCAGAACAGGGAGGAGAGGCAGATGGAGAATACAGACTTTTTCAAAACCAGTTTGCATGGAGAGAGTCCACAGCTAAACAGCAAGTGGGCAGTGAGTTGTGGTTAGCCTGCTTGAGGTGGAGAAAAAGTGGTAAGCTGAGAGGTGAAGGAGGTAGTAGCAGCTTGACATCTCTTGGAGTAGGGAAGTGGGGAGTAAGTGCTGATGTGGAGATAACATGGGGCTTGGGGGAACTGTAGAAAGGAATGCTGGAGTGTGGCAGGCCTCTGCTGGGAGAAGTGAAAACAACAGACGTGGACAAAATTCAGAAGTGTCCAGCTGAATAGAAGAACGGTGAAGTCAGCAAGAAACAGCATGCGAAGGGAGGGGACAGCTGGGTTTAATGCTTAGGAAGAAGGAGGGGTCTGTGTTCATACATCAAGTAGAAATCACGCAGGTGCCACTGAGGCTCCTGCCCCAACAAGTCAGATGCGGTGGCAGAAGGGTGAGCCAAGGCAGTCCCAGGAGGACCAAGAGGTTCTGAAGAGGGATGATGTGATGGGCAGCTGTCATTCATTCACACTTTGGCGGTGAAGTCCTCGTGTTTCTCTGGGGAAGAGTTTGTTAAGAACTTCCTCCCTCGCTGATCCCCTCCACATGCTACAAGAGCTGTCAGCCTGTTGTCTTAGTAACTGTATCCCGTACCCACTGTGAATTGTTATCTCTCCTATCTTTGCATCTGCCTTGCTGTGCTATATATAATTGTGTTAAAGACACACGGTGGGTTTTCTGTGTACAGCGTTGCTTTGCATCCATCCTTGCTAGTAAAGCAGCAGCCACAATGCTTTGCAGAAGCCATGGCTGGCAAAATGATTGCTGCTGTCAGAGCTGCTCAGCACTAGGTCTCACTGTGGCTCTGTGCAATGGGCTTCATGCTCCTGTTGAAGTAGGGTCCTGCCCCGACCTGCTCCCTGTTTCCACCACTGCAGAAGAGGTTTGCAGGCATGCAGGCTGTTGTCTTAGCAGACATACACTATAGTTGATTTATGTGTGTGGTGACCTGCTAGAAGGTGACAGCTCCTTGAAGGTGTAGCCTGAGTTGCCACATGGTGGGGTCACTTTCACATAACAGCAGCATGAAAACAATTCTGAGAAGTCATGTGTAACTGGGGGAAAGTTTTAATCACTTGTGTGAGTCAGTAGCAAATTAGAACAAGACTTGCTTCTCCAAAGGAACACTGCTTCTTTACACTGACCCAGGATGCTAACAGCAGCTGGTGAAACCTACAGTTTTCCTATTTTACCAAAGATCTGACACGTGACACACGTAGCCAGGTGATTTCAGGAACAGGTACAATCACAGCGATTCCCAATCCCTTTTTTCCTCTGAAGGAAATAAGCCCACGGGGCATCTCTCAGAGCTGCATGTGCTGGCACACTGTGGTTAGGGGTGGGTGCACAGCAGTTCTGCAGAGCACAAGGCAGAGAGCATCTCAGTGTCTTTCTTTACAGCTTCTCAGACCGGTAGAGCTCTTCTCTCACTTCTTGCCTAGGGCAAAGCGAAGCGATGCCATTTTTTCTTTATTTTGCAGCATCTGTAGCACACAGGCTTGGCCCTTCTCCTGGAAGAGAGCTGCAGATTTGTTTTCTCACAGCCATTTACTTTAGCACAGACCTTTTAAACTTGTTTTTTTTTAACCTTATACTAAGACCTTTACACTGGTTCTGTACTTTTTCTTAATGAATTACTGGGATGCTTGGATTACCTTTACAACTTTATAGAGTACCCAGGAAAACATTAAAGGACAGAGGGGAGCTCATATTCCTTGATATTTTATTTGAGATTAACTTCAGTATTATGTGAGACATTACAGAAATTGAAGAGGACTTGACCAGCGCAGGTGCTGGCACGTACTGAGGATCGTGGTGCTTTAGGCACACAACCAGATGGAGTTAGCAGGAGGTTTGTCTTAGTGATCCTGGCTTAGAACTGTCTCTGCATGAACTGTATCAATGCTAGCAGTGCTGAGCTGAGGCTAAGCTGTGTAGCGCTCAGGATGGTGCAACACCTCTCTCTTCCTTCTCCACATGCCCTGCTGGTTTTGCAGAATCTCATGTCTAGGATGTTGGGCCCAAGGTGGGCTGCTGCATGGAGTGGTGCTGCAGCTGATGGGCTCTGCCAGATCCCAGCTGGCACAGCAGCCAGGCTGTGCATCCTCAGCACAGCTGATTTGCAGCCATGTCGAGCTGCCCATAGACAATTGAATTGACTGCACATTAATATCTGGGAAGCCAAACCCGTCCTTGAGTTTGGATAATTGATCTGCCAAGGGGCCAATTTCAGAACCGTTAAATAGTTTTGATGATGCGAGGTGTCTGTTGAAGGTACTTTAGCATGTTATACCACCCAGTCCTGTAGCTGATAAGACACAGGATTAAATATCTCTTTGGTCCCTAATGTTTCTGCTGTCTGTGACGCACATCTACAGAAGTTATTTTGGTATTCAACTGTATCCCATTTTTCTTGCTCTGGTGATACTGAAGTTGGGGTTTCTACATAAACCTCCATCCTGAAACAGACGTTCTGAATGACATCTGATTTTTACCTTCGGTATTTGCTGCTGGATTAGGATGCTTTGAGCTGTTTAAACCATCGTCAATCACATTTCAGTCGTGAGTATAGTGGTATTTTCCTATAGATTGTGAAGAATGTTTTGGTTCTCCAGATCTGCAGGTTTGGTGCCAGTGAAAGGTGGGTCAATGATTACTGGGTATGAAGCAAAAGGTCACAAGGAGGTGGAGTCCCCAGCTCACTGTAGGCAGAAGGAGTTAGGCTGTCGAGGAAAATTCTGACCTTCTGGAGTTCAAAGACCCTATAGCCTTGAACAACCAAGAAAACGGTGCTAAGTGCTAGGTTCTGTGACTGTGGGACTGGTGGAGCCCTTCTGGTCCAGGTCTCTTAGGAAAACCAAAGCTCCTCTAGGTTGGGGCTGCCTTTTTGCAGTACTGACATTCTTCTCTCTGACAGGGCAACTGTACTCTGGCAAGGCGCTCCCTGTCTGGTAAGTCTTATGTTTTGTATTTAACTTCAAGTTAATCTAGGCAGAGGTGCTTATCTATTGATAATTGGATTTATTAAGAGTTATTTCTATCAATCATACAATGAAGAAACGTGTGCCCATATGAGTGCCTCTCTTGCCTAGTGTAAATGCCACCCAATGCATCCACCCAAGGTAGAGATTTCTCAGTAGCAGTGCTGTATTTCAAGCATTGTAATGCTTACAACATTTGCTGTTGCAGAGACCAGCTCTCTGATAAACTGCTTTGAAAATTTGGGTGAATGTTAACTGAAATGTCAGAGTGAATATGACCACAAAGTCGTCTGGTGTTTAAACTGCGTTTTCTCAGAGCTGTGCTACCTTTGTATGGGATTACATCACTTCCCTTTGAGTCTGCTTTGAGAAATGTGTTAAATCTGCTTATCTTTCCTGGCTATAGAATTCCAGTGTTATTAGCTTTCAGTAGGGGATGGTATCAATATTGTATTACCTTTCTTAAAGATCAAGTGGATAAATGCTGCTTCTTTTTGGTGTTGTGTAATTGAGATAATTACATTCTATAATTGCTATACTGGTTCTCTTTAAGATCAGTCTGGAAATAGGTCCAGTGCCCTGAAAGAGGCAAAGGACAGGAGTTCAGTAAGTAATAAGAATTGCTGTGTCAGGGCATGTGAGCAGTGTGGCAAGGGGTCACTGATGCCTAGAAAACCCTGAGAAGCTGTGCAAGTATCTTCCCCATTTTGAATTATGAAGCAGACTTGTTCTTGGGTCAGTGGGTGAAGAGAGAAGAGGGGTGGCAGTGACTCACTGCTCTGCCCTGTACCCCATTTTGAAGGCATTTTTCCTCCTTACTGTTCCATGCAATTGTGAGAGTTCTAGAGAGCACCTCTTAGGGGATTGCCACTTTCTCCTGCTAGGAATCCCTTTGTGTTGGTGGGGAGAGCTCACCAGCAACTGAGGTTTTAGCAGTCCTGAGGACTGGGTGATGTTCCTGTGGGTAACAGCTTTCTCATTCACAGGTGTGGCTGGCAGCCAGGGACTGGCCTACATTGACAGCAGGAAGCTCATGTAAGTATCCGTAGGAGAGCTGTGATATGCAGGGGATCTAACCGTGATAACATTTGGAAGCTGGAAAGCAGAATAAAGTCAGCTGTCAGAAAATCTTTGTGCATTTCTGAGGAGCATGGAGGGGAAAAAAAAAAAATTGGGTTCTCTGGCTTTTGCAGGTCAGGAACTTTGTATGTTTCAATAAAATAAGGTCTGTCTGGAACCAGATGTCAAGGCAGGATGGGCAGGAATGAAGAGAGCAGTGGTTAATCAATTTCTTCCCACTGTTCTTATGATTGTGAATGCTCTATGGTAGCCTCCCAGTAGGATTTCTGATGGACACATGAAGAGGTGGTCTCCTGCAGGAGGAGTGGGATGGCTCGGGGAGCTCTTGTTCGTATGACAAGGTCTGCATTGCTGAGATGGTCTCATCATTTCCACAAATACTTTTTTTTTTTTAACCTTAAGAGTGCATCCAAGAGCTTGATAGACTGGTCTGCTTGCACCAAACAGCCTGTGTTAGAGGAAATGCTAAAGCACATTTGCTTCAAGTTTCCAAATATAGTATCCACAGGTATAAAAAACATCTGTGCCAGCTCCCTGTGAAGAGGAATGGTGGAGGGAAGCAGTTGTCTCTTGAATGCTTTGCCGTTGCCATTTTATGGTGCTTTCTCTTCAGACTTTTTTTAGAGGTAAAAAATGGTTCCTGTGATCACATCCTAGGCGTGCAGTAGGCTGAGCAGGTCAACCTTTTACCAGTATTTAAAACACAGCAGATATGTTGGGATGTCTCTGTAAATTAAAATTCTGTAGATGTCACTTCACGCTGATTTTCTGAGAGCACTACTGAATTGTTTCCATGCTTCTTGGTTGGATTTTTGCCCCTTGATCAGGTAAGTGGGAGTCCTTTTGAACCAATACATTTGAACAGCTGAGCAGCCTTCAGATTAGTTAAACAAGCAAATGTAAATTTTGTGCTTGAGACTGGTGCTGGCAGCTTCCACAGGAACTTGCTGCTTATTCTGTGTTCATATCTTATTTTCTTTCTCTCTGCAGAGTAAATAGCTCCAGTGTCTTCACTGTCCGTTACTTCAGAACCACAGCAGTACATAGTAAGTAAAGAGGCAGGAGTCAGTGGGGTGACTCTCATGTTACCTGTTGCTGTTCTAACAACAGCTGAAGCTGCCTTTTCCACCCTTGGTCTAAATTCATTGCTGTCACACTTGATTGGGCACGGAGCCCTAAAGATTTTGTCTGCTTCTTCTGTCACATTGTGACTTACAACTTACAGTCAGGTGAGATTTTCTCTCATGTTCAAATCTCAATCGTTACTGAAGCAAGGAGAAGGTCAGCTGGCTTGAGTGTTTGTGCACTCACTCTCCTGGAGTCCTGGCGACAAGAATGAAGAGGTGCCAAAAGTTCTGAGCTCTGAATGTGTTCAAGTCTATCTGTCTGTCTCTGTCACAGGGGATGACGTGGTTACGGTGAACACCCCAGCTTTTGCAGAGTCAGTCACAGAAGGAGATGTCAGGTGGGAGAAAGGTAAATAGTTGCCTCTTCCCTGCGATTCTCAGTACCATTTCTTCTGCACTGGACAGCTCAGGGATGGACTGTAGTTAACTGGCTGACCATTTTATATTCTTCAGTCTGTGACAAACAAGGCAGTTAAGGTTAATTACAGTTCTCCTGCGGAGTAAGGATTGCGATTACTGCTTCAGTTCCTCTGTCCTGAGTAATGTTGGATGAAGAGAGATGTTTAAACTGGAATTGGACTCTATGCGGTAGATAGTTTGAGTTACACTTTTCTTTAGAATACGTGGAAAACTGGGGTGAAAAAATTCTGGGTTAGTGGGAAACTGCTGTGGGTTAAGAGGGGAGGCTGGAGCACACCTCCTTCCTCACAGTGGTCTTCATATCTATCATTCAGCTGTTGGAGACACAGTGGCGGAAGATGAAGTGGTGTGTGAGATTGAAACAGACAAGGTAGGAGTTCTCTGGACCAAAACGTTTTCTGGTTCTCTAGTGAGTACCTTGTGTGGCTCCTCTCCAGCTGAGCCTGCACATCCTGCCTGTCTCTCTTGCTCCCTTCACAGGGACAGACTTTTCTCCATTTACTATGAAAGCAGGCTATACCTGAAGTGAGAATTGCTTGATAATTCCTTCCTTCCTCATACACTTGATTAAGAGTCAGAGGAGCTGATGTTTGTAGGATCTGTAATTTCACTCCCTCCTGTTAGGGTGCTGTCACCTTGGAAACCTGTCTGTGTTTGAACAGGAGAAATCTGCAGAGCAATTTGGTATCTTCAGGCTATTTTAAATTTAACCATTAAGTTTACCCCTTAAAATACTCTTAGGCTTTGAAGCTTGTGCTGAAACTCCCTGCCAAGTTCTTTTTCCAGTGTTGTTGTCAGGAAGATGCTGGCAGTAGGTCAGTTCTGCATTGTACCTTGAAGCAGGAAGATCAGACTGTATGATCTACTATCAGCATCTTCCACACTTCTAAGTGTTGGCACAAAACCCTGCTGGAGGGCATGCAAACTGGTGGAAATGGTGCAGGACAGAGCTGCTCTCTGTGCCGGACTACAATGCATGTGCCTATTGGCATCTTTGCTTGGGCACTCGTTCCTCATCCAGTATTTGGGAGAATTTAAAGACTTTCCTTTTTACAGACATCATTGCAAGTTCCAGCCCCAGCAGCTGGTGTGATTGAAGCCCTTTTGGTACCTGATGGTGGCAGAGTGGAAGGGGGGACACCTCTGTTCAAACTCAGGAAAACTGGAGGTAAGTTTGGGGTTTAACTTGCACTTACCTTCCCATTTCAACCAGTTTTTTGGGTGGTGGTTTTTTTTTTTTTTTTTTTTTTTTAAAACAGTGATGTGCTGAAGAAAAAAAAAAACAGACAAATGTAATTGCAGTCTTTCTGAGAGGGAAACTTGCCTTTTCCTTATTCTGGAGGAGACTGCAGTACTAAGCTAAAATTATCCGAGAATTCCCCTCACATACCTCCATTCTTCACCCTCTTTACTCTCCAGTCTTCTGCACAGTGAGGAGATCTAGGGTGTTGATGAGATGAAACACCATGGGATCTACATGGGGTGGCTCCTATCAGTTTATTAGTGTAGAGTGTATAAAGGCAAAATGCTAGAGGATTGACTTCTGTCAGGTTGGTTCAGCTCAGAGGTCCCTGGCAGTAGAAGCTGTGGTTGCTCTTATAATAATTGTTCTTCCTTTTCTTTTAGCTGCTCCTGCCAAGGCCAAACCAGCAGCAGCCCCTCCTCCTCCTCCTGCAACACCTGAACCTGTAGCTGCAGCTCCTCCTCCTCCTGCTGCAGCACCAATTCCAACCACAATGCCACCAGTGCCACCTGTGTCAGCTCAGCCCATTGACAGCAAACCAGGTGAGGCAAGAGCCACTTCCTCTTATTTTAAGGCCTCTTTTCCATGGGGAGTGTTGGTAAAGTTAAAGCCAACAAACTGGCTGTATAGTGGAGGCCTGTCTGGAGAACTCAGCTGTCCCTGAGGCTGCCCAGCCAATGCAAGGCTGCTTAGGCACCCTAAGCAAGTGGCTTGAACAGGCCTTCTGTCTCTCAGGCATTGCCCTCAGCCCCTGGTTTTCCTTTTTGACTGATGTCTTCTTTACTCCTCAGTGTCTGCAGTGAAGCCGGCTGCAGCTCCAGTGGCAGCCCCTCCTGGGGAGCCAGTGCCCAGCAAAGGTGCCAGATCTGAGCATAGGGTAAGCTGTGGGAATAGGGGCCTTGCTGGTTCTTCTCTTGCCGGGTGATGACTTGTTTTGGCATAACCTGTGAACTTGCTGAATGAATCTGAATATATCTGTTCACGTTCAACTTGTCAGGGTTGTGACAGATTGGGAAATGCTTTACATGAGATGACCACTTGGAGGTGGCATGAAGAGAGCCAGGTCTGATCTCATGTTGGTCTTTTCTAGGCAAAAATCTTGTCCTCAGCTCTGCTGACTGAGCACAGACAGCTCCACGTGATCTGCCTGGTCTGTGCACAACCAGGGCACCTCAGCTGGGCGCTACAGCTATCTCGTACCTTCTTAAGAAAACTTGATGGAGCAGTCTGCTTTCACAGCTGTTTTGCTGCTCTTATACTAGCCTTATGCTGGAAATTTGACTGTACTTGGCATTTCTGAGAAACGGGCAGGTCAGAGCAGTTCTACTGTGATGCATTTCAATTCTGCAGTTCAAATGAACTTTTAATCAAGCTGGGCGACCGATTTCTCAGCTTGCTGTGCTCCTTCTTCAAGGAAACCTGAGGTGAAAACCTTGGACGTTTTACTGGTCAACCAGATAGCAAGAAGGGCCTTATTTGTTTCTTGTGTGTTTTGCCTCTTGTGTGAACTTGAGGCAGCTTCTGCTTATTTCTTTATAATTTTCAGGTGAAAATGAATAGGATGCGTCAGCGTATCGCCCAGCGGCTGAAGGAGGCTCAGAACACTTGTGCCATGCTGACCACTTTCAATGAGATCGATATGAGGTGAGGAGCAGACCTGTTGTTTTTAACCTTTGCTAGTAGAAATACATGAGGGCAGTCATCTTTAAATAGCAGCTGAGACCATGCTGATTGCATTTGGAAAGGCTAACAGTGTCTTCTGGCACCTCTTCCTTAGACTTTTCCCCGACCTGTGCGTTTTCATCTGGGCTATGCTGGTGTTGCAGCAGGAAGTGTGCATAGCTTCCTGCTGGACTTTGATTCCTCTGGAATCATCTATTGCTTGTTAAAGGGGCAGCCCAGTTCCTCATCTATGTGGTTCGTAGTGGAGGACTAGTAGATGTTGAACAGATGAGCATGAGTGAATGCTATCAACTGGACAGTGGCTATTAGGAGACACCAAAAGCACCTGCCAGGTTACTGCTTTTGCAGGTGGGCATATTTGGCCACCCATGAGGTAGTTCCCCAGAGCTTCTCACATGAGCATTGCACCCGTCTGCAGCCCTTGTTGTGAGATGGTTCAGCTTTCCAGAACAGACCGAGGTCCTTCTCCCTCCCCTCTTGGCAGGTGGGGGTCTTCTTACTCAAGTGCTTGCATGGACTGAGCACTCTAATGGCTTTGGAAGGTGGGCAGCTTATGTTACAGTGCATTAGGGGGAAATTGTGCCCAAATCAAATTGCCTTTTGAAATCCTATTCCACTCCTTAAGACAAAACATGTAAATATTTGGGTCTCAAAACAATAAGGTTGGCAAAATAGTCTTGATTGGAGGGGAAGTGCTTCAGAGTTATCTCCTCTCTGAGGTTCATTGAGGTGTCGCTTTACGCTGGCCTCGGGCTCTCATTGCATCTGGTAATCTGGTTTGGATTGATTGCTGTGCTGACGACTCAAGAGGGTCTGAGCTTGGGCCTCCTGCTTCCCGTTGGGGGTCAGCATCTGAAAGGAGTAAGCCGTAATGAGTCACTTTCATAGCAAACCTTGTCCTCATTGCTGCAGTCCTTGTGTCTTGGGAGGCACTAATGTCTTTGGGCAGTAATCCTAGCCCTAAACAAGGTTAGGTGCAGGAAAACAAACACTCTAAACCACAGAGACCCCTGCTCCTTGCTGACACCGTCTCTTCAAAGACTTAAGGTCTCTGGAATCAGGAGAGATGAATCAAGCAATTCCACAGCATCTGTATTATCCTAGAGTAGGCAGAGCTCATTTCTTTTTGTAAACATTCTCATCTCTGATAATCATAAGCAGGGAGGGAACAGGAGTTACCTGCTTGAAGGCTGTGGCAGAGCTGGCACTTGGCTTCATAGCATCTGGGAACAATTCTTTCATATTCATTCAATTCCCAAAGTCAAAGAGTGGGGCTTCAGAGGTGTCATTGCACTGGCTAGTACTGGGCTTGTGCAGTGGTTGAAGTCTTCTATCTCTATCATTACCTGCATCTTTTCTTCTTTTGGCATTTTTTTCCTGTGTTTTTCATTCTTCCAGGTCAGCCCAGATGCATCTGGATTTGCTTTCTGCAGTGCCACACTGCAGTGGTGGCTCCAGAGTTTCTGCATAAGTATTTTCAGCTTTATCAGGTCTAAGCAGGAAATATGCCACGCCACATCTTGCTTTTGTGCCTGGCAGCACAAGCCTTGTAAACCTATCCTGTTGAGGTTAGGGTCCAGAAGCAGTTCCCGTTAGATCTTTTGGCAGGGGCTTTGGAGCAACCATCAGCCCATTTCACCTACACCTCCTAAAGGATTTTTCAGGACGCTGGAAGTTTGCCAGTTGGTAGTGCAAGTTTGCAGTCCTTGGGATGGCACTGAGATCTGTTACAGAGTGAGGAAATGGCTTTTTCCTGGACTCCCTGCTGACCACTGTCGTAACATGTTTTGCAGCAACATCCGGGAGATGAGAGCTGTACACAAGGATCCTTTCATGAAAAAGCACAACCTGAAATTAGGTTTCATGTCAGCTTTTGTGAAAGCTTCAGCTTTCGCTCTGCAGGACCAGCCTGTTGTGAATGCAGGTGAGTGGTGATCCTCACTGTGAGTCGCATATCTTACCAGTGAATGTGCCAGAGTGGGCAAAAAGCAGGTGGCCCAGTCCAAGGCAGGGCTGTTGGCATGGATAAGCAAGTCAAATACAAGATGAAGAGAGGACAAAGTCCTTCAGGCTGTTGCTGATGTTGCTAATGCCACTTACGTAGGTAAAGTACATGTTGCCAAACGTCCTATTAGCAAGGGTTGCTGGGGCTGGGGCTGTGAGTGCTAGATGTCTTAGCCCAAAGAAAGCTGAGCCTGCTGCTTGGTGTAGTTGCTGTAGGTGCAGTGCAGTTCCTGGTGAGTGTCAGAGGTGTTTGCTCAAACCCAGAGGAGGAGAATAATCAAGGCAATGTCTGAGTGGCACTGACCTCTATGTGCTATGATTCCTTTCTGTATATCCTGATACTTCTCCCATGGAAGCAGTGAGGACACACTTTCTATAGTTAAGCAAGTTGTTGTTATTATTTGTGGCTATTTCTGGCCTGTTAAGCTTTTGATCTTTGGGTACTGCATGTGTAACGTGCCTTTTTCTTTTCTTTTTTTTTTTTTTTTTCTTTTAGTAATTGATGACACGACCAAAGAGATTGTGTACAGGGACTATGTGGACATCAGTGTAGCTGTAGCAACTCCCCGGGTAGGTACCTTAGATGCTCTGCGCATGGTTCCTGTAGCCTTGGGTCTGGGATGGTCATATGCTTTGAGCCAACACAGCTTGCAGCAGAATCGTACTGATGGGACTGCTTATCTAGATGAGAACATCTGATGTATTGTGGACTGCTGAGGTGGGTTCTGGGAGAAGGTGGAGGACAAAGAACATTTTGCCACTGTGCTTAAATGTGTAGTAACAGGGTCAATAAAGATCTTGGTGGTGGTCGAATAGAGCCAAGTTAGAGAAACATGTTTTTCTTGCATTTGTGAGAATATGGTATGGACACTAAAAGCTTTGTATGTTCTGACTAACTCTGCTGTTTTGTCCCACCATTTCTGTAAATCATATTCCTGCTCAAAACGGAAAAAGGTGTTCCTGCAGAAGGAAGAGTATGGGATGGAACTCATGCTGAATTAGTTCTTTCCATTGTAAGACAGAGGTCTGGCCAGGACTGAAGTTCTGTCATTGCTCTCAAAGTCTAGGGGAGCTCCCACATGTAAGGACTCTGTTCTTCTCACAGAGAAAGAGATGACAGCTGCCCAGTGCCTCACTCACTGTGGTGGATGTGGCCTGGGGATACGGACAGTCCTGGCTGAATTTATATGACGGGTTTATAGGCAAAGACAACGTTTCATTCACTGTACAGGGCCTTTGTGGGTGCCATGCCAGGTTTTCTGGCAGGCTGACAGAATGTGAGGCAGCTGTGCCAAGCACCTGCTGTGGGCTGAGCAGGAGGCAGGAGTGGTGCTGGGTTGGGCCAGGCTCCTGCCCAATAGTGGTTATCTACTTGTCACTGCCATTAATCTGCTGATTGTGCACTTTGCTTCTTCCTAGGGTCTTGTGGTCCCTGTCGTTAGGAATGTAGAAAATATGAACTTTGCTGACATAGAGCGAGCTATCTATGAGTTGGGGGAAAAGGTAAGGAAAGCTGGAGGTGTTCTTGGAAAAGATTGGGAGGGTGCTGGATAGGCATGAATTGATTTGATCCCCTTGTGGCATCGTCTCTGACCTCTGACACATGGAGTTATGTTGTAGGGAACGATCCAGTTACAGCTGTAGCTGTGCCCATGGCTTACAGGACAGACCTATCTACTTGTTGCCCTTCCAGAAGACTTCCCACTATGTATTAGTGATATGCTGTGTCTTCACCATTCCTTTTGGAGGCCAAGGCTGAACTGCCCTGGGATAAGTCCCTCTTATCTGTTTCCTGCACAAGCAGGATTTGGAATCAAAGGCAAAAAAAGTCTTCCGCAAAGACAGCAAATATTTGAGTCTTAAAACAGAATGTGTTTTCAAGTAATTGATGCTGGTTTTCAGTTGAACAAATAAGTGAAGCTCTGGCCATCAGCATTTGTTGAGAGGCTGAACGTTCAAACCCTTGTCCTTTGTCATTTGTGGTCTGAGTGGCTTTCTGAGACCTTACCTTTCCTCTAGGCACGGAAGAATGAACTGGCTATCGAAGACATGGATGGTGGCACTTTCACAATCAGCAATGGAGGGGTTTTCGGGTCACTCTTTGGGACACCTATCATCAACCCACCGCAGTCTGCTATCTTAGGCATGCATGCCATCTTTGACAGGCCTGTGGCTGTGGGAGGCAAGGTAAGTGGAGCTGCACAGGAGATTTCAGTGAGTAGAGAGGAGTGCTCCGTGGGATGAGGATCATGCCCGGTACACTGTTTCTAGGGAGGGTGATGTCGCTTTCTGAAAGGCTTCACTGTGAAGGAGGAGCAGAGACTAAAAGATGAAAAGGCAACTTTGCTGGCACTGGTACTTGCCTGAGATGTGCAGAGAGCCTTGCCCGAATCGAAAGGGACGCAGCTGAATAAGTGCTAGGGTGTGGAAAGGAGGAAGGGGCTGTAGTCTCTGTGATAGAGAGCAGCTCCAGAGAAGGGACCAAGCGTTGTGCAGTGCAGGCTAAGCTAGTGCTGGTGCCTGGGTTGAATGAGCGGGTGTGAATTGTGCCATGCGGTGTTCCGAGCCCCTGATTCAGGACAGGAGAATGCCAGGTCTTCCCTAGATTGAGAGGAGGGTATCCTGCAGGCAGCAGGGCTGAGCTCGCTAATACCCGTCTTGTTCTCCCCCTTCAGATCGAGATCCGGCCCATGATGTACGTGGCACTGACCTACGATCACCGGCTGATTGATGGCAGAGAGGCAGTGACTTTCCTGCGCAAGATCAAGGCAGCGGTGGAGGATCCCCGCGTGCTGCTACTCGACCTGTAGAGCAGTCACACCCCCCACACAACCCACCCAGGGCATAGACGCAGCACCAGCAGGGGCGCAACGCAGGGCATTCAGGGACTGGCTGGGGTCATTCCAGTCTCCCTCCCACCCCTGAGATCAGAGATGTCCCAGAGGGAACTGGGAGGATAGCTCCTACCTCCTTTCCTGTTCTGTTTAACGGATGGTTCAGCCTCTCACTAGGATTGCCGTGCAGTGGGCTGACTGCTGAACGGCACTGCCTTTTTGGAGCCATCTGTGTGGCATCCTCTCCCTCACGGCACCAAACTCTCACCTCTAGCTTGTCCAATACCACTGGAAAGTGCTTGCTGCTGCTGTGCTAGGGTATCCTTTCCTGCCACTCCAGGGTGGGTTCAGCTTTATTTCCTAGCATTGAGGTTCTGGGAGGGGAGGGAGAGGAAAGGCTACTGTTCTGTCCCCGTTTTGCTTGAAAATATATCACATTCGTCTGCCTTGCAAGGGCAGCCTGGGTTCCCCCAGGCCAATTGCAGCAGAGTTTTTGATCAGAGCAGTGCTGAGGTAGGTGTTGTGCCCCTGGCAGTGCTCTAATTACACTCCCTCCACGGACTGGAATGCAGTGGTTGCATCTCCCCTGCTTTTCCTTGGAGATCGTCTGTCTCTCTCTAGCCTGGCCACTGAGACATGAATGTTCCTGGCCAAGTAGGCAGAGCCCATGATCCCTGTGGAGGCAGCACTGTTCCTGGGGATGGGAGGCCACCCTTTCACCATGACATGCCCAACACTAGGCTAAGAAACAGCCCGCAGCAGCTGTCCTTGAATCACAGCGTACTGATGGATGGGTCTGCGTGTGAGGGCTTGGCCTGCTACCAGCAGAGAGCTGGGGGGGGAAGGGAGGGCTGGTCTGCAAGTGTAATGTATATCCCAGCCCAAGGCTGCTGGTTTTGGGGGGAGGGGGGACAGTCCTTAATCTGATAGCGCACACATGTTAATGGGGAGTGAGGGGGTTGCTAGTGCCTGCAGAGTCTATTACTCTTACCCTCTACACTGAACTTGTAACTAAAATATTTAACACAGCGGATTTTAAATGAAATAAAACTGGTCAACAACTGCAAGGTGGGCTGTGTTTGGGGAGGTAGTTCCTGAGAGAGGCCTTGGGCATTGGCAGCCTCTGTAGCACAGCATGAACAGCCCGTTCTCTGGGAGTGAGAGGAAGGGAACTGGAGCTGGGTCTTTCCGTGGTGATAGTAAATGGAAGTTTCTCTGGCTCTGAACTCTCCTGTTCTCAAATCCTCTGGCATAGAACTGTCTCTTACCAGAAAATACGAGAAAGCATCTTTTTCCATATTTCTTTGTCTATTGACAGCAAAGAAATCCCAGCATTTTCTAAGTGGTGTGATGGCCAAGAATGAGAACTGGGACAAGCTCTCAGTATGGTTCTGGAACCAGGTTGGTTTTCCTTGGTAGAACAGGGGTTGTAAATTGTGGAAGTGAGAAAAAGGGTGTTAATGGTTGCGCAGGCAAGAAATGTAAACTGAAAGTTGTTTCTCGTTATGGGCACTGAGAGCATTTCTCCAAGGAGCTGTCTGTCTTGGAACATTAAGAAACCATTCCTGGATTGTGGTAGGGGTTTCCCATCTCTGACATAAGCTTCAGAGAATGGTTTGCCTTTACCAGCTATGAGTAAAGGCAGTCTCTTCTGAGAGAAAACTATTGCATGCACAGCTGCATTGCTGATGAGAGAATTTTCTAGTACTTGTTTCTACTGCTTCCTGGCAGCTAAGGAGAAATAGATGTGTGGCATCAGCTTTCCTTTGTGCCTGACTGAGATAGCTTAGGAGAGGAGAGAAGGGGGGGAGGAAAAACCCAAACCCTATGCTATGAGAAGACCAGCGTGGTCAGCTGCTGTTGCAAAAATAAACGGAGTGAAAGAGAAGGTTCTGATTTTAAAAACGCTTCCCATGCACCTTCAGAATACAGCAGGGCATCCGTACCTGTGTACATGAAGCTGTATTCTGTTTAGAGTGTAGCCTTTGAACCACGCAGGCTCTTACACCAATCCAGGGCAACCTGGTTGATTGAGTCTGCCTCGCTTGCTGTAGGAGGCTCGAGCAGCTGCTGTGCTTGGAGCTTCGTTTTCTGTGACCCTTCTGGGTGACTGCGAAGGTGCTGCGTGGCACAAGGGTGCTGGGGCAGAGGTGCCAGCTGTGGGGTCGGTGCTGCTGAGCCCCGCTGCATCGCAGCACTCCAGCCGCGTCGCTGCAGCAGGAGCTCAGCTTCTCCCGGACTCTGCTTCCCTCTGGTGGCCAAGCCCTGCTGCTGCCGCCAAGATGAGAGGGGCTGGGAGAGGAGCGGGGTGTTGCAGCTGGCGACAGCCAGGGTCGGAACCAGCAGCCGCAGCAGTGCTTCACTGCTGTCAGGAGCTCATTAGTACTGGGGAAGCTTGGGCAGTGGGAGGTTACTGGGATAGGAGGATCAGAAGTACACTCCTGACGATGCTAGATACTCCTTCGGCCCAGAGGTACTGTGATTCTCAACAAGTCAAGCTGTGCTAATTCTCATCAGTCATCATAAAATCATAGAACAGTTTGGGTTGAGTGCTGACTCAGAAACAGAAGGACACTTCTGCAAGCAGTCACATGTGGTTTATTCTTTTCACAGAGCTGGGAGTAGAAGAGCCAGGGGCTCCATCCCACCCCTGATCTGCAGCAGGCATTACCACACACATGCAGCTGGTGAATGGCACAGAGCACAGGCTCGGGCACCAGCCAGCAGAGTCCCAGGGAGACACAACTGGAAGCCACAAAAAATAACAGGGACATCAACTGCAGTAGCAGCAGAAATAAAACCAGAGGGAAGAAACCCCATGGCACTGTGCTAAGCAGTGGGCCATGGCCTCTCCTCAGTGGCTGAAAAGGGTGGTTTAGGGTACAGACTCCATACCAAGCAGAGGGGTCCTAATGGAAGAACCCTCAGCCTCCCCTTGAAGATGCTAGCAAGCGTAGGCAGCAACAGAAGATTTGTGGCCACAAAACCTAGTATGTGCCCTCCCCCTTTACAAGCAGGCCTCCCACCACTGCAGGCAGAAGAGCCAAGTGGGTTCACAGGCTTTGGGTAGGACGCAGCCCCTCGAGCTCCCCTGCTTAGCCCACCAGCTTGCTCCAAGAGATGGTGCTGAAGAAAGAGTGGGACTTGAGCTTGGAGATTCCACCTCCTCCTGCACCCAAACGCTGTTTGGGGTTGTGCTGCAGGAGCTGCAGAGAAACATAGGAGATTAGCTGGGGAAGATGGGTGCACTGGGAAAGCTGCCTAGGCTTGACTTGGCTCTTCAGCCTTTACCTGAGTAAGTAGTGATGTAGCTGCCAGGCTGAGACCCTCGGGCAGAAGTAGCTGTGTGTGAGGGTAGATCCCTGTTGGATGGCTTTGGAACAGTGGCTGTAGGAGGCAGAGGGTGACAGTGAGCAGCTGCACTGATCAGAACAGTAACATCCTGCTGAGCCTTCAGTACCACCCACTCCCATCCCAGCGTGGCAGGTTAAAATCCAAGGCTCTCAGCTCACAGGGCACTAGGAACCACACTCCTGGAACACTGCAGCATGGGGCCAGTGCTGGAATGCAGCCCCTTGCGCTGCTGTGTCCCGTGTGCCCCATCCCAGTGCTGCACTGCCCCACTGCTTCTTACCACTCCAGTCAGCAGCTCATACAGCAGTGACCCAAAGCTCCAGCAGTCCGCCGCTTCAGTCGGCTCTGCGATGCCCCCCACTTCTGCAGAAAGAGCCAGTGAGGGATTTGGGCTGGCAGTGAGGAGCTGGGCCTGGGCAGCAGCCCCGAGGCTGTTACACGGTAGGCCAGCAAGCAGCTGGCCTTCCCCCTGATCAGTAGCACTGGGCAGAGGATGTGAGCCTTACCTGGGGCACTGTACAGCTGCTCCAGTGCTTGGCTGCAGTACTGTGGCTCTACCTCTGTCCACTGGCCAAAGAAGGTGAGACGGATGTGACCTGAAGGCCAGCACCAAAGAGGTTAAGACAAAACTGGCAGAGTACAAAGCCAAGGCCCAGCCACTCAGCTGGCAATAAGCCCTTACTGGGGACAGCTGGGACACACGGCCTCTGCTGTGCCCTGAGTGCAGGGACACTGAGCATCCCCTGCTGAGAGCAGGCTGCTTAGATGGGGGCCAGTCCATGGACCTCGGAGCAGGCAGCAGTGAGGAGCACAGCAGAAGAGGAAGGCTGACTTTCCCCTTGCAAAATTCTGATTTTTGCTCCTAAGCATTTTGTGGCTCTTCAGTTTGCCTCAAACTTTTCCAGCTGCCCAGGGAGGTACCCATGGCTTGAAGCAAATGGCAGGCTAAAGGAACCCTGGGTCACAAGTACAACCTGGGTAAAAGGGCAGTTCCACCAACCTCAAATACTGCTCAGCTGCTCCCAACTTCCCTGTGCCAGGATTTCCCAGGCAGACAGGTCCACACAGGAGCAGAAGCAGCATATTCCTGCGGCCATGTTCCCTCTAGACACACCTCTCATAATAACCTCTTGGAAGTCTCAGATCATGCTTTCAGGCTCAGACAAACCTCCCCATCTTCCCACCACAACAGGCTCAGGAAGCCCGAGACTCCTGGCAATTGGGTGAGCAGCCATCTTCCAGCCCAGTGGCCAGCCTCCACCTACCAGCTGTATCCAGCAGCAGGTTCCTGGGATTGAGGTCCCGGCACAACACGCCCTGTTGGTGAAGCCCCTCTAAAGCCAAGAGGATTTCTGCTGCCCACATCTGCACCTGCTCCTCCTTCACAGCCCAGGCCGTGCGGCCGTGCCCCCAGGCGGCTGGAGCCCTGCGGAGTCCCGATGGGGCTGGAGCACAACCACGGGTCAGACTGGCAGTCTGGCCACTGAGAGCCCTGGGCTCATGCTGAGCTGTTCTTGCCAACATGCAGCCCTTGGCCTCGCCAGTGGTCACAGAGTTCTGGGGGTGGAAGACCAGACCCTGCTCACAGAGGCTGGGGCTGGGAGTGAATGCAGCTTGGTTGGAGGAGCCCTGGCTGCTCCCTTTGGTGCTGTCCTCGCTGTTCTCTCCCCCATGGCCCTGCAGGGCTGGGGGGACTGCAGTACACAGGGAACCAGAACTGGGGGAAGGGCCCTGCTGAGAGCAGTACTTGGCACGCAGGTGGGACCACAGTGTCTCTCCTGGAAAGCAAAGAAGAAGAAGTGATGGGGCACAAAGCAAGACAGGTACCACACCACGCACCCCATCATCTCCCCATCTGCCATCCCCTCTCTTTGGTCTGATCTCAAACCCATTGCGTAGCCTCTTCATCTCTAACCATACATCCTCCTGAGAAGGGCTGCGCCAGCAGATAAGGCAGACCTAACCCACGGAGACGCAGCTGATGCATTAAGGCTGGGGAAGGAGCGGGAGGCAGCGCTGCACTCACCCTGCACGTGCTCCAGGTGCAGGAAGATGGAGTCCTCACTTGCGTAGTAGCACAGCAGCTTCACCATAAAGGGGACGCCGTGTGGGATGATGGTCTGGCGCGTGCGGGTCTCCACGAAGGACTTGGGGAGGCTCTGAGGAGGTAGAGTACAGGTCACTGGGGGTTACAGGTGGAAGGTGTGAGCTTCCCAGGCCGTCAGGACAGGACCCAGCCAAGAGGGCTGTGGCAGTGTGCCAAAGTCCTTTATTTATAGGGGACTATTGTGTTCCAAGGGTGCTGGAAGTGCCCGCCAGCTGCGCTGGACACACCATGCGTGTGACCCACCACTGCTTTCAGGGCAGAACGCGAGGCGAAGCCTGGGCCACCGTCGCAAGGCTAAGGCCCAGTGGAGAAGCAAACAGATGAAGAGGACCTCCTCCCTCCTGCTCACAGGAGGCGGCTGAGAGGGGCAAGCGGACAACTGCAGATCAGGAAGGCTCCAGAGGAGGCTCCTCGAGCCGCTCTTTGCTGAGCCGCACGACAAAGGAGCTGAGAAGCACCGACCACTCGGCCCTACGTGCTGCAGGACCCCGGGCCACTACGGGATGGAGGCGGAGGACGCCCGGAGCCGTTACCCACCTTCAGGATGAAGGTCCTGCCGGTTGCCGGGTCCTGCACCACCTGCACCTGCGGGAAGCGTACGGCACCGTTCAGACGCGGTGACCGCTCGCACCCAGAGCCACCAGGGCGGGCCGGGGCCCCCCGTACCCCTCTCGCGCTCCGGCCTCACCTTGTCGATGAGCGCCAGCACCCGGCACCGCCGCAGGTTGTCCACCGCCGAGCGCAGCGTCCTGACGGGCCGCAGGCGGAGGCTGCTGTACCCCTGCGGGCGGGGAGAACCGGGGTGAGGGACCCACCACCACGCGTCACCCGGACGGGGACGAGGGCGCGGCCCCCGCTCGGGGCTCACCGTGCCGCCGGGGCTGCCATCGCCCAGCGCCCGCTGCAGGTGGCAGGTGAAGATCTCCTCGGCGCGCCGCAGGTACTGCGTGATCTTCCGCTTCACGGCCTCGCGCCGCTCCCGGTTGGGTTCCACTGAGGGCGGAGGGCGGTGTGAGAGGGCGGCGACCCCGCCCGGACCCTCCGGACTCCGCACCGCGCCCCCTCCCCCCCGCGCCCGCACCCACGCCCCTCACCCTGCACGCCGCGCAGTAGCACGTCCACGCCGTTCTGGTAGTGGTTGAAGGCCTCCTCGTAGTCCTCGCTGACGTCTCGCTCCAGCGCCAGCCGCAGCTGCCGCGCCGCCTCCACCAGGTAGTCCCGGCCCGGCCGGCTCATGGGGCCCGGGGGCGCGGGGCCGCGGCGCGGGGCTCGGGCATCCTCCTACCCCCCGCCCCGCCCCGCCGGGGCTGCGCGCGGCCGCCTCGGGATCCGCGTTCGGCAGGAGCGCGCCCGGCGGCTGCCCCGCCCGCCCATTGGCCGCGAGTGAGATCATCGCGGCGCGGGAACGCGCGGGGGGCTCCCACCGTCGCGCCAGTGGGGCGGGTGCGCGCGGAGCTCCGCGGCGCTGGAGTCCGAGGGTCCTCAGCGGCTGCGTGGGAGCCGGTGAAAGCCTCAGACCTCCGGAGGCTGCCGCTGCCGGATCGTGCGCGGCTCCGGGGGAAGCGGGGAGCTTCCCGGCACGCCGGGACGGGATCCGCTATCGCCACAACAGCTACGCCCCACAGCACGCGGTCGTGTAGCCCCGCTGCAATCCGCTCCCAGCCGACACTCCGTCCCCGCTGACCCTCCTGCCGCAGCCCGGCCCTGCAGGCCTCCTTAAACAAACCTTTGCTCCGCAGCACCGGGAGCCTCCACGAGCCAGAGGCACCGATAGCGCCGTGGGGTCCCGCTGCTTCCCCAGGGCCCTACCGGCTGCAGCGTGCACGGCCCGGCCTCCCCTCACCCGCAGGGATAAGGCACGGCCCGGAATAGGCGAGCTGGGCGCCCGGCCGTCTTACCTGGCCAGCAGAAGGGCAAGGGAAACATTAGGCTGTTGCACTTGTTGTGGGGCTCCGGGTTTTTAACCCCAATAATCATACCTGACAGGCTTTTAAATTAATTAACAGTCTTGTTTTTACATAGTTTCATTCTCAAAGGTCATAATACTACCATGGTGAAAGTTTTACTGTTACAAAGGATGCAAAGCCATCAGGGCCATCCCTCAGCACTGCCAGTGGCTCCTGCTGCTCACAGCACCTCTGGACCTGCTGAACGGGCACACAGCGCAGCAAGCTGCCTGCACCAGGACCCCCACCTAGCACTATCAGACCTGGGAAGGCTGCCCCAAATCTCCTATCCATGCTGCAGCCCTCTCTGACTACCCAGCACAGGATAAGCCATATCTCTCCTCAGCTGAGGGCAGCAGCTGAGCCATCACACAGCGGCTTCAGGTCTGTAGAAATACACCCCCAGCTGTGGCTTGTCACGGGCTGCCAAAGCTGAGCGAGCTCTAGTCAGCTCCACAGTCATGAAGAGGGTGGTTGAATGCAGGACTGGGCCTAGGAACTTCTGTGCCATCAGTTCCCCATTTTGTCCTTAGGGTCTGTGTGCTGCTGAAAGGTACAGAAGAGCACAGAATGCATGTAGCAGCCAGATCCAACACTGGGGGTGGAATGGAGGAGTCCCAGGGGCAGTGCTTGAGGTGAGCAGGAACCAGGGTGTGGGCTGTCCATGGCCCTGGCTGAAGTGCCATCATGGCCCCAGGGAGGCGCCCCCAGCCCTTTCTCCTCTACCGGGGCAAACAGAAAATGAGTGCCTGTAGCTCCCCAGACTGGGGATGACAGTCCCCTGCCCATACCAGTGTGTTCCCAGTAACAGACAGTGCCACTGTGCCAGATGAATGGAGTACATTTCTTGGATAGGAAAGCCCCTGGGCAGTTTGCCTCCAGCATCAGCTCCACCAGGGCCAAGGGACAGCTGTAGGACAGCAAGATGGGACCAGACCTCAACAAAAACAGAGGGATTCAGTGCAGGACCACACCAGGAATGGGATGAGTGCCGCAATAGCTGGGACCGCCAGTCTGGGCACTGGCTGGAAGGGCCCTCCAGCTGCTGTAAAAGAGAGGAGCACTCACCCACCCAGCTCTTGGGTCCACCCCCAGCTTTTATTCAGAAGGACACGGCTGGGATGTGGCTGTGGATACAGGAAGGGTCTGAAGCACCCCAGTTCCTCCCCGTGCCTACAGAAGGGCTTGCCAAGCTCCCCTCCCCTGCAGACACCCTTCTGGGCTGCACCTTGCCCAGATGGGGACCCATCCCAGCTGTGCTCCCTCCCCTCTGCCTGTAGGACACAATAGTTCTGTGGTTCCAGCCCTGCTCACTCCCACTCCACATTGCACCCAGCTCCAGCAGCATGCCCACAGCTCTGTTCCTCTCAGCCCCAAGATGCCCTCCAGCACCAGTTTGCAGCTCCAGCTCCTCATCTTCCCTTCTGGGTCCTTTAGTCCTGCTGCAACCAGTGCAGATGGGGCAAGAGAATGCTTGGCTCCAGGATACGCTTCCACCCAAGCCAAGCATGAATCTCGTCGGCTCCTTCCTGCCTCAGTCCTGCTCCCCAGCACTGTCACTCCAAGGGGCTCAGCACCACACGTCCCCACACTGGGCAGAAGTGCCATAGGCTCAAGCTCCAGAGGCAGGAGCGAGGCCAGGGGCAGAGCGGAGGCTACCTGCGTGGTGTGCCACATCTGCAAGGGAAGCACAGCACAGTGTGAGAACCACTGGGCTCTGCAGTACCAGAATCACCTCCTGCCCCTCAGCCCTCCCCATGCCCAGCCTCAACACCAAACTGAGGGAAGCGCCATGAGATCTGGAGCTCCATAGCAAGGAGCTCCATGGCAAGGAGAGGGGTGTGGAGCTGTAGGTGCTGGCAGAGCACTGAGCAGCACACTTCAGACAGAGAGGAGTATAAAAAGCAAAGTGCCAGCACCGGGCTCATCCCCAGGCAGTGCCTGCTCTGCAGCCCCAGCAGGCTGTTTGCAAGAGTCAGCAGGACACAGCGAGGGTAAGGACAGGAGTAACCCAAACAGCAGCTGGCCAAGGACTGCAGTAAGGACACGGCTGGCAGCAGAATGAGGCTAGAACTGGAAATTCATGGATCAAGAACTCAGCATGGACTGTGCAGGCAATATGGCCATATGCAACAAATGCACCGCTCCATCCACCCATCCCCACCCTGAGTGGGACTAGCCAGCTTCAAGCATCCCTGCCAGAGGCCTACTGTACATGGATTGGTGTGTGTCCAACCTCCCAGCCCCACGCTGTCCCCTCTGTCCTGCTCCTTCCTGCATTTGTTCCGCTCTACTCACAGCACCAGACCTAACACCTGACCGCAGCTGATCCTTGTCAAGAAGCGAACCACCCATGCCTGCCCTGCTCACTTACAGCTCGCAGTCTTTACGTCTCTTCTTGTCTTGTCTTCTCTTACCTCGGCCCTTGAGTCTCCTCCTTCAAAAGCAAAGCAGGAAAGAGAGGCTGACATGTGGGCACTGAACCCGCAGCCCCAGCAGCGACGCGCCCCAATGCCACTTACCTGCCTGGCCTCGCCAGGTCCTGCCGCGGCCTGTGGGGAGAGCAGGGTGGTTATGGGGCAGTGCCAGCTGGGAGCTGCCAAGGGGCTGCCAAAGCACCCTAGCATCCTTAAAACATACTCAATAACTCCTGCTCACTTTTCAGCCCCTCACTGACCACAGTAGACAGGGGGACAACAGACTCGGTGACACCCTTGGGCTTCAGCAGTGGCTGGCTGACACCAGCCACAGCATCCGTGGCTCAAGCATCCCCAATATGAGCCATGGCTAGGCTCCATCCGCTGCATTTACACTGAACTTAACAAGGGGAGAAATGTAAAAGTGCTGAAGGGTGCTTGATGAGAAGACAAAAGGCTGTGCAGGTGCAAGACAGACCTGAAGCCAGACTGTGCACTTGTGAATGCTGCCCCAGGAATCACCCCATGTAGGGAAACCACAACAGGCTCAGGAAATTCCCTCACGGAACACAGCTGGAAGCAGGGGGAAGTCGCACACGTGCCTCTTCCCGCTCCTTACACATCCACTGACAGACAGCTCCAGAGCCAGCATGAAGCAGGACAGCCCCAGGCCTGCTCCAACACCACTGCCTGCACTGCTGTGAGGGAACACTTGGCACAGGACCCTTATGCTCTTCTGGACAAGGCTCATGCTGCCCAGCAGGATGTGCTTCCCATTCTTTGCAACACTCCACTGCTGATACCAAATGGCAGTGACCCACTGCAGTTAACTTTGTGCCAGGCTGACAGGCGGTGATGAGCATCTGTCCCAGGTCAGTGCTGCATGGTCTTGCCAGATTGGTGCCATGCATTTAAGCTCAGATGTAAACCCTAAATCACCATCCTCGGATCAGGCAGCCTGTCCAAAAGGGAGATGCAAGGCCCGGCCTTTTGGCCTACACTCATTTGTCACACTCATTTGTGCCAAGTCACAGAGCATCCTTCCAAGGCTTGGGTGCGCTGCTCCAGAGCTGCCTTACCCTGTGCCCACAGCAGCACATGGTGCCAAGGCAGGTGAGGAGATGGGGGCACACGCACCCCAACTCACCAAGTGCTCAGTGCCTGATCAAAGCTCACCACACCCCTGAGCTGCAGGGAATGTGCTGCAGAGACACAGTGCAGCCTGGGGCCATGAGCTCCAGCAAAACCCAGCACAGCTGAGATGGGAAAGGCCCCAGCATGTCCCCTTGCCCCATGTAGGGGTGGCAGGTGGGCTTGCAGGGCTTCAGCAGCACAGTGAGCCCTACCTGCATTCGCACTGCTTGTGCTCAGTGAACGACATCTCCACGTAGGGTGCCTCCACGTAGGGTGCCTCCCCATTGGGCTTTATCTTCACAAGCTGAAAGGAACAAAGGTTACTTCCCAGCCCACTGTCGAGGCATCGTTTCTCCACCTCCACTCAATGCAGGACAATGACCACCCAGCACCATGTCCAGGAACAGGGCAGGCCCACTCCTCAGTTCTAGGGCCTCTGCCTCCATAGGCAGCAGCTCCAGCTGGGCTGTGGCTCTGGAAGCTCTCTAACACCTCCTTGTGCCTTTGGGGCTGCATTAAGTCTCCTGTCGGGATTTCTCAGCTTTAGAACAGATATTCAGTCTGACTTTACAAAGACCTTTCATACATTTGACTGCTTTGCACATCTTCCTTCTCGGAAGGGCATTTCTCCCAACCCAGTTTTCCAGACCATTCCCACTGCTGCCACTCCTCCCACCACAGTGGGCCACAGTCCAGACAATGGTGCCTCCTGTGCTGGGGGTGTGGGATTTGCCCTGCCGCACGTCAGCCTGCAGAGCAGCCAGGGGGGCAACCCACACACTCAGGGGCTTCTCTGGGAATGTTCAACTGTGCTGTGACCCACACTGACCTGTGCACTGCAGCTGAATGCCTCCTGTGTTGGGGAGCCCAGGAAGGGCACAGGTCCCCACCTCTTACTTGTTTCAAATTTTTGCTCTAATTAAGAGTTTTTAATTTAATTTTATTTTTTTTTTGGTAGCTCCCCTCCTGACTTCTGATGTGCTTTCAATCTCTGCAGGCTTTCCAGTCCCTCACCCACAGCACGGCAGCAGCACACCAACTACCGGCAGTGCAGAGCGAAGACATGAGCTGCCCTGCTTGCCATGAAACAACCACGGCCCCTCGTGCTCACCCTGCCCACGTCTGCTGCCAGCACCGCTGTGTGCGTCCCCTGGCACACGGGAACTTCCCTGCCATCCCCGCTGGCAGGATCGCGAGCCGCAGGGAAACCCCGGCCCCACGGGGACGCAGAAAGTTGGTGGCAGCAGCTCTTGTTATGGACCGCGCACTGAGGAGAGGGCAAGGAAGAGGAGAGAGAGGTCTGTGCCACCAGAGGTCTCACCCGACCTCCCGGAGAACGTAGGTACCCCTCTGGCTGGGCACTTGTGCTGGTCCCCTACAGCGCCGTGAGGTTGGGAGGCCGCGAGCGCAAAGCTTTCCAGGAACCCACCGCCAACCCCGGCCCCACCGGGCGGTGCTCACCTGCACGGTGACCGTGCCGGTCTGCACGGGGACGCAGCGGAGCCCCTCATCACCGCAGCAGCCCCCGCAGCGCTGCAAGGAGACGCAGGAGGGCCTGAAGATGTACTCCACCTCGTTGGGGAACTCGGTAATGATATCCACTAGCTGCTCCCGAGGCCGGCAGAAGCTACGGTTCCAGATCTCCTTAAAGGTTAGGACTGCAAGAGACCGGGGGGCTCTAAGGCGTGCCCCGGAGAAGAGGGTCCCCAGCCGAGCCCTGCAGCGCTGTCCCCATCGCAGGGCGGGATGCGGAGGATCCCCCGGTGCCCCCAAAGAGACTGCCACTGCTCTGCTGCGGACCTCGCGCAGCCACCCGTCGCCCCGGGGCTCTGTACCCGCCTGCTGGCTCCGTACCCCCGGCGGCCGCGCTGCCGGCCGTCAGAGAGCAGGGGCACAGCCCCGGGTCCAGGCGAGCTACCGCCCGCTTCCCCGCCGCTCCCCCCGGGGCGGAGCCGCGTTGCGCCGTCCCGTAGCATCGCTCGGAGGCGCAGCACCGACCGGGGGCGCCGCCGCGGGCCGCGGGGCTGCGAGACGACGAGCCCGGAGCCGGGAAACCGCCCGCAGTCCCGCACCGACGCCCTCCGCCGACTCACCGGGCGCCTCCGCGCTGGCTGTCCCCCGCGTCTCCGGGGCCTGCAGGGAGGGAAAAGCGGGCATTGTAGGAGCGGCACGGCGGGACCGCCGCCTTCCAGCCCCGGGCGGCGGCCCCGCTCCGACCTCCCCGCTCGATCCCCCCGGTTCTCACCGGGGCGGGCGGCGCTCCCAGTGCCCCGGCCAGCAGCAGCCGCAGGAAGGCTCCGAGCAGCCGCATCGCCGCCCCGACCCCGACTCAGTGCCACCGTCTCGGCCCCGTCGCCCCCCACATGCCAGCCCGCTCCGTCGCCGCCGGGCCATGGGAGCGCGTCCCGCTCAGCCGCCCCTATTTCACCGCCGCTGTCCCGCTCCGCCCCCGCCCGCCTCGGCCCCCGCCCCGGCCCGCTCCGGCCGCGGGGAGGAGCAGGTGCCCGGCCCCGGGGGACGCGGGAACGACCGCGTCCCCGGAGCGGCGGGGCCGCCCCCCTCCCCGCTGCTGGAGCCCGGGAGCGATCCCGGCCTAAACCCCGGTTCTGCCCGGCACCGACGTTCTCCGGCACGCGGAGGACGGGGGTGCGCGGGGTGGCCGGTGCCGGGCCGGAGGAAAGCAGCCCGGTGGCCGCGGAGCGGCTCTGCTCAGTGGGCCGCGGGCGGCCGGGCCGTCGAGGTTAAACCCGGAGGAGCTCCGTGGCCTTTTCTGTGCTATTTTTAAGCCCCGGTAGCCAGGGAAGCTGTGGTAGCCGGAGGTGGGAGGGAGCAGATGCCAGCGGGAACACGATCCCCGTGGGCTGCGGGGCTTGAGTAAGGATGGGCTCTGTTTGCAGGCCGGGCCTCGTATCCTTGCTTCCTGGGAGGCAGCAGGGCTGCGGGGGCTCCCGGCCTTCCTCCGTGTGGGATCCATCCTTGCACTGCTGTGGCACATCCCGGCCCCACGTCCTCTGTCCCAGAGACACGGGGCCATACAGGCACCAGCAAGCATCAGGCTCCAGCTGGACCCCCTGTGTGCTGTTACCACTGAGCACATGAGGAAGGTGCTGGTACCTAGCAGGGAGGTGCTGTGGAGATAAGCTCACAGAGAGGCCAAGGGACTGCAGTCCATCATGCAGCAGCACAGCAGCTGCTCAGGGCCACCGCAAGGTGCTCAGCACCTGCTGGAGCTCCCATGCCCTTATGGGAGCAGGTGCCATCCCCGTGCGGTGCCTGTGCTGCCCTCCACTGCCCTATGGCACCTCTGGGTCCAGTGCACTCCTCTGCCCGGGGATGGCTTTGGGGTGGGAGCCAAGGGAGTTCTTCCCCCAGCCATGTGCAGGAGCCACAGCCACCCGGAGGGCAGAGCGCTGTTATTGCAGAGGTCGTCACCACGCGGGGCCTCCAGGGCTGCCAGCCCGTCCTTGCGAGAAGGTCTCCTGGGGCCACCCCTCAGACACAAGGCCCCACTGGTGCTGGAGCAAAGGGCTCTCCCTGGGGCCATGTGGCTGGAAGGGGGGACGGACAGGCCCTTCACTGTGAGGGCAATCCTGTTCCTGTCCTGAAGCTATTTCCTCAGAGGCCTCGGGCAGAGTTTACATTCCTGGGATGAGCATCCCCTTTCCGGGTAGCATGAAGCGGAGACAGGATTGGGAAAATAATATTTGGACGCTGGTAACCTGTGACCAGCAACATCCTCCTGTAAGCAGGGAGCATCCAGCAGGGGCCCAGCCATGGGACAGGTCTTGGGGACAGTGCTATAACTGCACCCTGATATCTGCCACACGAACTCCCCGGGGCTCCAGATCCACAGACCTTAGGAACAGGGCTCAGTGACTGACTGGGGGCTCATGGAAACGTTTCCTGACAGGACAGATGTGGCAGCCACAAAGCTAAGAGCTTTGTCTCCAATATGTCAAGCAAACCCGTGCCACCTCACTGCTCTGTTAGCAGAGCTTCACCCCACTGCACTGAGTCTTCTTTGCCATAGTCCTGTGCTGGGATCAACATCCCCCATGGGAGTCTTCGCCCCTGTAAAATCTCACCTTTGGCATCTCAGGTGAGAACAGCCCAAACAAACATCCTCATGTCCCTGTGAAGCCAACTGTCTCCCGGCCCTCCTGCGTCACCTACTGAGCCCTCAGAAAACACCCTGGAAACCTCAGCTCTGTATTTTTGTGCTGCAGCTATTTCTGGCCCACCGTGGGTCAGTCCGGAGCCCCGTGTGATGCTGTGCCCGAGCAGCCTCAGCCAGCAGTGCTGAACCCCACCACAACGGGACCCCCATGGCCACACGTCACAGGGATGTGACACACTGCACTCCTTGGGCCTCGTCCCAGAGCACCCCTGCATTGCCAGCGTTTCTCCTGAGGGAACAAGCCTGTGGACTCCTGGGCCCCACAGTACTCCCCAGAGCTTGGCCAGGTCTGGCCTCCTGTGCCTGGCTGTGGGCAGCCCCGCGGTTTCTCCTCCCAGCCCAGGTGCACAGGGGATGTGTGTGCTGAGCAGCAGGCTGACAATAGGGGGAAATGGGCCGTGCTGCGCACCTCGAACATTGTGGCTGTTGTTGCTGCTCGAAGCAGGCGGAAGCGGCTGCCCTTAGTCAGCCCCGGCTGCACGTGGCAGGAACTCTGCTGTTTATTTTGGTTCCCCGGGATGGACCTGGCCTCCCTGGGGACCCATGGCCTCTGTAGGGCTGATGAGGCCGCAGACACCTGACGGCTGCCCTGTGCTGGCACAACAGCAGGGCTCAGCACGCACTCTGCCTGTGGCGCTGTGCCCCAGGCTGGCTACAGGGAAACCAGAGCTGCCTCAGAGCACAGGGGGCACAAGACCCATGAGGGCAATCCCAGCAGTGCAGCCGCACCCCACTGATATCCCACTGGAGAGTTAAGGGGCGATGCCATCAGCGAGCAGCAATCTGACACAGCAAGACCTGAGTCCTAGGACCCTGAGCCAGTGGCAGGCACTGCTCAGCTCAGCATCTCACAGCAAGTGTGAGCTCATTTAGCACTGAGGCCAAGCCCCATTCCCACAGAGGTGAAGCTGTGGGCAAGGTGATGCTGGCAGCAGAGAGGGTTAAGCCAGCTGGCTGTCTCCCAGCTCCGCCGTGACATGGCTGCACCAGGGCAGCGCGTGGCAGCTGGTGGGAAGTCACGGAGAGCACATCGTGCTGGTCGGCTGGCGGGGACACATTGGGACACGGTGTTTGCAGGAGCAGGGTGAGGTTAGGGAGCTGAACCGCAGCATCAAGTATACGTGGGTGCCTACAGGTAAGCGCTGTCTCAGCAGCTTCCCAAACCGAGCCTTCCAGACCAAGTGTGTGGTTGCTGTGCCCAGGCAGCAGCCCCTTGTGCAAAGCTGATGAGAGCCCCCACGCAGCCCTTGTCCTGTGCAGCCCCCCAGGAGAATGGGTCTGAATGAGAGCTGGAGGTGACTTTCCACTAGAGAACAAAGCTCTTTCTGTTTACATCTCCCCTCACGACACACCATGAAGGCTTCATCAGCCCTGGGATGAAGGTGGTGGGAGTCTAACAGGGAGGAGCGGCGCACGTGCTGCCTTGCTGCGTGCCTCTGCCCACCACCTCCCAGCACAGCCAGTTGCGGGCAGGGGCTGCCAGGCATCCTCTCCTGCCAAACGAATGTGATCCACGCCCAGCCCAGAGCTTCTGGCTGCTTATCATGTGGATGCAGTTCTCCTGCTTTTAGCTGTCATAATATTGACACAAAGCAAAATAATAGTGACGGCAAGCCCCTGTCTGGTTCTGGAAGGCAAACACATAAGGAGAGGGGGAGCAGCAGGCTTGCTATTGTGCAGAGCAGGCTCCCAACCTCTGCTCACAGCACCAGCGCAGCAATGGGACGCAGGGATGGCGTGCGCGGGCTCTGCACTCAGCTCACCCCAACAGGAGTGAACGTGTGCATCGGCAGGGCTTCGTCCCCAAGCCCTTCCCAGAGCGTGGGTGGAGGGGTGGCTCATCTCTCTCTTTCCCTGAAACCTGGCAGCCGCTGAATAGCTCGCATCACCCGCGGCAGACAATGAGTAAAGCGAGCCCGGCAGCCAGCTGCAGCGCGAGGAGCGCGTGAGTGGAGGAACTGCGCAGAGCTGGCCGGTGACCAGGAAGCAGCCCAGACTGCTGGTGTCACGGACCCTCGGTGACCACAAAGCAGCTAGGACGCACTTTGTCTCCCCCGAAGGGCCCGGCTTCCTGGAGCAGCAATGGTGGTGCCAGGTTTGCCTGGGGACTCCCCTGAGCTCATCCTGGAGGGATTCACGTCGGCAAACCCCGGCACCGCTTCCTCCCCAGCCCATCCAGCCTGCTGCGTGCCCTCTGAGCAGGGATGGGACCCAGTCACCACCTGCATGGTGCCAGCCAGTTTTCTGACTTGCTCTCCTTAGCGCTGAGTGACGCTGATGCCTTTTCTGGCTACAAAGGCCCGATGTGTTGGTTATGGTGCTGGGGCCAGCATCCTCTGACCATCCCTGCAGCATGCTCCCTCAGCCCTCTCTCGAGCTTGTTTTCCTACCTGACAGCTGGCTTCCCCCACACTTCCCTCACTCTTCCTGACCAGCCTGGCCTTTGAACCCAGAGCCTCCAGCTGCCGGTATCCCAACCAGGGACCTGGAATAGTGGCAGAGTAACAAGTTGGTGAGCGGGGCTCCCTGCCCAGAACAGGCACTGCAGTGCCAGCTTCTCGTGCCTCTCTCTCTTGTCCCCAGGGTCACGGCCCAGCCTGCACAGCCCACTGGGGGCACAAGTGTGGGCTGCTTCCACAACAAAGTCTAGAAAAACCCTGTGACTTCCCAGCCTCAGCCTCTATTTTAAGGATCTGAAAAGGAGGGAGCAAGCAGCAGACGTGCTGGCAGAAGAGATGATCCCGGGACCGGATTCGGAACCACCTACTTGTTTCCCTGAGGGATCAAGGACTGTGTCAGCATTGCCAGGCCTGCCTGTGGGCACCATGCTGATGTGAGGGTGGGCCATCAGCTCTTTGCCAGGCAGAGGCTGGGGCATATGCGTGCGAGCTGCTGAGCAGTGAGCTGTACCCAGTCATTTGCTATCTCGAGGCACTGAGCTGGTCCTATTACCCCACCCTCAGAGCACCGCCAGCAAACCCTGCCTGTTTCTTGCTGTCCACTTCAATCACACTTCCCTATAGATGCTCCTTCATGGAGCAATTTTTGCCAGGCTCATCTGCAAAGAGCAGCAGAACACCTCCTGGTACCTACGGAGTCAGCCATGAATCTCAAGCATGTTAACACTGCCGATGACTCAGGCCATGTCTTCGTGCTCCTCCAGACGCACAGAGCTGTGTTTCTCAGCTATTCACATACCTGCTTTTGATCATCAGCTATTTGTTTGGGGTTTTTATCATCTTTTCCTGGAAGCTGAAGTATTCACCATGTGCTCAGCACTTGCCTCAGCCTATCATTTCCAGTTCCTCTGCTTACTATGTGACACAATTTCTTCCCAGTAACATGCAGAAAGCACCGGTTTGGACTCCCCCGGCCCTTTAACAGAATCACTCCTGTTTCACTGTAGTTCTGCCTCCATGGCTGCACAGCCTTGTCTGCCACTGCGACTGTCACAGCTGCTGCCTGGGGCCATTCCTTTGAACATAGACCAGAGACACTCCAGGGAACCCAACTCCTCAGGCTGTGGTTTGTGTTCCCCCTGCCATCATGTGTTGTACAGTCCTGAACTCCTCCTCTGCCACTCATGCCCGAAAGAACCTTTGGTACCCAGCAGTCACCCCATGCTCCTTTTCCCCATGTCACCTATCCAGCCTGTGCAATCACTGCTGTGCAGACAGCCACCTTGTTATTCCTACTGGGCTGTGTCTGCTGGCTCCCGCGTACTGGCTCCTTCCCTTCATCTGTGCTGAGCGTGAGCAGCTCACTTTTCTTATCCATGTGTTACAGACGAGTCCAATTACTAGAGTTCAGCAAACTCCAATTCCCTTCCCTGGCATTTCATCCAGCCCACTTGATCCTCAGAGAGTTTCTAATCCAAACAGCCTCCTAGCACACGATGTTCCAGTGCTCCCAGACTCTACCCAGCCTCTGTGCTGCCTTCTCCTCCCTCGCACTAGCACTCAGGGGATTGCATTCAGTCCCCAGGGAAAGATAAATGCAAAATTCATCAGGCAGAACGGACAGTGTCTCCAGTTGCCACCCCTAAGAAAGAATCCTGAATACCCCAAGTTCAAAGGGACCCACAAGGATCACTGAGCCCAGCTCCTGGCTCCCACACAGGGCCACCCAAAATTGAAACTCTGTCTCAGGGCATTGTCCAATTGCCCTTTGAACTCTGGCAGAATGGGGCCATGACCACAGCCCTGAGCAGCCTGAGTCCATACAGCGCAGAGCAGAGCAGGACAACCTCTCCCTCACCTGGGGGCAGTGCTGGGCCTGGTACACCCCACAGTACAGTTGGCCCTTTGGGCTGTCAGGGCACTCTGCTGGCTCGTTATCGGTTTGCAGTCCAACAGAGCCACCAGAGCTCCTTCTGTGGGGCTGCTCTGCAGCTTCTCATCCTGCTCTGTCCCATGCACAGAATCAGATAGTTGCTCTTGTTAACCTTCATGCAGTTGGTGATCATTTCAAATTTTCAAGACCTCTCTGCAAGGCCTCTCTGCCCTCAAGAGAGTCAACAACTCCTCCCAGTTTTGTGTCATCCACTTACACAGTGCAGCTTCAGCTCCTGAGGAGCAGTGCACCGTGCTGGGCGTGAGATGAGCCATGCCCCAGCTCCTCCACAGGCACAGAACATGTGTGCATCTGCCTGGCTCTGCCAGCCAGCTCATCCCCTCCTCAGCTCCTTCACCCACAGCATTGCTCACACAGCAGCTGGGAGGCCGCTGCAGCCAAGTCTTCCCAGGGGCATCTGGGTATGCCAGGGAAGAGAAGACATGCAGAAGGCGTGACGTGCAGGAGGCAGACAAGAGAGGGGTTGCAGAGTTTAGCTTCTGCTCTGGACAGCTGCCCAGGACCCACCAAGGAGCTCTCCACCTCCACAGCCTGCTAGACAGCAAGACGTTACTGGATATACCAGGACACCAAGAGGTCTCCAGTCACCTCTCCACGTGTCCTAGGCTGCCCTGGCCGGGACCATGCCACCCCGCTTCCCCTCCCTCCTCACTCCTCCTGGGTGCTCAGACCGACGCACTGGAGCCCGGCAGCAGCTGCTGGTCCATGACAACCAGATGTCCCTCAGCCGCGGTCCTGCCAAGCAGCCAGAGCCCGGTGTATGCCTTCCAGTTCTCCAGAGAAAGGCAGCTTCTGGCTCGGCTCAGCTACCGCGGCCGCAGGCTAACCGCTCCCAAATCCCCATTCAGAGGCTTTCATTCATGAAATACGGGGCAGCGGGCTGAAAGCAGAACTCTGCCCCCCGAGGGACACCGGGCTGGCAGCTGTCCTCGGCTGGCTGCGGCGGCACTGCCCGGCGGGACGTGCTGCAGGGAACGGGCAGCGTGAGCGTGGAGCTCGCAAACCCTGCAGCCTGGCAAGGGCTGAGAAGAAACTGCCCCGCTACAGCTCCTGGGACTGGAGCAGGGAATGTAAACAGCCCGGCATCCACACGGAGGTCACAACCCCCGGACTGGTTTCCCTTCCTCTCGCTCCCTCCTGCCTAATCTCGGAGAGCTGCTCTGTTTATGAGCCAGATAAGTAAACAAACAGAGGAAAGCTCCAACGCAATGCATTTTTCTCTGGCCCATTCCCCGCGTGCCCGCTCCCAGGGTGCGTGCGTGGGAGCGGCGTCTGCATGCCGGCACCCAGCGGCAGGCACGGCTCGCGGCCTGGCTGCAGTGCGGCTGCGCAGAGGGGCAGCGGGGCAGCGGCGTCCTCCCGTGTAATGCGGCGGACCTCTCCAGCACAGACCCGAGCGTGTGACCGCCTGCCGCTCGGGGAATCCGGCCGGCCTCCCGGCACGCAGGAGCAGCAGGGGACACGGGAGCAGCTCGGGCGCTGGGCGCGAGCTGCCGCGGTACATCGCCGAGGCGCCGCTGGTGTCCGGCTGGCAGCCTGCTCTGCTTCCTCGGCCCAGCAGAGCGGCGGGCCGGAGCGGCGCTGCAGCGTTGCGCCGTGGCCGCGGCGCGCCGGGAAGCGGACGAGACGGAGCCGCATTCCTGCCTTATCCAGGCGCTGCCAGCGGGAAGGGCCGGGCCGCCGGGAGCTGCGCCCTTCCAGCCGGTTTGCTTTGGCTCCCTGCGCCACGAGAGCGGCCCGCTCCAAAGTCAATGCCGCGGGCGGGCTCTTCCCGCCGCCCGGGTCCGGGTAGCCGCCCGTCTCCCGGGTAACGAGGGCGCCGGCGGCCTCGGCCCCGCGCCTCTCATTGGCCGCGCCGCTACGGGGCGGGAGCAGCGCCGCGGTGTCCGCCAATGGGGCGGGAGAAGGGCGGAAGCGGAAGAGCTTCTTCCGCCCGTGCGGCGGTGTCGCGGCCGTCGCCATGCCGGGTGCCGCCGAGCGCGGCTCGGAGCTGTCGGAGCAGATCGAGGCTTTCGTGTCGCGGCTACGGGGCGGCGGGCAGAGGCCGCGCTCTGAGGACACGGCGCGGCAGACGCTGTCGCTGCTGCGAAAGATCATCGCGCACGGGCGGTGGGGATGGGCCGGTGAGGGCCGGGCTGCGGCCTGGCGGGGGGAGGGCGGCAGCGGGGAGCCCCGGGAGCTTTGGGGGCGGGGCTCCCTCTGAGTCGCCCGTGTCTGTCCGCGCTCCTCGCCCACCCCGAGACTGTCAGAGCTGTGCCGTGGGCTGGGACTGGGCTTGGGCTTCCTTCTTTTGTCGGCAGAAGCTGTTTCTGTATGCAGTTCCTCACAAAAGCTTCTTGGGATGTGGCTCCCACTTTTAGGTAGTTCATTTCAGCGTCCCGAGTTTGCCATCCTGTGCATGGGGTATACGTAAAGGTCTTTCTAAAAGCTCGGGATGTCAGTCAGAATGCTGCTCATCTCACCTGCAGATGAATTTCCTCTTTCTCCATACTCATCTCTTATGATCTTTCATAGGTTCCAAGTCTGCATTGTATGCAGGTGATTCACATTACCCAAAAATCCTCTGGTGCAAACTGTGGCGTTGCTTTTTGCACACGTCTGTGCTTTGCCTTGGCGTTGTGTTACCGGTGTCTGACATGTGCACAGGGCAGCCGCAGGCAGTTTATAACTGAGACTGTCCCCTCTTTCAGGGGAGCTGATGGATCTGATCCGGACGGAGGGCCAGCGGATGACAGCAGCACAGCCATCCGAGACCACAGTGGGCAACATGGTGCGGCGTGTGCTGAAGGTCATTCGGGAGGAGTATGGCCGGTGAGGTGCTCCTTGTGCTCTCTCTGCCCCCCCAAGAACCCAAAGCAGGTTCCTGCAGTGTGTTTTGCTTTTGTGAGATTGCTTTTATTACCCGTTGTTCCATGTTCCAGCATCTTCTACACAGGGATTCTATAAGTTTAATAATAGAGGGAAGGGCACCACTACCAATGGGCCAGTGGTTTTCAAAATAGCTGATGACATTTCCTTTAGTAGATGCAAAAGCTCCCCTCCCCAGAGCAGTTTGGGTTCTGACCTGGCCATTTCTATTGCATCCCCAGGAGGATCTGTTCCACTGCAGCAGTAGCTGTGAGTACTGCTCTCCACCTGCTGTGCTTGGATGCAGCTTTGGGAAGCGCTCACTGGCAGAGCTTCAGGTTCTGCCAGAGATGGCTAGGCGAGCTCTTTGGTGTGACATGACCCCTGCATACGGTTTTCCTTCCTCTCCATTCACACCCACGTGCTGTGCTGTGGGGATGCTAGCTGCTTTGTGTTAGGCTCTGCACCTGCATGCTCTCCTGAGGCTGAAGGGCTCTTTTTCTCTGCAGACTTCATGGGCGCAGTGAGGAAAGTGATCAGCAAGATTCCCTGCACAAACTTCTGACCTCTGGAGGACTGAGTGAGGATTTCAGCACTCCCTACCCTTCTCTCAGAGCAAACGTTATTGAAGCTATCAATGAGCTGCTAATAGAGCTAGGTATGGGCGGGGCTAAAATAGCTCATGAACAGAGATCTCTATTGGATGGGGCTGCTGCTTCCTTTTGCTCTTACCTGGAAAGATGACACCGAAGAACTGGGTGGTTTAATCTGAAGTAATGGGTATAGGTGTGCTTTTTTTGGTGCAAAGAAGCATCAGAAACAGGGGTGTCTGCCCATGCTATTGGTTTTTTGGGAAGTCTTAAACTGAGCCCTGTGAAGTAGAGTATCAGCAGTCTGCCAAGGTTGGACGTAATCCCTATAAGCATTATTTCACCCTTTTGCCCAAAGTACTGTGATGTGTTTTTCTTATCCTACAACCTTATCCTACAACAAGACATGTAGAGCTCCTCCTGAAGCCTAGGTCTCCTTTCTGCACAGTTGCTGCTGAACTGTAAAACTGGAACGTCCATCATGTGGGCATGGTGCTTGTCTGGTGCTGGCACAGCCCACTTCTGTAGTGATGGAGCTTCTGCTCTACCAGAATTTGTAGTCACTCTGGTAAAATATGTTACTGAAGCACAGCTGCACAGATGTTGCTTTTGCTGGCTTCTTTTCCACTCATAACTTCATTCTGTTACAGAGGGCACCACCGATAACATTGCCATGCAGGCACTGGAGCACATCCATTCCAACGAGGTGATCATGACCATCGGCTACTCACGCACTGTTGAGGCCTTCCTGAAGGAAGCTGCCCGCAAACGCAAGTTCCAGGTCATTGTGGCAGAGTGTGCACCTTTCTGTCAGGTAAGGCCCGGGCTGTGTTGTCATATTGCATATACACATATTGCTGTATCTGGAGACAAGCTGTCAGCAGAACACCTGCTGAAGCGGAACGTTACAGGAATGCTTCTGCAGTTGAAAGATTAAAGACGACTCGTTGCTCTGCTCTCTGTCCTTCAGTCAGAGGGCTGTGTTTGTGGTCCGCTGCTTGATGTTTTCTGCAGTTCAGGCAGGGATTGAGTGCTCTACAGCTGCAGTGCAGGAGCTGGGTTTCAGGGACACAATTATATTCTCCCTCTTCTCAGGGTCATGAAATGGCTGTCCGACTATCTAAAGAGAACATTGAAACTACAGTCATGAGTGATGCCGCTATTTTTGCTGTCATGTCTCGAGTCAACAAGGTAAGGAGGGCTTTGCTGCTGGTGGGAGTTCGTGGCAGGTTTGGTGCTTGCGCCTTCCAAATCACCTACAGATCCTATCTGTGATTTATGTCTTTCTTCAGCGATACTCAAAATTGTAATAATCCCTGTTTACAGATAGGGAGATGTTGTGCAATCCCTAATAATTGTGATGACTCTATCAGCATAGTGATAGGATTTTCTGCCTGAGTCGCTAATGATCAGAAAAGTTGTGAGAATCCAACCCAGGAGAGCAATCAATCAAATGACCAGCTTACTTTCTAGGCTTGTAGCAGAACAGGGAACACAATCCAGCTTCTGCATGGTAGTCTCTGCAGTAGAGCATGTTTGTCCTGTAAGTTCTCTGTGCTGGCATCGCTGTGCTGGAGTTGTGCTCTTGTTGGGAGAGGAACATATTGGTGCAGAGCCAAAGCCACACAAAACAGATCAGGCATCCAGGTGCCCTGCAACTCCAGCTGCTTGCTGACTGCTCTGACAAACTCCATCTTACTCAGAAGGGTGTCAGCCAGGAAGCTCATCTTCCTCAGTTTGCTGTGGTAGATGCTCTCTAATGCTAATTTGTCTTTTAAGGTTATCATTGGTACAAAGACAATCCTGGCCAATGGTGCACTGATTGCTGTGAGTGGGACTCACACTCTGGCACTAGCAGCTAAACACCACTCCACACCACTTATTGTATGTGCCCCCATGTTCAAGCTCTCACCCCAGGTAAGCACAGCACCTCTTCAGTTCTGCACCTTCTTTAAAGAGAGATAAGGGGGTGATATTTGCTTGTGAAAGCTTAGGGTGGACAGCACCACATGGCCCAAGGTAGGATTGGTAGATGAGTCATCTCCTCCATGTAGTGCTGTTATTTCAGATAGGAGATCTTCACCCAGATCTGGCACAGGTCAAGGTCTCAAAGCTCTCCCTGCAATGCTAAATTCTTTGCAAAATCTGCTGAGTAATAGGCGCACAGAGTATAAGGTTGCCACTAGATGAGTGAGCCAGTGCTACTAGAGAGTGACATCACCATTCTTTTTCTTCTGTGTATATTTTTAGAAGTGAAAGATCCTTTGTACCTACAGAAGTGGCAGATGGAGATGCCCTCTATTTCCTATGCTCAGTATTTTCAGTGTTGTCAGATTAAATTGCAGACTGAAAAGTCACATCTCTGCTCTGGTTCCCTAGGCATTGCAAAAGGACAGACAGGCCACAGGAGGTTCTAGAAGTTCCTTTCACTGTAGATGCTACTGAAGTACTGGGCATGGGTACTATGTGATTGTTGTAAAGAGCTTTATTGTTTCCTGGCAAATCTTCCACTGCTTCAGTTCCTTCTAGCACCCAGGATGTTTTCACTAGGATAATGAGATGCTCTTTATTTTCTTGACCTTCTTGTACTCTGTCTCATTCAGTTCCCTAATGAAGAAGATTCATTCCACAAGTTTGTGTCACCACAAGAAGTGCTGCCATTCACAGAAGGTACTGGTCAAGCCAGTCCAGGCAATGGTTGTTTTATATTCTATTTTATATTATAAAATATATTTGTTGTTTTGTTGGTTTTTTTTTTTTTTTTTTTTAATATTTGGTACAAAATGTTAATGTAACACTGTCTGAGACCCCAAATCATTTCCTATTATCTTAAGGGAAAAAAAAAAAAGTGCTGGGAACCATTCCATTTTATATGTAGCTTTTTTACTATAGAGAATACAGAAAAGTTTTTTTGGAACATTATCCATGTTTTTAGTTTTGCTTCTGGTCTGCATTGTTCAGCATTTTATTGTAGGATTGTGATAATGGTGCCAGACAGGTGGCAATTTCCTGTGGGACACAACAGATGCCCAACAATGAATGCAGCTTGCTCTTCTTCCTAAAACTCATGTAATTTCTTGAAACTTTGTTACTGAGTTTCAACAATCAGATCAGGTATTTCTGCAGTGAGTTTTCCACTCCAGTGTCCTCTTTAGAAAGGTGGCTGCTCACAGTCTCCCCCTTTCAGCTAGGGATGTTACTTTCAATGACACATTTTTGTGTGATAGACTTCTGAAACTACTGATATATTAAGTTTGGCTCAGGTTTGTTTTTGGCCTTATGAGCTTTTGTTTAGGTGGTAACTTTGGCGGCATTGGGATACAAATTCTACTTCCAATCAGCAGGCTTGCTATGAGTTAGTAAATCTGCATCAGAGAGGATTTGGGGCTACTATCAGTAAAAACTACCAAAAGAGCAGAGGATGTTGCTCCAATCCAAGATTATTGTATACTTACAATTCAAAGGCATTGGTGAGGAACTTGGAAAGGATTCAGGATATCCCAGTAAGGACTTCAGGATGTCATGGGCCCAACCAGTTTCTCTAGGAACTCAGGAAGATGTGCAGAAGGCTAAATATACTTTCTTTGGTTTGCTTATGTCTTAATACTGCTGCTCTTTTCTTTTCAGGAGAGATCCTGGCAAAGACTAATGTTCACTGCCCAGTGTTTGACTACGTCCCTCCAGAGCTCATTACTCTCTTCATTTCTAACATTGGGGGTAATGCACCTTCTTACATCTACCGCCTCATGAGTGAGCTCTACCATCCAGATGACTATGAACTCTAACACCAAGAAGCGTATTACTGTCCAAACTTGTCCAGTCTTTCTCTTTAGAAAGAGACAGCAGCTAATTAAAGCAGATGTTGCAAAGGTGGGTTGCTGTTGGGAACTGGTAGGGAATACGCTCAGCACAATCTTACCTACCAAAAAGCAGCAGAAGACAGTTCTTGTACTTGTCCTGAACCCTCTGCTTTGTTACGAGCCACATGAAGATGCTAACCAATTTTGAAACAACAAAATGTCATTTTCTGGGGCAGCTGCGCTGTTATTCAAAGAGTGCTGCAATAAATGCTGTTTACAGTGCTCTCAGTGTTAATTATTTTCCATGCAGAATTAGTTTCCTTAAATAATCAGGGTTTTATGAGTGCAGTGAGCTGCCTGTACTTGTGCTGCAGAAGTAAGGTTAACGCGTGCTTTCACCTAAAATGTAAGTGCCAGTGACCTCGTGCTTCAAAACTGAACTTTTGGTAGATCTTTTGGACAAGTTTTGTTAAGCTACTGAAATACAAATCAGTTATTTGGAAAATGCTGGAACAGAAATTCCATTCTTGATGAAAGGTAGACTTCAGAAGGCCTGCCAGCAAGTTTGTTCACCTCTGCATCAGAAGGCAAAACTCAAGTTCTTGCTTCTCTGATTTTAGTCTGAGGGCCTTCCCTCTCCTTTACTACCGGGTGACTGATTATTCTTCTTGGGTGGACATCTTGTCTCATTCTGAAACTTCATGCTTTTTGTGAGGGTCAGCATGGAACAGCTTAGAAATCTCAGGCTCTCGCAGGGTGATCAGATCATTTCGTAGTCCCTTTATCAATGTATGTTAATGCACTACACCACAGCTGAGGCACCAAAGGAAAGAAGCTTCCACTCCTTGTTTTGTTTTACACAGAACAAAGATACCAGTGATTATCATTTACTGTTTTAAAACGATCATGTCCTGTCTAGCTCAGAATGTGATACAAAACAGAACTGGAACCTGAGGAAAGAAAACTGTCTGCCTATTGTAAGAAATGCAGTGAGCTGTTTAGTTGTTTCTGTACACTGATAAAGTGGGGCTACGCTAGGGTTTAGAAATCATTCACTCAAGAATGCAAACTGTAGGGAAGTGGGAGAAAACAGCTGGGTGTGTCACTGATTGCCTAGTTAAAAAGACATAGGCCTACCTAAGCCTATGTCAAACCTGTTTTTTACTAAGAAGCTGGTCAGTCCTCATTCCAACCACTGTCAGAAACCAGGAAAGTTTAATTAATTTTATTAATAAATACCTCTTCCATTTCAAACGCTCTAAAATACATTAATTAAAAGTCTCTGGCCATGCTTGCAGTAACTGTGACTGGATGCAACTTCTTGACATCAATAGTCAAGCACTGACATGTGACTCAGGTTTACAACACAGTCCCTTAGTGCTGAAGATGCTTCTCCAAGCTCCATGAGTGGGCTTCTGCCACATTCTTCTGGCTGGTGTCTTCTTAGGTCAGTGCTCAGGGCAAAACTTTGGTTACTGCGCTGGCTTGAGAACATTGCTCCACACAAGATGTTATTTAACAACAAGAGAACCTGGATCGTGCCAACACTTATGGAATCTGCAGTTTGCAGTCTTACCTTTTTAGGTTAGGGTCTTTGTTTCCAAACAGTTGCCATGCTCGCACCATTTTCCGCAGTCTCGCCAAGTTAGGTTTAGCCTGGAGGAAGAAAAGTGAAGCAGCGCTAAGTCATAAGTAAACCAACTTTAGTGCCTCCACACTCTTTTATCTAATAGAAACATTCCCATTTTTTCATGTCTAATTCAAAGTCCCACATGATTTCCCACAGAAGCTAATTTAGTAACTTATTACAGTATATTTGCAAAAGGGAAAGAGTAAGGATTTTTTATGGCATCTTCAACTTTGGGGCAGCAGGTGTTTAATCTTTAGCATCTTTGCTCCCGGCAGAATATCCGCATTTCCATGTGTTCAAAGTTTTACATTCATAAACTGAACTGCTGTAAATACATGCTCAACTTTAAACATTAGTTGACTCCATTCAAGTCAGTGCAGTCATTCAAATGGAACATGGTAAAATCTTTGCCAAAGTTTTTGCAGAACAGAGGCTTAATTCTCTCAAGTTTTATTTTGCTAATAACAGCTACGTAAAAGTTCAAGTAAGATGCAGCAGTGGTGGTTCAATTTCTAACACGCATACATGAGATGCCTCCGATAATGCAGAGTGTACTGCTCCCTTCCGGTACCCCACACAGCACCTGCGTTTCCTGCTGTAGATGGTCAATGTCTGCAAGGGGCATCATGGAAGGTCTTCCATGAGCACACTGGAAGGGCAGCTGGCAAGATGACAAAGCTTCCATGAGCCGACAGCTCTCTTCTGAAGTCAAACTGTCATTAAACTTAATAGCTCCTGGAACAAAATGAAATTCCTGCACATGCTGCCAGAGAGAATTCAAACCACCCAACAGACCTCCCTCCACAACTGCTACTTACAAAGAAAATAAGGCAGCTCCCAAAGACAGACTAACAGCAAAAGCTGGCTTAAGGCTTAGCTCAATTAACCACACTATTGCATAACGATCAGCTATGTAAAGCCTAAACTGTTCCATCTAATCCAATTCTAATGGATTGCAGGATTATTAGATTCCAGCTTTTCAGATAGTGTTGTAATAGACTTTTTTTAGGGCTGAAGATGCAGTCAGCTCACATGCCAAGAGATAGTAGAACCAGAAGGTAGCCTTTATCAATTCTATAGAACTGATATGAGTTCTATACACTTGCCACTGACAGGCATGAGCTCCAAAAGCAAACGCCAGCCCTGCCGCTAAGTCCTTTCTCACAAGTGGGCACTTAATGGCATCCAGAGAAAATTAAAGAAGAACATTACAAGAAGTGTCTGTTATCTTTAGCTTCCACAAATTCACAAGGCTATCTGCAATCTCTGTCTTGCCTTTTAGCCACGAAAGCCATTCTTTAGAATGTAGTGACACACCATGAAAATGGGCTGTTATCTCCTCATCCCTATGAAAGTCTGTAACCCTGCAATTCCTGCAAACACATTCTGAAACCACTACCCCAGGAATTATGTCATAAGGAAACAGCAAGGCTAAAAAATAAATGGAAGAATGAAAGAAATGTACAATTTCCTTACCGTGACAGGCTTGGGAAGCTAACACCTTCAGAAATGTCAGAGGCATTGTCCCTCGTGCTCCTCCCGTGGTCTGCACTAGCTAAAATTAGTATGAGAACATCATCTTACATTCCATTTAATATGAAGAATGAGGAGAACTGTAACAAGAATGAGCTTCAAATGACCTAAATCTACATCTCTAGTGTTTAACACACTTATTCCCTCCGGTTCTTTCAATAAGCTTTGCGTTACTGCAGTCAACTTTAGAAGCAGATAGCTACTCACCTCAACTTGTTCCTTAATAAACTCCTGAAAACAAAAAGGTAAGACAGTAAGTTGGTATTTCTCACTTTTACTGCCCATATCCCCCTTCTCCACATCTGTGTATAATTTAAGTTCTGGATACACCTCAGGAAAAATGATGCAGTTTCTTGTACGCCGACCACAGAAAAAGATTCAGGTGCAAGTCCTGATCTCCCCAAGTCTTTTCAGACTTGAATCTAATTACTTGGTTTCTCTGCATCAGTTTCCTTAAAAGGATGAGCAGAAAACTGATTAAACATCTGAACTGCCTACTACATTTCTTTGCTTTTCCACTATCTCAAGTCTGAAACAGATTTCTGTCATTTCTGTTATAGTTCAGGGATTTCAACTATAGGACTGTTTAGCTACTAAAAGAGATGGCACCTACACTGGCCAAGAGAACTTCTTTGCCTCTCTAGTAAGAAAGATATGCTATACTTTGGGCCTTTAACACAGAAAAAAAGCCAGTATCACAAATTGCTTTGCTCCATATCCACTGCTGACCTCCACAATGCTTTTATTGACAGGTTGTCTTTTCCGTCGTAGTTCATTGGCCTCTCTTTCTGTAAAACACAGTGGCACTTTCTTCACTAGAATCAAGGAGTTGTTGGTCTCAGGAAATGATAATTCAAGGCCCAGATCCTTCAAATTTTGGTAGCAGCACCTGAAGAAAAAATAAAACAACAACCAAAACAACTAAGACAGAAGCAGCTACTTCTTCACAGCTTAAATGGATATTTGTGTAGTCTCTGTGTTTCTTCCTAAAAGTTTCTGATCTTGAAAATCATACTTCAGATTCCAGTTAATTTTGCCCTTTTACTCTGCATTCTACTCCAATTTTTCACTCCAATCAACTATGCATATTGTATGTTCCTCAGCCACAAGATCTAGGTACAATTTTTCTGTAATTCACAGAGAGCTTTACATTTAAATGTATAAATTTTTGTTTTCTAAAGATGCACAAGATGTCTGATTCAAGGAAAAAATATCACACAAATAGCAACACTACACATCCTCCAAACATTAAAGTTATGCACTACAAAGACTGCTTTAAGTCTAGCCTAAAAAACAGTGATTTCAATTGACACGTACCAGCAAATACTTATGACAGAAAAATATTTTAAGAGATTTATGCTGGTCTAAAGAACTCATGTCCTGTTAAATAAGGCAAAGAGAGCCAAGGAAAGAACAACCTTTAATTAATCTGACACGTCTCCCTATGGATGGAAAAATACACAAGAGGAGAACTTGTCATCAAAAAGAGAAGAAACTGTCAGCAATCATTATCAAATAGTTTGATGTTTGTGTACACTTTGGTGATTTCTACATTAAACAGCAAAAATTCAAAAATCCCCTCTATGTTTCACTGTCATGGCAGTTCAATAAGCAAGAAGAGCAAGCAGTTTGTGCTGTCTATCAGATGTAGCCAAAACCAACAGACAAAATACAAAGTGTGGATGTAACAGACAGAAGACAGGGGAACAATTGCATAGCAGCAGAAATCAGTGGGATACTGACATTTGGTGTATTGTATTCAGCTTTGGCCATCAAAAGTAGATACAAAGATATTCAAAGATTAGTGTAAAAATAATTCAGAGTTGACCTAGAGGCACTAAAAATATTGTGATATTGGCAAGAATATCATTAAAGGATAGAAACAAAGGCATCCAAATATTGTTGAATTATGAGCAGCCACGGTTATATTCTCGCATTTTTCATACAGCAGGTGGTACATAATGGTCCTTTACACTTTCCTCTACAATTTCTGGTATTTGCCATTGTTACACAAGAGTTACCAAACATATACCAGTGATACTGTTATAATTGGAATACACCCAAAAAGGACATTCCACCAAACGAGTGTATCCCTAAAATAGGCAGCAATTTTAATGAAGAATGATTTAAAAGCTACTGAGTTTGCCAAAGGCATCACAAAAAAAAGGAGAGTTTGAGAATAACAATGAAGGAGACCTGTGGAAGTTAGCAGAGAACTTCAGGGAGATTCAGGCTGGATGTTAGGAAATACTACTTCTCTGAAAGAGTGGTCAGGCAGTGGAATGGGCTGCCCAGGGAGGTGGTGGAGTCACTGACCCTGGAGGCGTTCAAGGAATGTTTGGATTTTGTGTTGAGGGACATGGTTTAGTGAGAACTATTGGTGATTGGTGGATGGTTGGACTGGGTGATCTTGTAGGTCTTTTCCGACCTTGGTGTTTCTGTGATTCTGTGATTCTGTATCTAGTTCTAAACTGTTGCAATACAAAAGTTAAATTTCCTAATGGTAACTAGCACACCATTCTGAAACATTTGGGAAACAGTGCTCATTAGTTAGTCTTGGCAGACACCTAGAATTAAGGAATGCATTTTTGAAGGATTCACAGTACAAGCTTTCCATAGCCCATCCCTCTCCTCTCCAACAGTCTATTAAATCAGTTCCTGTATCTATACTATGGGCACTGCACTCCAAGTCCTGGTCTCCAGGCAGCAGGATCTGCTGGAGACTTCTGGGGCACTCCTCTGGCTCATGCATCACAGTTTGGTTTGCCAGGGGAACCACAGAATTTTGCAGTGGCACAGGGACGGCACACCATGGGGCTTTGTCTCGAGATGTAATGATGTGCCCAAGAAGCACACCTATTTCCCACAGTGTAGATACAGCCAACTGGTTTCTACTCAGGAAACAATCAACAGATGGGGTAACCTAGCAAGATATTGAAATCTTCCCCCAATGTTTAGCACTACCGGCCATTACCAACCATAGAATTCTTCTTTGTTCTTCTGTAACTTCAATCTCTAAAGGGGGAGAGACAGAGGAAGACAGAAATTTCTTTTTGCCGCATGCGGTAGCTTCCTTCTCATAGGAATCTGTGAATGAAACATTTAGAAATATGCCTCTTTGAATACTTATGCAGGCATTGCCCTTAATGACCCTATGGTTTGGCACATAATCTCTGTTTGGATTAAAAGTGACCACAAAATGCCTTCTCCTGAAACTTGTGGAGGACTGGGAATGTCACAAACTAGACATCTAGTCCCAGGGGAGAAGTTGGTTAATGCCACTTTGTTTTTTTCCCACCAGTTCCAAAAAAGAGTCACCCTAAATAGCAAGAAAAACCTACTGATATATTTAGTCCAACTCACACACAGCGATTTTTCCACAGAAAAATCTCTCATAAATGGCTAAATCAAAATACTACTCATTAAGCATCTCTCCCTTCAGTCTTCAACTTTATTCAGTACCTCACCGAAAGGAGCAGATTTCCTGGAAACCTCTCTGCAGGAACTGCACAGTATTTCTCAATGAAAGAGAAAGTCAGTGACTTTTAAGCACTTGATGGATAGTTGTGCTTTTTAGCACTGAAACCAATGGCTAATGGGCTTACAGAAAAGACCATTATCCCTTTGCAAACAGTTTCAGAATGTAAAAATTTTAGGCTTCAAGTGTGGCATTCAGCTAGAAAGGAACCAAACAAACTATGCTCTTTAGTCTGCACCCCATGTCTTATTCTTCACAGCATAATCACATACTCTTACTGATGTTTTTTCTATTTCCTGTTCATTGTTTTTCCTATCTGTCTTCCTACTCTTTCATTACATCAGGCCTATTTTAATTTGATAGGTCTGTGTGGGTAGGGTGCATATTTTCTATTTCTGGAAACACTGTAACCATTTTCAGCTACCAATACTATGACTCCTACAAATATTGAGTGGCTGCACTCTGCTAAAGATCAAGGTCAAAATGACAAATCAGTGTTCTATTGGTTCCATAGAGCCCAGATTTATTCTCACGACAACTTAGTTAGCGAGCTTTCCCCTTAAGACAGCTCTTGTTTGCACATTCCTGTGCACTATCTTTCCTGAAACAACCTGCATTCTCACCTGCAATAAGCTGCTCCAGGCGGATCCGTTCATGAGCTGCATGTTGGTCCACCAAAACCAACAGGTTTCCACCTAAAAAATGTACCACGAGATTAAAAATAGGTAACTTTGTACCCAACAAGCACACGGGTTGGAAAGAAGAAAATGACCGCTCCCTAGAGGCCACATTTACAAGATAAACACCAGTAGGTTCTACATGTGTGAAGCGAGGGGAAGACCAGTGGCAGAACAAAGTCACTACAGAACTGAAATGGAATGATCCGAATGAGTAATTTAAATTAAGGGCAATTAGAAAATCTTGTCTGTAGGAGTTCAACTCCTATATATAGTCACAGTCATTTAAGTTATAGTCATTTAACTTCAGAACAAAAGCTGAGGTCATCAACAATGGCTCTGTTCAATACTGTCTTTAAAATGCTACAAAAATTACTGATTTTGAAAGCCTTTTCTACACAGCTTCAGTAAACTGCAGCAACAGATATATCCAGACACTGTGAACAGTCTGGAAGATGTTAGTAATTTGAGTATAATCTATTTTTATAATACTAATCTGAAGGTAATAGGAACATTCAGTGATGTCCAAAATAAAGAGAAAGAAGATCCAGGAAATTTCATATGAAGACTAACATTTTCCTCTACTCACAGTATCATCTCAAAGCAAGAAACAATACAAGCAGGTCTGTGTTCTCTCTGCAGTTTAAGTGCACTTGAGAGCTACCTTAGTACCTATAGTAGCTCTTACCTTCCTTTTTATCCATCTCATTCCTGGTGTTGATTACACAAGCAATGAATTTATTGTCCACTTGCTGAAGAACCTGAAAGATACTCAGAACAATCACCACCCAGCTGTAACAGAAAGAGGTATTAGAAGGGGGACTAGAAATACATCTTTTCTCATCCCGAAGGCTGAAAGAATTTGGACTAGAAAAACCAACACTGTGAAATTATATAATTATTCTTTATAATGCAATGAGGGGCTAAATATGGAAAAGGCAGCAATTCTTCCAGCAAGGCTATAAGACAACACTAAAAGAAGGTCAAACGACCATAATTTGTCATGAAACAGTTCAGACTGGAATAAATAAGAAAGTTGCACAATATCCAATAAAATAATTCTGAATCTGTCTTTTGAAAGAATTACAAGCACAAGAGCTTGTAATTAAGGAGGAAATTTACAGAATGGTGGTGTAGAAGCTCCTGGAGCTGGGAATCAAAGCTGTTCACAGCCCGCAGGATATAAACAACCTTTTATAATTTGAGCTGTGTTTAAGGGTTTGTGCTAATCACTTGTAGTAACCAGGAAGCAACTTCTTCACTCTTTTTGTTATGCCTAACTTGCTTTTCAGAGTTGATTCTAACTTCCTCCCAACCAGCGTACATCAACCAGATCTACAGATGGAATACTGAGCAGCCACGCATCAAGCTTTCAGGATCTGATTTTTATATTTAAATTAACAGATGCAAAATAAAGAAGGAGTCTCCCTGAGTCAGAGGTACAGAGCCCGCTGTGAACACTGTCTTACAACACATGCATTATCCACCTCTTAGGTAAAAATGAATAGATGATCCTATTTCTTTGAAGGCATACGAGACATTAATCATTTTTTCTGTTTTTTTCCTTCTGTTTCACAGCTTTCTTTTCCTGCCTTTTTGAAACATAATTTGTTTCCTGTAGTAACTTTATTTCTCTTGTTATTCCTGCACATGCAAGGAAGGGAGAATCATTTCCATCCTTCTTCACCCTGACCTTAATATCACCAGGTCCCACCCAGTCAGAACATTCAATCTCAAAGTCAGCAACCTGATCACATGAGAATAATGCCAGTTTGCAACCTGTTAGTCATTAATATGTAAGAGAGGGCCAGAATTCACCTGAAGATTTCTATAAATGCCAAGAATGTAAGCTGACGCCATACGTTACATGAGCTTTTAAGTTAACTATTAAAATATACAATGAAAAAGCATTAAAATAGTTAGACTTCATGTTACAATGTTATTTTTAAGAATCACTTTTCAGAGCAGATATAAATCTTAAAAGGAAATTTCAAGTCTTTCCAGGAAATCTAGGATTTGCTTTTGAAATCGCTCTGCTTAAGAATTAAATTTCTAAAGTCAATAAACATAGAACCATGGGACACAGATTTCAGGAGACAATCAACTAGCAAATATTTACAAGAAATATAAAAAGCCAGCTGTTGAAATATCATTTAGTTAGCAGTGTTTCAAAGCAGCAACAAGGCTGCCTCTTGATTTATCCACGCAGCCAGTGAATTTTAGTCATTTTGCAGAGAGATGATTATCCAGATATGAAGATCTGGCTTGATGTGTGTCTGATGATATCACACACCAAGATTTCTGACTGTGTTTGTGAAAACCAAGGATATGATCTATTTCTCTAGATACCTCACTCCTACAAGGCAGAGACAACAGAAAATTCCAATGGCAGAGTGGGAATTATAGCATGAAAACTAGCAATAGTTCATGTTGTACCTGCATTGAATGAATCATGTCTTTGGTAAAACGATAAGGATACAAAATATTATGAATTTTCACAGCAAGATTCTCAGCCTGACCGCTGGTCACATCAACAGCTATCTGTAAAAATAAAAGTGAATTACATGAATAGTTTCTAGGCTCAAGCCACCTATGATGAACGTAGGGAAAAAAAAAAAGGTCAGATTTGGGAAAAAAAACGTTCTGGAAACAGCTCTTCATATTGTGACAACCAAGCTTTCCACTCAATCACAGCACTAGTTAAAGATACAATCTAGCAATCCCTCTGTTTCCATTCCCACTTACTTTCCCATCTGGGATAACCCACTAACTTCAGTGCATTCAGCTAATTGTGAATGCCTATCAGAAAACCTGATGTTGACTACCAGCCTTGGTAAGCTCCCAGCAGAGTGAGTCTCAAAAAATGTATCACCCTACAATGACTCAGAGTCTGTCACTGTAACAGATGAACAGAACTGTTCCTTTTCAAAAATTCACCAGCAGGTGGTTTGTGACTCCATCCCCATTGTGTGCAGGTGGAAATGGTTACATACGTAAGTTTACACACTTACAACATGATGATTAAAGATAATGCTGTCTCATGACAACAAAGGAAGTCTTTCTAACAGTTCCAACATTGTTTTCTCTCACATGCCATAGTCCTGCTAGGCTACAAAAACAACTACAGTAAACTAAACTTTTAAGACCCATTGCACCCAGAGGAGAAAGATGAGTTGTTTTACTCTGTCCACAAAGAGGACAGACAATATATTACTATTTTGCCATCTGATAACCTTTTAATTTTAAGATGAACGTTTCTGTAAAGAAGAAGATAGCTTACAAGAATGTTTTGCTTTTGAAATGATGAAAGGTAAAAGATTAGCCCAATATCTGCTTCTCCAACTTTGAATACACGCACAAAAATGACATGTATATAAACCACCCGTAAAACATAATTGCAAGGTCTGCAGTCTAAAATATCACTGAATAAATTCTAAAGAACAGTCACAATACTTGCAGTTTTGGTCCCCACATCAGATAAAATAACTCCTGTGTTGGCATGAGATGCAAGATAATGCTTACCTCTGGGCAGCGAACAAAAACAGGGTTATCCCATTCTGAAAGCATGGACTGCAGAGACTCGCCTTCACCACCTGGGAAGGGACACACAGATAACACAGGCACTGCCATAAGCTGTCAGCAGAAGGCACGCTGGGTACCTCTCACTCACACAGGTGTAATTACATTTTTTTCCTTCAGTAAAATGGGAGAGTGTACAGGTAAATAATGGAGCATGAGAGTGGGCTTCCCTATTGTTTGCTTTATCTAGAAGAGACCCTGTGCAGCTTCCTGAGCATGCTGCAGCACAATTCCACAGGCCTTGAAAATGAGGAGGGGAAAAAAAAACAAAAGAAAACAAATGAAGGGCCTATTTAGCTACCCACTGCTTCTGGACAAAGCCACATACCTAAAAGGTGATTTCATCCATTCTACCACAAAAAGAATGTGTGGATTGAAGCTATTTTTCACATTCCAAGGTTGGAATGAGTACAAAGAATGGACTAGGTAATTATTCCTTAAGCTATTGGCATCATTCAACAAAGACCTGGGTATTTAATCTGTAAATAAGTACCCCCTAACCTGCCTTCAACCCTCAAAGAGGTTTTTTTTCCAGTTCTAGATCTGAGATGACTCACACAGTCCCATTGTTAGCAGACCTTGAGTAATTCTGGGTTCCTGTTGGAACATCTGGGAGAATTCTTTCATTTGTTTTTACAGCAGTACACCGTGTGCTGGAAAGCTGGCCCTACCTCTCTGATCCTGACTTGCTAGAGTCTTCTCTTTTCGAGGTCTAGGAAGGAAGGGTAGCACAATCTCACTTCTAAAGGGATGGCACCTGCACTGAAACCCTAAGAACAACATAAATTTACTTCTGCAGATTCATCAGTGTGCAAAACTATAAAAGACTATACAGTTACATTTTCATAAGTGAATGTATGCTTAGCCCTGGGTAAATAAGACTCTTATGCTGATTTGGCAATCTAGCATTAAGAAATAGCAGCACATCCGTAAAAATTTTCAGATACACTTGTAGCTGGAAATGTGGCCTCTGCAAGACTGTCATTCTTAAAAACTGGCTACAGCCTTAATCACATAAGAATTACTTCAAGAATTAATGCAATCAGAAGTGTTACCCTAAGAGGAAAAAGAGGTCATACAGACAATCAAAACACTGTGGATTTCCCTCTTTTCAGGTGTGGCAGAGCTGTCAATCCGTTACCACCACCATCAGTAGTTATCAGCAGTCATCAGCACCTTGTAAGACTGAAAACTACAAGCCAGTAAGACCATGTGAGATATCAAAGTTAGCCTAACAATGTTCCTACCCGCCCAGGAATGATTTAATGATATTACAAACCTGCACTGTTATCAAGATTATTAAGCGGCTCAGATTTCCAGCACAGTGGTAAACATTTCACCCTTCCTTTGGTACAATTCAGATTTCTATTCTTTGTGAAATAATAATGAATTAATAAAGTTCCTTTCTACTAAGAAATTAAGGGTGTGCATTCAGGAAACATGGCAGAGTGATAAAGCCAAAAGAAAAAAAAACACAAAAAAATCCACCGGCTGTGCGCTGATAAGCTCAGTAGGAAAAGGTTCTATGAGGTCCTGTGGCCAGTCCATAGACTCCTGAGTGGTGGCTTTATCCCAGAAAAGCCTGGTGATGGTTCTGCCCTGGGGGATAAGAATCCTCTCAAGAATCCAAACTGGCAGTTCAGCACAGGAAGGTAACTCAGCATCCAACTGTCACAAAACTCAGCCAGACTCTCCTACCTCACACTGGACAAGATGCCCTCATGCAATTCCTGGTGAACCGGGACAAAATTAAGAAATCCATCTCATTGGGACTTTGATAGAACTTTTATAGTTATTGCCTCAAGGAGATATTATCTCTCAAGTTCACAGAACCATCTATCATTTATGTAAACAGGAGTCCAATGTTTTATACGTGTCACAAACGAAGAAAAGCATTTCCCTCCTTGTTGTAGGGGAAAGCCTTGCTCGGGACATACGTTGCTCATGAAGTTAGGATTTTCTTGTCTGACGGCCAGTGAGAATTCAGAGCTCATAGAGGTATTATTAAAACTATTATTCTGACAGGTAACACCAGAATAGGTGCCAAGAATAACTTCTCTACCTTATACATGCAAACCATTTGCAATTAGAACACCTGAATATTGAATGTCACTTGCCTCAATTACATTATTATCATATTGATGCAGAATATTGGGTTGTTCAGAAAGTCATTTGATTATGAAAAAAAAACACAAACCGTCATTAATTTTCCTGTAATGGTCAGCTTAATCAGTTCAAAGATGCCTAAGTCTAACCTATAAAATCTTACATTTCTCTTGAGCACACAGAGTACATGGCCTATGACTAGACAAGATGGCAGGCAGCTACTGCTGAGATGGAGATGGAGGATATCCATAATAATCATTAAGGTCAGAAAAGACCTCTAAGATAATCTAATCCAACCACCCACCTACCATCAGCGTTGCCCACTAAACCACGTTCCTCAGTACCACATCTACACATTCCTTGAACACTTCCAGGTATGGTGACTTCACCACTTCCCTGACCAGTCCATTCCAGAGTCTGACCACTCTTTCAGAGAAGTTTTTTCTAATATCCAGCCTGAGTCTCTGCTGGTGCCTCTCGAGGACATTCCCTCTCACCCTATTGCTGTTACCTCACCACAATCTCTTTTCAGAGAACTGTAGAAAGTGATAAGGTCCCCTCTGAGCCTCCTCTTCTCCAGACTAAACAATCCCAACTCCCTCAGCTGCTCCTCAAAAGGCTGGTGCTCCGGTCCCCTCATCGGCTTTACTGCCCTTCTCTGAATGCGTTCCAGTGCCTCAGTGTCTTGTAGCAAGGGGCCCAAAATTGAATACAGTACTCAAGTTGCAGCCTCACCAGAGTACAGGAGGACAATCACCTCTCTGTTCTTGCTGCCTATTTCTAATTCAAGCCAGGATGCCAATGGCCTTCTTGGCCACCTGGGCACACTACTGGCTCATGTTCAGCCGAGTGTCAACCAACACCCTCGGGTCCTTTTCCTCTGCAAAGGATATGGATCCCCTGCAAGAGGACATGGATTATTCCTATGTCTTTCCGTCTGCTACCAACCAGTGCAATTTCCCTAACCTTCAATACGCTATTCTTAATAAATCAGTGGCTTTGAAATTCAAAGTCAACTACAAAACACTACTTTTCAATATAGTCACCTCCATTAGCTATGCATTTTTGCCAGCAGTGAACAAGAGCCTGCATGCCATACTTGTAAAAAAATCTGCACCAGTGGAGGTGACACACTCTTGCTGTTACCACTGCTGAAAGGCACCACCCACCGTTTCACTGTGCTCACAGCCACTGTTGGGTCTCTACAAACGTTCAGCAAGAGTCAGTGAATTTCAGTGGGTGCAAGTTTTTCCACATGGAGGAAGTCAGTTCTTCCCCTCTGCTTCACATGCACTCCCATATCAGAAACCATTTTATCAGACTGCCCCTTTGCTGCCATCTGTCGCACAGCAACAACATGCAATGGAATATTGGTGAGAGGTTCAACCTCTTCTGCTGTACCATCAGCATTTGACTCTCATGTTAGTTATGGGCCAGCATAATAAAACAGGAGGAATTCGTTCCAGAGCAGCCTTTGTATATGACAGCAATTATTTACGACAGTGATTACAGTACATGTAATGATGCTTAGTGAAACCTAAGTGCTGATATTTCTTTTCACTATTTTATTAAAAACCATCTTTTAACATCTTAACGTTAACATGTTTATCTCCACAGTCACCAACACATTCTGTTTTCTGAACAGCTGCTATGAGTAAGGCCATGGATTTTTCAGTATGAGTGTCATGTGCAGCTACCAAAATATTCTATGCACCTAGCAGAACAAATACTGTTTTCCTCATCCCATTTTAATGACAACAAATCATCTTACCATTCTCTGAGACAACATTCACGGTCATTGTTGTTAAATCTTTAATGCAGGCAGCTGGAAACTCTTCAGGAGGAGTGTTGTAGGTGCTCAGTCCTGTTGCTTTATTGATGTAGATTGTCTTACCCAATAAAGCATCAAAATCTTGCAGCCAGTCTGAATTACGCAAATCATCTCTGGGATCACCTGTTCTTGCATTATCCCCAGAGAATGCCAGGTTACTTGGGAAAGTCATGCAATGAACCTCAGGATCTTTCACATTTTGTTTTGATGATTCATCTAACATCCTTTCATCTTCACAGATGATGTCAATGCCATCTTTTTCTGCTGGAAATGGTAAAACGCTGCTTGCAGAGATTGTGTACTCTCCTTCAGTACTGCTGAGTGGTGACAGGCTAACAGTACATTTCATGGACTCTGCTCTCAAATCATCTGACTGTGGGCAAGCATCCCTCTTAGAAATGCTGCAACCTTCCCTCATTTCTTCCACTGAAGATTTATACCTTTGACAAGGGTTATACAAAAAATCATTACTTGAAGATTCAAGATCAAAAGAGTGGTTATCTTTTCTACTTGAATCTGTTTGGAGTTGTTCACCCAGCTGTTTCACTGCTCGGTGATCACTTTTCATTTGGCGCAGTTTGGATGATAGGGATCCTGGAGATCTTTGACTACTCACAGTTTTTTTACTAACCTCTGAGTAATCAGACAACGTCAAAGGGCTGCGACAAAGGGCTCGTCTGTCCAGTGAAGTTTCTCCACTGCAGAGTAAAACTTCATCCAAAGATCTCAAAACATGGCTGTTATTATTAGAATCCAAAGTTGGAGTCTCACAAATGCTCAAGCGACCATGACTGTTATTCTGACTCCTTGAAAAGTCACAATTAGCTTGTACATTGGAAACTGGGAGACAGAATTCACTCTGCTCTGGTGATGGTGTTGGTAGCGTACACTTAACACGCCCATAATATCTCCTGAACTTTTCTAACGAACCCAGCTGCGTAGACAGGCTCAGCTTCTTGCAAGGCTGTGATCTTGGCTCAGCTAATTGCCTTCTAGTGCTTTTTACAGCTTTACTGTGAGGAATACCTGAAGATGTTGCCAGTGGCAAGTCTGACACATTTGATGTTTCATAATGTCTTTTACTGGTGGCAATGGACATGTCTCTCCCATCACGTGCTTGACTTGGCAAACTCCTATTCTCTGACCTCTCATTTCCATCAGCCATGCCAACTTCTCTGCTGCAGAGAGGTATATATTCTTTATTCACGTTACTGGAAACATACTTAGCATTTAAAGACTGAATCGGCAAACTCATTTTGTGCATGGAAGTGTGCTTGGCACTCACAGGACAAGCCCTACAGTGCATGTTTAATGCAAGATTTGTTTCTGTTTGCTTACGTTCACGGGGTGGCTCATTTTGCATGATACACGTTTTGAGGCTGAAGTGAGAACGCACTTTTTCTGGTACTGAACTAACAGTCCCTCTTCCAGCATTATCTATTACTTCAGTTGTTTCCCTGTCTCCTTCTCTTACATGAGGTAGTCTTATCAATGAACTTCCATAGACAGTTTCAGATTCCCCTGCTGTTTCAGTAGGGTCTTCTCTCTCAGATGGCCACCACGTAGAAGTATTATTTGAGATACAAAGCGTATTGCTTTTCTGCACAACTTTGTCTTGCTGGCTTCCTACGCCTTTTGCACAATTCTCAGCACAACGCCACAAGTCATCACAGCTGCCTTTTTTCATTATTTCTGATCTGGCTCCTTCAGTCAGAGAGGAATGGAGAGTTTCTGAAGATTTCAGATGAGTATCACACCGTTTTTGGGAACTGATTGTGTCTTTTGGCTCCTGTTCCAACATATCAGATATAATGAAATTAGAAGTGGTGTCATCTTTCTTGGACAGTGGAATCTCTGCTTTTTTGTTTCTACATTGACCAGAGAGTTCAGCAATCTTCTGATTTGAGGAAATTTCAGTTTCCTGTGTATTTGACTCTGTAGGATTTGAAGATTTTCTTCCCACTATGGATTTTCTTTTGACATCTTTTGATTGCAATTTACACACTTCATAGGAATCTATAATTTCATCACATGCTTTCTGAAAGTTTTCTTGGATGCTCTTATCCTCAGGGAGTGTGGATTTCGTAACTGGAGCATTACGCAAACAAAAATTATTATCCTCATTAAACTCTTTGATGTCCTCACAACAAGGTTCAACAAATAAATGTTCTCGTTTCAAAAACATTTTCACTCCTTCCTCTACACAAGCTAGAAGAACATCCCAGTTCTGGAACTCAATCAGAGTTTTTGCAGGTTCCAGAGACACATCGTAGTCACTGTACGCACAGGTCACATTGAGAACAAAGATCCCGTACAACTCTGGGCCACAACGAAGGCGACCAGGACTTGAGGAACCCTGTCTGCTCACAGGGACACTTTTTGCCTTACAAATGACACTTTCTTTTCTTAATAAAAAGTCAATCAGTTTATGTAGTCTTGTCTTTAAAACAAGCCTTCTATTGATATACAAGAATTGCATATTCTTATTGTAATGTCCTTCAGTACTGATGTAACCACTTATCTCAAATCCCCCGGACTTATGCTTTATTTCTCTTAACTTCTGAGATCTGCCCAGCCCATATATTTGACAAAAACGAGAGTAAACATCTCTTGTCTTAGGGAGCTGAAGCACCATAGAACAAGAAATATCATTCCTTAAAGAAAGTGAAACAGAGGGATGCATCAATGATATAGCCTCTACTTTCTGCCTCACCCTCTCAAATTCCAGCACAGGATCCATGCACCTCCTCCTCACTGGTAACTGATGGAACAGATTACACACGGTCACTGTCGTTCCGCCACTTGGCCTGCTCAATTCAGCTTCACAGACTTCCAGTGCATGCCCATTGTGAAACAGTTTCACAAAAGTTTTTGCTGTCTTGCTGCTCTTAGATGAAACTTCCACAACACTGGCCATGTTTGCTATGCTTGCCAGAGCCTCCCCTCTGAAGCCGTAGAACGTCAGCTTCTCTAAGTCTGCCACTGAGCTGCACTTACTAGTGAAGTACCGCTTTCCCATTTTACTTAAGTCATCTCTCCCCATGCCGGAGCCATTATCCACCACCTGGATCTTAAAAGCTTCCAAATCCACCCTAACAGCTACACACGTTGCTTTGGCATCGATGCTGTTGAAGACAAGCTCCTCAACACACTGCCCCAGCGAGGTGACCGCCACTCCAGAGCGCAGCCTGGCTTGCACGTCCTCTGCCAAGTGCTTGATCATGGCAAAAGCAGGCAGGAGAGAAACTCGGCAAACTGCAGGGAGATCACGGCTCCGTGTTCTTGATAACAGCCACGCAGGTGGGGAGGGGGAAAAAAAAGGAAAAAAAAAAAGGAAGAGTGAAGAAATTATCGAGGGCTTGATTTTTTTTTTCTCTAGTATTTAAAGGCCCAGCCTCTGAGTGCACATCAGCCGGTGCCTCCAAAGCACACGGCCAGAAGCCGGTCCGTGCACCCAACAGCACACACTTCCCAAACGCAGCGTAAGTCAAGGAAAATCTGACAGCAGTGAGGCCAAACTCACACGGCCTGCAAGCACAGGGCCTCTGCTCCCGTTAGCACCGCAAACAGGCAATAAGCATCACCAAAGGGCTGGGCTGCGAGCTGCCGTCCCCTCACTTTTACCTCTTTCTCCTCCCGTTACAGTACCGAAGCAAGAAGGCGAGCTGTGGGGAGCTGCGCACTGGAGGAAAGCGCGCTCGCCTAGGCAACCAGCGGGCCCTGAGGGCGCGAGCTCCCCGCCCCGCCGCCGGCACTGCCCCTCCCGGCTCGCGGGGTTGCGGGCGGGGCGGGGCAGCCCCTCAACGGCCGCAGCTCGAGCCCAACCGTCGCTGGGCCCGGCACGCGGCGCCCGCTGCGGAGCAGCGCAGAAGCAGCCGGGCGGGGAGCACAGGGCGCATGCGCGCGGCGCCCCGGAGGCTGGGCTGCGGCTCGCGACACGGAACCGCGGCTCCGGGCGGGCGGTGCACGATGGGAGCTGTAGTTTCCTACCGCCCCCGTGCGGACAGGGAAGGAGCAGGGAGACCGACCCCGACAGGGTGCCACCGCGTCCAGACAGCCACATTCAACTCAAGCAAGCTCCAAGTACTTTATTCTAACAAAAATAAACTTCTGTGCGAGTAAAGAACACAATAAATTGCTTCGGAGAGATTAAGGTCACAACAATCTCACTTTCAGCAGTATTTACAGCTGGTGGCAATTCTGCAGTTTCCTCCACACGAGCGCAGCGTTACACCAATGCCATACGGTACTCAGCACTGCCGCTCACAACTCAGGCCTTCGGGGACCAGAGGCTGTGCCCCCGGGCAGCCCCATCAGTACAGACAGCACCGAGCCACGCTCCACCTGTCAAAGTGACACAAGCATTTTAGTGCTACACAACAGTACAACAAACCAATAAGTTAGAAATGTAAGGAAATACAGTTCTCTAGAGCCGGATGTCAGCTGTCTGAACAGCTGGGAGCTGGGGATGGATGCTCGGCAGGGGCAGCCTGTGCCCCATGTTGGCTGCTTTCTGGACGAGGTCACTTGCGGATCTGGAAGTCCTTGTGTTCCAGCGCCGCAATCTCCTTTTCGTTGGTGAACTCGGCCCGGCTGATGCGGGACTGGGGGCTCCCGATCTTCCGCAGCCACTCCTGCAGCTCCCGCACCCTGGCGGCCGGACCCTGGGCCTGTCCCTGCACGGTGCCATGGCTCGTGTTCTGCACCCAGCCAACCAGCCCCAGCCGCTTGGCCTCGCTCTGAGGAGATAACGCAGACGTGAGATGGCTCCGGGCTGCTAGAGCTACCAACAGCGGGCAGCGCGATGCTTACAAACCCCACATCGCATCAGCTGGCCCGGCCCGGCCCAGGAATCCCTAGGTCCCCGTCCCACCACCCCGCAGCGCACCTGGGTGTACTTGCGAAAGAAGACGCCCTGCACTCTGCCCGACACCTCGTAATCCACGGACACCAAGCCCTCGCTCCCAGCCATAGCCACCGCAACCCCCACCAGCCGCAGCCGCCAACCCCAGGGCGCACGCGCAGCGTGACCTTCGCTGCCACCCAGGGACCAACGAAAACCAAGCTCCGCAGGGAAGGCGGGACTTTCCTAACCGCTTCATGAATAATACATGAGGCCTTCCTCCCGTTCCCCTTCGGCCGGCGGTTTTCACTCGGCCATAGAGATAAAGTCTTCCAAGCAGCAGAGCGTCCCCACTCCCCTCGAGCGCCTCTTCCCCGGAGCGCAACCGATGCGCGGCTGAGTACCCATAGAGACGAGCTCAGCGGCTAGAGCGGCACAGGAAGCGGCACCCGCGTGCCGGTCTCCAGGCAACAGCCGTCAACACGGCGCGGCGGGAGCTCGGCGCCGTTCTGCTAGGCCTGCAGGCGGGGCCGGGCCCGGGGCCCCTGCCCTCAGCTCGGCTCGGTCGCTCGCGGATCCGCAACGCAGATGAGCGCTGCGGGCGACTCTGCAGGTAACGGCGGGGGCGGGCCCAGGGACTCGTGTTCAGTGCGCTCCCCGCGGGGGCGGCGGTTCGGAGACCTTGAAGCTGTGCTCCTCCTTAGGGAGGCTCTGCGTGGGCAGCCGGTACCGCCATGCGGGAGTACGGGGCCGAGTGAGCCACGGAAAAGCCGTGGTGAGCTGAATGGGCCGCCTTCTGACGGCGGCGCCCGGGCAGGGACGAGTCTCGGTAAGCGCTCCTTGCGGGCATAGCTGCTTCCCTGGTAATGCGATTGGTCTCTACAGTGACAAGACAGGGCTCAGAAAGAACCCAGAGGAGTTAGAAAACCTTTGCCAATATTCAATCTAACTTACAAGTGTAGGTTGTTGGGAGGAAATTTTACAGGCTGAAAGAGCTGGGTCTGATCAGCCTGGAGAAGAGAAGGCTCTGAGGTGACCTGAGAGCTGCCTGTCAGTATGTAAATGGGAGGAAAGAACGGCAGACTCTTTAGCAGGGTCTGGTGACAGAACAAGGGGAGATGGCTTCAAACTAAAAGAGGGTGGATTTAGGCTGGATATAAATATATATTATATATATTTTACAGTGAGGGTGGTGAGGCACTAGAACAGGTTGCCCAGAGATTAAGTTGATGCCCCATTCCTGGAGATTTTCAAGATGGGGTTGGATCAGGCCCTGGCAACCTGATCTATCTATGCGTGTCCTTGTTCACTGCAAGGGAGTTAGAGTAAATGACCTTTGAAGGTCCCTTTCAACCCTAAGGATTCTATGATTCTATGAAATCTGTCCAGTTTTGGATGTAGTAGTCTGTAGTGATTTTGCTTCTAACCTCAGGCTCTTTCCCAGGTACTGAATGGCTGAGCTGCAGCTGGCTTTGTTTCCGCATGTGGATTCTGTGGTGGCAGCTGCTAAGCTCTCAGTGACAGACAGTTATGATTCTGAAGTCTCAGTACATCAGTCCCCTCTGGAACACCTAGAAAACAGTTGTCAGCATGAATTCCCATCAGACAAAGAGGAAAGCCTGAAAAATCCCCGTGCCCGAAAGAGCCAAAGCTATTCATATCCTCTTTCTGCAGAAAGCAATAAGCACAGCTCCCAGCATGGAGGCTCCAGCTCAGCTGGGCTGCAAAACAAGCATCTTGCCAGCCAGGTTAAGACTCTGCCCTCTAAATCATTAGCCAAACGGAAAGAAGGAGTGGATCGTTCATGTCCTCTGAAACCAATTTTTCAGCGCAACACTGGGAGCCTTCCTGCAGTCAATACAGGACAGCTCGGAAGTTCCCCATACATGGAGGAGGCTCTAAATAGCAGGACTAGCACAAAGAGCAAAGGAAGGCATCTGCCGGGGAAGCCTCAGCTAGCTGCAGTGCTCCCTCCTTGGACAGCAGAGCCTAAACAGTCAGATTCCTCTCTATACAGGAGAGATCTGGCTTATATCCTAAGGCTGGAGGCAGAGGGACGGTCCCTGGAAGAGGAAATCCGAAAGAAAGAGGCTCTTCTCAGAGAGAAGCTGAGGAGAACAAAGGAGGAGCTTAGGAGGATTCAACGAGAGAAGGAACTGATGGAGGCAGAGGAGAGAAGAGCCAGAGCAATGGAGAGGACTTGCAGGCAAAAGGCCATGTGGCACCCTGGAGAGGAAAGTATAAGATTTACCATCAGGACGGGTGATGGGGATTTTAGTGGGGTGCAGTCTGCAGAGGTCACTGTCCCGAAGACAGGCACTACTCTCCATCCCCAAGAACTGGCTATGGGGAAACTGAAGAAGGAACGGTTGGTGGCCAGCAACAACAAAATTCGAGACCGCATGCCGGTGCAGAGTTTAGCCTCATGCTCAGAGCTGGACTTAAAACATGGCCCTTCTTCCTCTGTTCTCTCAGACTGTGGTGACAGCATGCCTGCAGAGATGCTGTACATGCAGGCTGCCAGCCCCACAGAAAAGGGGGAGCTTGGACAGTGCAGCTTCTGTGGCCGCAAATTTCTCTGCACCAGGCTCAAGAAACACATGAATATCTGCAGCAAGAGCCAAGGCTCTAAAAGGAAAACATTTGACTCCAGGAAGGCCAGAGCCAGGGGCACAGACCTGGAAGAGTTTCAGCAGCGGAAGAGCTCAGAGAGACCTCAGGTAACTTGCAGTCCCTTAGCCTTCCTCAGTTCACACATACTGTTCACTTTCCTCCCTCCCTGAGATGTAGTTTTGAGACACGAGCACCCTCATGAGAACACAGGGCTGAGGAACACAACCCAGCCACTGCCTCTGGAAGACGCTTGCCTTCCACATAAAATTTAATAGGTTGGGTTGGGCGGGAGGATGAGAGGGTGTTGTTTCTGACTGATTTGTCTTTGTAATGCATCATGGGGTACTCCTGGAGAGAACTTGCTCCTTGTATCAGAATGTTCATCAGGGCAGACTGGGTCTGCTGTGGTAAAGATCTGTGATGCTGGAGGGCTGTGGGGAACTGACTGAAAAAGCAGGTAATAAAATGGACTAGCAGTCTGAGGGCAGTGGAAACATGCAGGTCTGCTCCTTCAGAGCAGCTGTAGCATCTCGCTCAAACTAGTGGTTGGCAACCTTGAACATGGCATGGGAGTTGGAGCTCAAGTATCTTTAAGATCCCTTCTAACCTGAGCCATTCTATGATTTCCTCGGCGCTACTGCCTGCTTCTGTGCTCATTCTCAAGCTCTTTTCTAAGCACCGACATCTCCATCAGTAACTCCATCAAACCCTCCTTGGTGCTTGGTGGGATTCAGCTTCCCTGGGGGATTTTACATCAACGGAGACTGCTTAGGAAGAGGTGTCTAGAATTGGGCCATGAGAGCAAGGCTGAGAATGGAGGCTGACAGCAGTGCCAGCTGCTCTGACTGCATTTCCCTTCTGCAGAATAAGCCACCCAGAAGAAACAACTGGAGGCAGAACCATGAGGCTTTCATCCAGACCTTGCGCCATGCCCGGCAGGTGCAGCAAGTGCTGTCCAAGGGAGGGAAGGTACCTGACCTGCCTCCGCTGCCTCCCATTGAAAATCCAGACTACACTGCCTGCCCCTACTGCAGACGCCGCTTTGCACCCCAAGTAGCTGAGACACACATTCCCAAATGCAAAAACATCAAGAATAGACCCCCATTTCCCCCACAGAGGAAACGCTGATAAGGCAGCTTTCTTTGTTCTCCACACTGGCTGTGAGTGTTGAGCAAGATTTACAATAAGCGATCAGTTCAGGACATAGAGGCAGAATATAAGTTTGTACACTTAAATCTGTGTGCTGGAGTGTGATGCCCTTCTGAGGGCCACCTTCTCCCAGCAGGTGAGCTCAACAGCAAGACCCAGTCTACACTGTAAGGATGTCACTGTTCAGTCTGTTGAGCAGGAAAGAAAGGTTGTTGCTACAGGCTGATAGCATGAAGCAAAGGAGCAAACCAGCCATCAGAAAAATCCTTAAGAATCATTTTCTTCTTGTAGGCTGCGGAGACTTAACCTTTTTTCATTGAAAATAGCTTCCCTGATGTAGAGTTAACTGCTCTCCTTTAGCTCATCACTGGCTGCAGACATTTATTTTTCTTCCATAAAAGAAAAAAGGAGTGCTGTGCAAGAGAGAAACAGCTGGGCCAAAGAGAGCATCTGCCTTTTGTATGCTTTGTTGCTCTGTAAATGCAGGTGTTCACTTCTGAATGTATTAACAGCAACAGTGGTTCTGGCTGCCATAGTCTTTCTATTTTAATTACCTACAACTGGGAGGTGTGGAGTTCCTTTTTTTCTTTTTTTTTTTTTTGCTATAGAATGGACTCTGCATTCTGTAGTACAATCTAGCATTTAGGGCTTTTGGGAAGCACCATACACAGGCTGCTGTGTTTACCCTCCTCTGTCTATGATAGACAACAGGATCCAGAGCTACTTGTCTGTGATTTCTTTTGCTTTCTCTCACTTGTTGAAGTGCTGATCCGTTGAATAATAAAAGTTGCAAAGGCAGGCTTATTTTGCACTTGTTCTGCATCAGCCCAAGAGTTTTACTCAGATGATTTTCTGGAACATTAATGACAATCCTGAGACCATTTCTTACCAGCAGAAGAGCATAACATACTACCACTTAGAAATTTGGCATCGTGTCGACATAAAAACTGATGATGTTATTTAATTAGGAGAATTGGAAGCTATATAATGAAATACTTCCTCAACACGTGAACCTCAGGCTCAGAAATTCATGGGGGTAGAAGAGCTTATGTGCAGGTCTGTATGCCAATTCACCTACATAGGACAGCAGAGGTACTATGAACAGGCCCTTCAGGCAGCAGAACAGCCATGTCCAAGTGATTACTTACTATGTACAATAACTGGAAAAGTCTTGGGAAAGAGGAGAAGAATAAACATTCAATTAAAGAATAATGCCACACAAGATGAAAAAATAGGCCACCAATAAGCTTAGACTGGAAATTAGCTTTCTAATCAGGAGAAGAGTGAGGTCATGGAAAAATCTTCCAACTAGGTTAGCAGAGGCAAGGAACCTACATTGTTTCAAGATGGACTTTGAGAAAATCACAGAAGGGGCTGTACTGCAGGAGTCAGAAACAAATGCTCTGTATCACAGTTCATTTCCATCTTCAGGATGGAAGATAGGCTTGTGATAAAAAGTGCAAATAACACACCAGCTATAGTTCTGTACTTCAGTGCATCACTGTCAGGAGCAGAGAAGGAATTTCCACCTCCCCCTGATTCCTAACGTACCTTCTAATTACTTTCCATCTAAAACATTCAAGAACAGCTAACAACAAATACAGTAATAAAATAACCAAGCAAAATACTAAGGAACTTCACAACAGGCAGTGTAACAGGTAAATCAACAACTAGATTTAATATTAAAAAGATGGAGATTTTCTGCAGGCCAAGGTAATAGGGGCCTCTGAAACACAGGGCTTTAACCCTTCTTGAAGTCAGATGACTTACTTGTTTCCATTTTGGATGCTGCAATTGTAAGGCATCATGACAAAATTATGCCCCTTCTTGAGGGAGGTGCAAGGGAGTTGTTGGTTATTTTGGCCTTATGCTGGAGGGCTTAGTTTGTCACACACAATTAAAGGGTCTTTAGGGGGAACAGATGTCCTACAGACTTACAAAAAGGCATCTGCTCCAAGCTGGTAACAGTTGCTGCATAGTTGTCTATTTTTTCAGATTCTGATTTTCTGACTAGTCTAATATTAGACTATTTCTGTTTTGTAAAAAGTTGTTTTAAATGGTCACAGAGTGTTTTTTGTTCTCAAAGTAAGAACGACTACTTTGTATGAGAAAGTTGCAACAGGAAGCAAACAAGGAACAAAAAAAGTTCCAGCAGCTCCTTTTGCAAATCCTTCAGCAATGCAGCGCCAGCTCCTCACAGGAGCCTGAAGAAAAAAGAAGACAAAAAAAAACCCCCAAAACCAACAGATAAAAAGCAGCCAGATTGAACTGGATTAGTAAAAACCTGAATCTGGAGAAACACTTCAGCCTGCAATGGGTGGACCAGATTCCTGAAAGAAGTTGGGAGTGCTTCTGACCTATAGACATGTGGGCAGAGATCCCAATCCTGTGGCACACCCTAGAAAAACATGAAGGTCCCAGAAAGGGTCAGTACTGCTCTGTCAGCCAGGTATGTATAAGAACGTGCAAACCCAGAGAAGAGAGAAAAAGAGACTCAAAACAAGGGAAAAGACTTCACTGTATGCAAACGGACTGGAAAATAAGATCAATGCTTTAACTTCAGAACTTATTAACATAGGGTATTAGAGGATAGCAAGGGGCGACAAGAAAAGGGGTAGGAAAGGAATAAACTGAAAGCTGTATTCCCACAGTCTTGAATTAATGAAAGATGTTACTGAATTAAAGAGTAGTTAAGAAATTCAGTACCACTTCCTGTCTTGCAGTATTGATTCAATTTTCCTTGCACTTTGCTTTTTTTTAATTGTGTTTAGTGGGTCCTAAAAGTCAAGAGACAGTCACTGGGATAGAATACACATAGAAAGGCTTGTGATACTGTAAAATAAATCCATCAGTTGGGGACTTTCCTTAAGTAACAGGCAAGGAGCTAATGCTGGACTGAAATTGTAGATTAAGCAAAAGTAGTTACTGAAATTAAATCACCAGACTTCATCATTGTGTTTGTTTCAGAGCTAGCCTTGAGCGCTTCACCCTGTTTTGCTGAGGTAATTTTTCAGGTAAAGTAAGACAGCAGAGTTTTACCCTACTTTTTTGCTGTCACAGTTAAGGTGACCCATGCTATGTCACTCCACGTGGCTCAGCTTCCTCTACTGTGGTACAGTCCCATTCTCAGAGACGTCCTGCATTTTCACTTTCTGATTCTCCACTGAACATTAAGTTTCTGACCCTGTCTGCCTCTCCAGGCATTTCACAATTTACAAAAATCCCCAATAAAAGCTTAGAGGTGACGCATTGTGCAGTGTGCTGAGCTGGTATTGGTCAGGTTTTCACCTCCATAGACCTCAATGCTCAGTAAGAGCTGTTCAAGAGAAACAGGTGCTTCTTCCCTGTGAACCTTTCTCTTCCTGTTACTCATTTCCCACTTGGCATTAAAACTGTTGAAAAACCACACACACAAAGGGCCCCTGACGTCACTAAGAGATACAGCAATAAAAGGGCCTTTTTCTTTTCTTTCTTCCTAAGAATCAGAGAACGTGACATTTTTTCCCATAGCAAAGGAACCTGTAAGTCCTCTGGTCATCTTTCCAGAACATGTAAGAAAAAAACCATATCAAACAACAGAATGCCTCTGATAATATATGCATGTTTCCCCTTACTCTTCTGCAAAAAGAAATCCGAACACGAGCAAATGAGTTTAAACATTTATTTAAACAGAAACTCCAAACCACTCCACCCTTTAACCTTTCAAAAAAAGACGACAAACTAGTTTTCAGCCAGAGTGTCAGAGCAGGCAAAAGTTGTGTTCCACTATAACAACTCAGTAGCAATACTAGCAGGAGACTGACACGTATGGAGCTAGCACTGCAAGAAGGGGAGAAGTCAAAAGGATTTGAAACTGCTCAGAGGCACTTCTGCCCACTTGTCCTTCCAATTTCAGCCCATGACTAAGGTGCTGGCTTTAAACTGCTTTTTTGGTTGCATAGCTGGCTGGTGTGAAATCTGTGGTCTGCAACAGGCACAACCTGGATAGCGTGAATCCTCTAAGGCACATTTGAGATTGTGGAGCACAGGGCACCCTATGTCAGGACCCTAATTCTCCACTAGATCCAAGGGGAATCCAGTCTGTGCACCCAGCTTCCCAACTGCAGAGCATTGAGAAATGAGGATAGCAGTGCACTGCAGGAGAGCGACTCCCATCAGCTTGGTGCTTGCTTGTTGGACATGGCTCAGGCTCAACTCTTTGCTCCTCAAAGGCACTGCTGCAACATGACCAACTTGATCATTTCCAAATGCAACAACAACCCTCAAGCCGGGCCCCTAACCTGAGAACTGGCTCCAACACACGAGGGGAAAGGAGGGCAGAGTCACCAGGGCAACCAAGCAATGTGGCCACACAGAGCACCTGATGCCATCTCCCAGGAGGGCTGTCCTCCTGCCCTTTTTCATTAGGGGTAGACAGGCACGTGGGTACTATCCTTGCCCCGGACTCTGCACTGTAGACACTGCACTTGATACAAGCAAGGGGCACCAATAAGTATTTAAGAAGCATAAATTACAAGGAGAACGGTTTGGCATCCACCTCTAGACCCAAAGGGGGAATATGCTGGCTCCCAAGGGACAGTCTCTCAAAGAAAGACATCCAGAAGAGGTGATAGGATAACCAGCTCCATTTGACCTAAGACAATTCTAGTGACGTGTCTTTGATGGGGACTGTTTAATGAAATCATAACTCCACTCTCACAGCAAAGGTGAGAGGGACTCAGGATTCCTTGGAGGCTTCACATAGAGTGAAGGGAGGCTAGCTTCTCCCAGTCATCCTACCACTCCCAAAAGCTTAGTTCAGAATCAGTTTGCTAAAAAATTTGTGGGAAATAAAATTTACTTCATTCTTTAATGGGAAATGAGGAAACCCTGAGCAGACCATGCCTCTTCCCATCTCCAATTTTCTTTGGGAAAACCTCTTGCTTCTAGAAAGAAGGTGAATTCCAGACAGAGTCTTGATCGTTCGTGGTCATAGGGGAAGGCTGCATCCTGTGACCACAGCACTAATGACCTATTCTGGGTAGGAAAACGCATTCCAGATTCATCACAACATTGAGTGGAAAAATACCGATTCTTCCCACACCCACACCAGGGGCTAAGCAGAACAGAAGCCAAGCAAGGAGCAGCTACAGGCTTATGCCAAGAAACCAGAAGCTCTGGTACCCAAACCAAATTGACAGCTGGAGCAAGAAATGCATGACTTAGTCTGAGGACCAGACGCTCAGCATCTGGTTGGGAAGCAGGTGGTCTGAAACCAAGTACCAGAGATCCCATCTCAATCAGTCCCTGCTACAGCTGTCAGAAACTGCACCCGATTCACTTATCTCTGTGCATTGCCTGGAAGTTGAAGAGCTCTAGGCACCCAGAATAAGGCCTTTAAACTCTCTGTACAGGCCACTGGACACAGTCATATGGCCAGAAGCTGCACCTTGGGGCCAGGGACATGCTGTCTGCCATTATCTCCCTTACAGGAAAATCTCCACTGCCTCCAGAATGAGATGTTCTCTGCTCCCTCAGCCCCCGAGCAGAGAGGAGAAGCCTCACTGGCTGGGCCTTATTGTGTGGCAGGGACAGGATCCTAGCCCTTCACCCCTCTAAAGTGAAGGTGGTGAGTGTTAGGGTTCAGCCAGCTTCAGTACAAAACACGTCTCTTTCTCTCAGAGATGCAGCGATGAATACTGGGGTCCCAAAGGCAGCTCCCAGGAAGCAGTGGAACAATGAAAGGGCCTGCTGCCGGAGCTGTCACCGTAACGGGGCCGTACTGCTTCATGTGCAGAACTGACAGATAAGGTACAAAAAGGAGCTGCTGCTGCTTCAATCACTGAGCTGGCCTAGAGCTCAGAGGCCCTTCCCCTCTCAGAATCACTCCTGGTTCATATCAAACGTACGTGGATGCTGCTCTGGAGCCTCCGGCCTCGCTCCTTGTCTGAGTGACCTGAAGCCAGGAAAGCCGCTCTCTGCATTCAGTTAGTGTGCTGTGAAGTTAGATGGATCCCAGTGGGCTCAGGAGACTAGAGGCTGGAGCGGCACGAGTCCGTTCCCAGGAGACACCAAGAATCTGAATCCAAGTCAGGTTTTGGATCCACTTCCATCTCCTCTTTGGCTGTCTGGGTTCCTTTGGAATGAACCTCCACCTGCCAAAACACACAGCAACCCTCTTAACAGCTCTGGGACCAGCTGCAAAGAAGCTAGGAGCTACACAAGGCATGATTCCTATTCTCCACATCCAGTTGGGACTCTCCAGAATATCTGACTGCTGATTTCTTCTAACCAAGAGAAGTAAAGGGGAATCCCAGGTCCCTCAAGAACTGGGTTGTCCCCAATGGAAACTGGCTTCTTGGCTTCAGTCTCATTGTTACTAACAAAGCCTGAATCAGCAGCTCAACCAAGAATCAGGCAACACACTTCTACTCATATGGACGGGTCTGTTAAAAGCTGCATCATTCTCTGCAGTCTACACAGAACTAGGATCAGGGGACTAAGTCCTGAGCATGGATGTGCACTCAGGTGATGATCCTCACCTGCTGCATTCCCTCTGTTCCACTGCAGAACCTCTGGAGCTGGGCACTCAGACGAAGGGTTTCCTGCTGCAGCTTCTTCTGGTCATCCAGACACTGTAAGACCAGGCTTCGGAGGTGCTCCACCTCTGCTTGAAGAGCACTGCACATGCAGCCCACAACAGGAGGCACAGCCTTACCTTCACTGCATGGCAAGTCTGGACTCGGGCAAGGAGGCTGCAGAGACAAGAAGAGAAGTCAGACTGCGTTTGAATGAAAGGGAAGGAACCTTTAGGCCAGTTCTGTATGCCACAAGAAGAAAGCCTGCACAGGAAGTGTCACCTCATATGAGCTGCTGACTTCCCAAACTTGTAGAAGCTAGGTCACCAAGCTACTGTTATGTCTTCTGTACAAAAGCCACTAACATCCTCTTTTGGAAAAGCTGATCCTCACCAAAATTAACCTGGTCTAACCCCTTTCCCTTAGCCTGGAATTTGCACCTCCTCTCTGGGCAGAAAACTCCTGGAATTAGTCTAACAGCAATTTCCTACGTCAGTCCCACTTCCACACAGCAATTTCTGCTTTCTAAGTTTTATTTTCTGCTAGACTCCTGGGCTCCAGGTTTCTCTCTTTTTTTTTTTTTTCCCTCTCTATTAAATTAACCACATCTTTCCATACAACTGATCTCATTATTTTCCATTTGGCTAAGTCCCAGCTTCACATTTTAGATTCCTCTAAGTTGCTCTCTTTGCAGCATTGTCTCTTTTTAACAACCTTCTTTTCCTAATCCAGATGAATTAGGGCAGTCCAACACCCTCTTCCCAGCTCTCCCCATAATTCAAAATTATGCTCCCAAGAGCTTCCGGCCAAGCATTCACTATGAAAGACCTGAATAACATTACCCAGGGCTCTGTTTTGGGCTTGTTGAATCCAGTAGGTTCCTCGGGAGCCACTTTGAGTCCTTGAAGTTCCTGGTAAGGGAGAGTCTCCTTCTCAGGCTCTGAGGATGCCATGCTCATAGGAAAAGGGCTGTCAGGCATGGGAATGAATTCAGCATTCTCCAGCTCCTGGATACACCAAAGCAGGACTGTTAGGTGTCTGCCATCCCAAAGCTGATCTGATCTCCTCAATCAGTGCATCAGCACCCTCTTGTGGTAAGAAAGGCAGCTAGACCTAAAAGATTCCCCACACACTACAGATCTGAGAACCTTCCTAAGCAACCCTTAGAGGCAGAGGTGGAACCACTTGCCTATCTTCAGCCCCATTTCAGGGCATTTCTAAAATACCACATTACCTTCCTCAGCCAGCCAGGGCAGGAGCTGATGTCAGCGCTGTCGCTTCCCTTGGCTTCTGTGGTACTGATCCAGCCCCCCATCCCACGATCTGCTTCCATGGTTCCCCGAAAGCCTCCACTGGGATCAGGAGTTTCTGCTTCCCGCTCATTTTCTTCTTCCTCTCCTCCTCCAGTGGTGCAGCTCTGAGTCACTAGCAAACAAAATGACAAGTTTGCACTTTCCCACCTCTGTTATTCCTGTCACCAAACCCCATCTGGAGCAGAAAAACTGGGGCTGTGTACCCATGGTGGTGAAAGCGCATGCTGGTGGCATCTCCCTCAACAGCTGCTTATCTCCTAACACTCCCTGCAGGCCTTCCCACAACTCACAGCAGTCTTTTGCAGCACCGTGGCCACTCCCACAGGTCCAGGAAACTGGACTCTACCTCTCCAGCAGCTGCCTCATAACCCCCCTTCCCTTACCAGCCCCCTTCAGCAAATTCTTCTCAGCTCTTCCTTGTCAAATTGAAGATTCTCAGCCCCATTTCACTTCTCTCCACCCTCCAGCCTGATGCATTCCCCCCCAGGCACTGCAACTGCATTTCCTCCCTTTAAGCATTTCTGCAAAGCCTTTCAAACAGAGAAACTATGCTGCAGAACCAAACTGTGCACACTCAAATGAACAGCTGAACTGAGAACAGCTCCCCAGGGCAAATTACTCACCAGTACCAATGGAGAGGCCACTGCTGTTGGAGCGGATGGTTTTAGAATTCAACACCTTTTCTGAAGGGAAAAAAAAAATATCATTTTGGTTAGAGAGATATAAAGTAAAGGAACTCCTGCAAACAGCACATAAAGGCAGCACTGTGAGGCCTAGAGCTCAGAGCTGCTTCCCACATTCCTCAGAGCCACCCGGCTGCTCCCAGGCAGGATTTACAGTCTTGTCCCTGGCAAGTAATCATCAGAATCAAGATCTCAAAATTTAAACTTCACTCCTAAACTTCACTTACCAACAATGATGATGGTATGCCAGCCACGGCATGACAGGTCTGGAACATGATGCAGAGATCCAAATATTGGCCGAGGCCATGAGGTACAAATATCAGAACCATGTGCTCTCTCTGTCGGTGTCATTGCCAGACGCCCATTCCCACCATTACCCCAGGCAAAGATATGGTTGTCTGAAGAAAAGAGAAATTCAAGAGACTCAGTTTGCCTGCTCCCTGTTGGCCCGTAATTGTTACAGGGACCACAGCCTCTCTTCTGTGACTGCTGTCCTGAAGTATTTGATCAGCCAGCTCCATTTTGCCAATGGGAGGAACAAAGCAATAAATCTATTAGGCATCCTGCAAGCCAGCGCTGCAGCCCACGGGGCAGAAAATGCTTGCTGCTGCACTGACAGTGTGGCTGGGGCAGAGAGTCCCAGTCTAGGATGATTTTACTTATAAGTTTCAGAGCAGTACTGTGGGAGGGCTAGGAAACGCACAGTGGGAACCAGTTAACTACCCTGCAGATTTAGTTCAAAAGAACCCACCACAACCTCGTAGAGACCCACTCACCGTCAGTAGCAGCTATGGTGAATTCATCTCCACATGAAACCCTGATCACCTGCTTACCCCCCAGGGGGCCTGCCAGCAGGTTAATTCCCAGGTGCTTCTTATAGTCCCCAACACCAAGCTGTCCGCACTTGTTGGAGCCGAAGGTCAGCAGGCGGCCTCGCTCTGAGAGGAGGAACGAGGAGACAGTCACAGCGAGGGCCCAACTCTGGAAGCAGCCATGCATGCAGAGAACTAGCAGCACCAGCCCATAACCAGAAAGGACTCTGCTGAGAAGCCAGCCAGACTGGGACGGAACAGTGCTTGCCTCAAGAGGAAAAGCTTCAACCTGGAAACACCTCCCCAGTTCCTCTGGCTGAATCAGGCTTTGCTCAAGTGACATCAGTCATAAATGATTCCTTCACTATCCCAGAGGATAGTGGATTTGCCATAATTTTTTCAAAAGCCTCTTTTTCAAAAAAGAAAAAAAGAAAAGAGAAGATTATTGTGGCAGCTGATGCTGCTGTTTTAGTTGAGGAATGGGAAATCTTGGTTCCTGGAGCATGCATGAGCTCTGATACCAAGAACATAACCTTCAAGGTCAAGGGCCTGGCAATCATTGCACTGATAGCACCACTTCACCAAGAGAAGCCAGGCTGAAAGGGCAAAGCTGACATAAAGGAATGAAGCAAGTAGTATTTGTTTCTTAATATGTGGCTCACCATCAATGGAAGCTGTGTGCGTCTTCCCTGGAGAAATGGTACGGATCTTGTAGAAGGAGAGCTGCTTGGCCAAAGTAAGGGAAGTAGCATAGGGTACCTCACAGTATGTCTGAGAAAAGACGTATGGGTAAGCACAGAGTGAAGAATAACACATTCATCAGCTACAATCCACTCAAGCAGGTCTTGGCAGACCACATTAACCTAGACAGTCCTCCAGCACAGGTATAGAAAACTTCTGCCAGCTTCCAATTACACTGGAGCAGTCACTGTGTTTCACTACCTCAGATCTGACAAGACCACAGGGCAGACAGCAAGCTGAGGAATAATTTGCCCATCCCCACAACATCAGTGTCCATTGTCTTGGTCTGGAACTAACAAACTGGCACAAATTAAACAGACCTGTTGCAGGACTTCTCTTCCCGCATGTGCTACCGGCTGTTGGAAGCTGGAGTCAGGGACCCAAATGCACTTACATCGTGGTTAATTATCCCTGATGTGCACTGATTCAGGCCCAGCTTGTTAAACTCATTGAGTCCACACGCCAACACTTTGCCAGTCTGGGTGAGCAGGAAGGTCCCATCACAGCCACAGTGAACGGATACAATGTTCAAAGTCTTTGGAACGTCCACCTGTATGGAAGAAACACACCCTGAGAAAACCAAAATCCCAACCACTGCTACATAGAAGCTAGCATAGGAAAAACATACTGGGTTAGAAAACAGTGGTTCAGCTAGTCCGGGCACTAACAGCACCTAGTACAGTTGCTTTGAGTACAAGTGCAAGAATACCATAAAGTCTATAGCATACTGAAATTCTCTGCAGAATTTCAGTGCAGAAATTCAAGGCGTCCTAGATCTTGTGTGCAGAAACCTCTGATCCAGCAGAGGAACCAGAATGTGGTAGACACACATCCCAGTCAGCTGACATCTATGAGCTGCAGCATCAGGTAGCCAAGCAGGGCTGGGTCTGTGCTATGTAGGTGTGACACCATGTGGTTGCAGAAATTTGGCTACCAGGCACAGCCTTGCTGGTTTCTAACCCTCATTGGGTTATTTTACTTTAATTATCCATTGCACCACGTTTCAAGAGTGTTTTACTTTGAACTCATCTTTAACACATTAAGTGAAATTCAAAGACTCCCATTTGTTTGCAGTGTTGCAAGTTTCCTGTACAGACCTGCCGCATGCAATTTGGTATTTCCTATGATTTCTATAATACTAAGTTCAGCATTTCCAGTTTCAGCTTGGACATCAGCTCTAAGTCATGATGCTGGCTAGTCTGGAAGTAGCACATCCCTTTGCCATGATCTCTAGGGATAAATGAAGCAAAATGAAGTGAGTAAAGGAAAACAAAACCCTTGCAAACTCTATGATACCTTAACAAACAAACACAACAAAACCAAAACAAAAACCCTGCTTGAGCCTCGGGTAGCTAACATTTCCAAATAGCAACAAATTTGGAGTTAGGCCCATGCAGATTTTGGGAAGAAGTGGTCACGGTCCTACCTTCTGAGGTGTACAGTGATCTTCTTCTGAATCCAGACCCAGGCGCCCTGTATCAGGGAAAACAGAACAGTCAGAAAGGGCCCCACAGGTGCCCTCACCTACGAAATTGTATGGTCTCCCCCTAGTCCCAAATCTCCTCACAGAACTAGAAACCCACTTTCCTACACAGATTGCCTGCCAATCTTCAAAGCAATCGAACCCATTCACAGAATGACTCTCTATTCACAAGAAAGCCAGGTGGTGCCCTGGAGCTTCTCAGAGAGAGGTCTCAAGGACTCAGTCCCATTTCCCATTCTCACAAGGAAAGAAAACCCCAAAGACACAATGTTCTTTGTCCCACAGCACATGCCAGACAGCCTTCACCCAGGCCAAGCACTACACACCTGCACCATGCTGCCTTCTGGAGCAGGCATGCCCCAGTGCCTTTAAGTTCCAGGGAGACTCTACCTACCATACTCTCCACAGCCCCATGTGTAAACTTCTCTGTTCCTGGTCAGCACTGCCACGTGGTTATCTCCACATGAGACCTGCTCCACAGGGTTGGTAAGAAAGAAATCCAGCTGCAGGGGCTCAAGTACTTCAGAGCCATAAGCCTTGTCAATGCCAATGCATCCATAATAGTCCGAGCCAAATGCATACAACTGGCCCTCATCTGAAGGAGGCAATGGAAGCTTGGTTAGCACACAGAGCTTTGATTAGGCTGCACATTAATTTCTTAGGACACGGCCAGAGCAACCTATTTTCTCTAATCACTTCCCTTTTTTTGTGCAGAATAATGTCATCAGGAGGCTATGGAGTTCTTTCTTAAGCACACTAAAATTGATGACCATGCACCACAACGTGCAGCTTTTTCAGGCCACTGGTGTAAAAAAAATCTCCGGTTGAACCTATCACACTTTGTAACAGAAACCCACAAATTGACCCTGTCACTGCCTAATTAAGTCCTCCAGCATGCTGAGCATCTGAGCTCATCCCTGTCAAAACCTGAGCTTTTCCAAGCTTCTGTCATAATTAAGGCACCCCTTCCTCACACAATTAAAAAAAATGTTTCAAACACATTTAGATCCTTGGATTCAGGCTCCTCTGCCTTTAACACAACGTATGTGTGAGAAACAACATATGCACTGATAAGAGTATGGATGCTGCACAGCCACAAGGAGTTGTGCTCAACCATCACTTTCATCATCAAAAAGAGATGCATCCTTACAAAAAAAAATCACCCAGATTTCTTGGGAGTCAACAGCTTTCCATGTACAATGACTTTCATCTATCACCACTACTGAATGTTCAGTCCACAAAACTGAAGGTTAGGTAACACACAGAACTTTCTCCTTTTTGCATAATGCTGCTCTGCTGACCTGCTGTGAAGGCAAACGAGTTCAGAGCACAGCAAAGTGAGGTGGTACCCTTCCATCTCTCACCTGTGATGCATACTGTGAAATCATCTCCACAGGACACCTGGCGAATGGCTTTTCCCTGAAGCTTCTCCACATGCTTTGGCTGCCGGTAGGATGCTCTATCCCCATGCCCCAGCTGCCCATGCAACTTGGTGCCCCCCTGCATATTCTGCAAGAAAAAAAACCCAAACATCTGTAAGGTTATGTATCTGCAACTCCTGACACGGTGCCAGGAACAACAGAAGACAGCACAGGACAAGAGAAAGCATTAAATACTCTAGGGAAGAGACTGCTAGCTAAGTGACAACACTTTTTGCACAAATAACTGATGTGGTCTCAGGCCACCAGCTGGTGGGTTCAAGCACTGGTGAGGAATCCCTGCCCTCTTCTCACCTGCCAAGTTACAGAATTCACTTCTGTACAATTCATCCTTCAGCTTTTTAATCAGCATTTCTAAACCCTAATGGCTGCAAAAAAACCCATTATATAAATGTCACCAAAGCAGAAAGATCTACTGAGTCTAATGGAAAAAAAGGGAAAAATAAAACAAAAAAACAACTCTGAGTAGTGTTGAAGCTGAAACTAAAATATGAATAGCTAGCTTAAAGATTTCAATGGGCATTTTTGCAGGAACATCCACAAGTGACATCAAAGACAACAGTATATCACAAATCCTCCATTGCGCTTCTGGTCATCAGAAAGGAGAAGAAGAGATGTTTGACTTGACACATCTACCTATAATCCTTTAGGCTCACAACCAATCTCCAGTGCACCTCCCAGCACTATGAAAAACTTCACCCAAAAGCACATTTGTCCTGGAAGACTTGAGTCAGTGCCAAAGCAGATGGCTTCCTGCAGCATCCACTGCAATCAAATTTCTCTATTTCCAGGCTGCTTCCCACCCGAATTTAACACACTCATGACCGGTTGGTGGATTCTGATTCTCCCTTCCCACCATCCCCCCTTCCTGCAGTTTCTCTCACTTACCACCCAAGTGTAGAGCTCCTTCTCCACTGTCACCACAGCAAAGTGAGTGTTACCAGCACACACCTGGCGTGCACTGCAGCCACTTTTGATGGCATCCAGCTTCTGGGGGGTGGACTTCCCACCCCCCCAGACATACACCTCGCTAGTGCGTGAAGTCACCACTGCAATGGGAGCCTCATTCACGGTACTCGACCTGCACAAGGACCCCCCCAGAAACACACATGCTTTTAATCATTTCCATATCACTGTCATCATGCATTTTCCCACTGCTCTCTCTCTCTGCTGGTCTCCCCAGGCCCAAGCTGCAGTCCTTCACAACCATTCTCAGCCTGTGTTTTCACAAACTGCTCTCTTCATTCAGTCATTGTGAGGCCTCAACTGTTATAGACTGGCTCAGGATCAAATACAGCTCTGAGCAGAAGTGAAAACAGCCTCCAGCAACTGTTAAAGAAAGCCTACAATCCAACTTCATATCATTAAAAACAACAGAACACCTGGGCTTTCAATGAATTGCCATGGAATTGTTGTCATTTGTAAAGAAGTCACGAAATCTTGCTCAAAAGCTTCTAAATTTCCCCTATCTCCACTTTATTTAAGTTACAGGCATTCCATTTGAGGGAGATACAACTCTTCACTGCAGAACCAACTCACTAGCAGATTGCGAAATGGAAGTCGTGATCAAACAGTTTGTGAACTCGTGAACTGGAACAGCCTCACATAAAGTGATTGAGTTTATCAGGAAGAAAGGTTAAATTCTGTGGTAATTCAACAGATATACAAGTCACAGAAACTGTATACATGTGATATGTATTGCTGTCTCCTTCACTAAGCAGAACTTTTGCATATATCCAGTTCTTTGCATATATCCAGACTTTGAAAGGTAACCATTTCAAAGTCAACATTCAGATGGTCACATTTCTCCTGCTCCTAGAAATTTGCCTGAAAGCAGACCTACATTACAGCCTCAGATATTTAGGTTGTGAAGACTACGTCCCCAGCAGGACAGAATACACTGCTGTGTAAGACCTACTGAGGTAAGGTTCCAGCCATACATACGCATCTAATAGGCAGAGTAAAATGTGGGATGACAACTATGTAACAAATATGTCTAATTCTTAGCATTTAAGGACCTCCTTGAAACTTTATTCCATTAAGGTTGTCACAGACTAACACTCTCAGCAAAGTTCCTCTCTGGTGAGCTGTTCCACCCAGACTTCCTTTCCAAACATGTGCCAAAATAATTACCTTGGTCGCTTATTTGGCCCATTGAGCAGTGTGACTTTCTCCTCCATCTCTCTGCCAAAGGACAAAAAGCATTTTAGGAAACAACAACACATCTCCCAAAGCAATTTACTGATAATCAGCACACACATAGACTGCTTTCCTTTCCTATAAACTGCTGCTCCCTCTTGGAGCAGCTGTTTACGAGCTCACTGCAATACATGAAGTAGGCAGAAGGAATGTGCCACAGAGCTAGCAAACTTCCAGAAGTGCTAAGAACAAACCAGATAAATCCCAGAACTTGGCCAACCTATACCCATATTGCACTAGAATTACCCTAAAGGGCTGTATTTTATAAGGGTTTGGGATTTATGGTGGTGCATATAGCAAGACAAAATTCAAACTTCATTGATCACCAAGTAAAACACTATCAGTATAAAGGACTGATAACCAAAGTGGGATCCAAAGAGCCCAAAATACTGTTCTATCTTTAAAAAAAAGACAGTGTGTGCAGGCTGGTGGTCAAACTAAGCTAAAATTAACCATTTTCAGTACAACTCTCTCAGGAAGAAAGAGGTACAGGAAAAAAAAGTACAAGTGTCTACGCTGTGTGAGATATGTATTATGAAAGGCATTTTGCAATGACCCTGGGAGGGTCTAAATGTAACACTTCATTCAGAGATCTGAAAAGCGGAGACCAGCATTCCTCAAAGGACTGACAGAACAGGATGCCTCTAAGTTCTCAATATAACAGCTCCTGAGACCAGAAATGCAGAGATCTTTCTCACTGTAGCCATGCCTCAACAAGCAGAGCAACTGACCAGAAAAGAAGAAAGCAAAAACACACTTCTCTCCTAAAGACGATGAAGTATACTTCAAAAAGTGCCTCACATCAGCACAAATTAACTTAAGGACTTTGCTTCAGAATTGTAAGTGCCAGTAGCCTGTACAAACCCTCCTCCTCTTTCTACCACCTGGCTTGATCAGATTTCAGGCAAGACCATCTATCCGATTACCTCCTCCGTTTGCTGAGAAGGGGTTGTTCAAGCAGCTCATCTGCAGTGGGTCTCTTCTCTGGATCCTGAAAGAAGTGAGCAATAGTCATTCTTTGGGAAATGTTCATCATCTACAGTGATACATTGGTACAAGGTTGCATGGACCTTCTTCCCCGCCTCTCCTCAAAACAGAAAGGAATTAATTAAATATTTGGAATGAATTGGGATAAATGTTTAGGATATGCACTACAGCATATCCCATTCTGAATATATTCACACTATCCTTGCTTGCAAAAAAATTACTTCCTATAGAAATCTACAGTCATGGTTAGAAAGCCAGACTGTACAGAGATGAGGCTTCCACCTCCATAACGCTGCATGAGAAAACAATTTCTTCTGTGAGTCTGTAAAACAGTTGTCAGCAGAGCAAATCCAGCATCCCTCCAGAGCTTGCAGGACTGAAAGGCATCCTGAGACAACAGGAGGAAGCCCAGCCTTAGTGATGCCCCAAGCCTCACAGAGATTATCCTGCACCTACAGCCCTCTTGCTGAAACAGGCACATCATCCCCTTTCACATCTGAACTACATAGCTGGGCAGGAATGTCTGACAATTCAGTATCTCACCAACCTGATCGAGGCAGGAATTCACCATCTGGATTAGCTCCCAAGAGTAGACAGAGGAATCAACTTCCATGGCGCGATTTCCCTGTACAATCTTCACACAAAGGTTCAGGGGATTCTAGGCACAAAACCAAAACCAGCAGTAAGGGAACTGAACTGTGTACTGTGCCCAGAGGGAGAGGTGGTGCTGGCCTCCATTATTGTCTCCATCATTCTCTGATCAGGACACATCCTGGTCTGCAGATTCTCCAGAAACCTAATAATAAGCACTGCAGTACTGCTACCTCTGATAGCTCGGACTCGGTGACATCTGCCTTGTCATCAAATTCTCTACCAGTCGAAGGAGAACATGCTCCTCTCTGTATGCAAGCTCCTACACAGCATAAAACACCACACAGTACAGCTAATGTGAACTACAGCCAGGAAATTATGGTATTTTCACATGGTTCTTTTAAGGGTTACAGAATCTTGTGCCATTCCAGCTTGCAGCTTTTGCCATCTCATCTCACAAGCAGTCAAATTGCATGTTCCAGCCAGCAGTGCTCCCTTTTACCATTTCATGCCAGCTTGGCCACTCTTCTCTTGCACCCAAACTTTGGGGAAGGACAACAGGACCAAATCCTGTAATATCCAAAGGCTGTTTTTCCCTATGCAATATTGCACACAGCTAGTAATGGTAAAAAAAAAAACAACAACAAACAAACCCAAGTACACAATCACAAACTTCCCTCTTGTGGAGGAAAGGATGTTTCACCCACAAGCAGGACAGTCTGCAGTCAGCATCTGGTAAACCCGGGGCTATAGAGGAATGGGTTTGGCAAAGGCCATGGGAGCACCCATGGGAAAATCTTGCAAGCAGCACTTCCCAGCCACTGGTTTCTTAATCAGCAGATTTAAACAACAGTGAAAGAAAAACATGAATTAAGAAAGCTATGAGCCAAGCGTGTACCTCAGAGTGATAAAAATAAGGTTATTCAGTCCATCCTGGTTTGCAGACTTACAGTAGCATCAAAGGTCCTCTTCAAAGTAAGAAGCTCAAAGATGACACAGCCCACAGCCCAAATATCTGATTTGAAGTTGTATTTCACACCTTGGCAGAGTTCTGGAGACATGTAATAAGGAGTTCCTACCAGCTAGAAAAAAAAAGAACACTTAAAAATCAGAACCAATCCAGCAGTTTTCACTTCTGAAGCTCTGCATCTCACCTGTTCACACAGGCTCATGAGCATCAGGATTCAACAAAGCTCAGACACAGCATTAGTGATACAGGTTACGCATCACCCCAACATGTGCTGGAGGGATGGGAACAAGCAGCACACTTCTTCCTCCCTCACCCACAAGCCTGTGCCTGCATTTCTAACAAGATCCTGGGCACCTCTGCTCACGTTCTGATGCAGTATGTGATTCTCAACAGAACAGCAGTCTTAACAACACAATGAGGACTTGCCTCTCTCTTAAGCATACTGCATTTGGGGGTAACTAGGGCTCTGCATACTGGCCAGCTATACAGAAATCCTGATGAGATTAATGGAAAAGGGACCTAGCAAACCTTCTAACAGAGCTGTCAGCCTGCACCAATGAAGACACTCTGATGACAAGGTCCTACTGGACAAAGGCTACTTTGTCTCTGAGGAGGGAGGGTTTACTTTGGGGTCAGTATATAGAAAGCTGGCACTGGTCCTACCTGAAAGGCTTACACTTCAGAAGTGGGCTTTTCTGAACAGGGTTTAAGTTCCCTGCCTCAAATCCAAGAAAGAACTCAGCACTTAAATAGAGAAGCCCTTCCATCTGTAGCAGAAATAGTGGTAAAGCTCAAAGTCACAAAAAGGAGATGCACAAAGAGCAGGTCAAAAGGTGTAAGAATTGTACTTCCATGAACTCACATCGTTTCCTAGCAAGCGACCAGATACTGAAATAGTACAAAAAGACAAGATTTAAGAAAAAAGGGAAATATTTATAGCTGTCCTTTCAACTCTCTCAACAAAACTCCAAGGACTACAGAGGCTGTCTTTCATTAGACTCTGGTAGATTCTGAAAGTGCTTATTAGGTATTTGGTGTACCATCATCTACCTTCCATTTCCTTTTACACAGCATGACAGCTACAGAGCTGCACAAGCCCTAACCACAGGAAGGCTTAGAGCCTCAGCCAGATGGAATATCACAAGAAGATCTAGGACACTACATCTTTTTCAGGCAAAGGATAATGTAAGGCATATTTTTCTATATGTTCCTTGCTAACTGGGAGGAAGAGTAACGAATGAAGAAACAAGCACTTAATAAGCAAGCTGTACCTATTTTACAAATTCATGATTTGACTGCTACAATTCTAAACTTTATGATGAAAAATATTAACAATAACATGGTTTGCACTCATTTTATAACACACAACTTCCAGACTGCCACTAGTCATTAGACCACAAATTGGACAGCTGGCCTGGAGCACAGCCAGCAAATACAAAAGAAAGATGGTTGAAAATATTTAACTAAAGGATTTTTGTAAGTCAAAAAAAGGATGGAGGATAAAAAAGCTGTTGCATGGATGAATATACCCAACACAGGCAACAATAATAAACGAAAAGTCATAGCACAGACTGCAGTTTCTCTGAAAGTCAGTAAGCCATGAAAAATGTGACAAAACAAATGGTTTTGCTACAGCCCAGCTTAGCAAGGGCTTTATGCAGCAGCCTTGAGTTCCCACTTGCTGTACAACTGCACAACAGTGCTCATGTTCTGGAAGGAAGTTGGCAGGTAACTGCACGTCTTAACAGAACACCAATAGCTTACATAGATGTAATAATAAGACCTGGTAAGGGGATGTGCAGGTTGGCTTGCATCCTAACCTGCAATGAAGGCTTTAGCAGATAGGAGATATCCAGACATTGTCTCCCTTTCCAACTCTAGTGCGCAACCACGGAAATTAACAGAGCTGGGAAATCTAAGTTGAGCCTTTCAGGTGCCTGCAATACAGCTTGTCCTGTTTCATAACTATGGCTGTGAAACTGCTTTCTGGCAGGGTCTGGAACACAGCCAAATTTGACGGCCTTCTGGTACAATTACTTTGTTCTGCAAGCTTTCCCACCCACCAAGAGCATTACCAATAAACTGTACATCTACCTTAGGAAGCACCTTTGTAATTTGTAATTCAGTTCAGAGTCTAAATACTAAAGAGACAAGAGGCATATCTATGGCACAGTGCAGTGTCAGGGAAACAGATCCAAGCTATCTCAGGCACAGCTGAGCCAAAATAGTCCTGCTAGCACAGCAGCATGACCAGGTTAACTTAACTTGCTGAACTGGGTTTAACTAGCCAAGAGGGAGAGAGCTAGAAATATTGCTGTGACTGTGCTGTCTCCGTGCCCTCAGATAGCTACACCTCCATGTTACGTAGATTCACCTTTGGAAGCACAGTGCCAAGGTACTAGAGAAAGAACAGTGCTCTCCAATGTAGTTATGCTGGCTCTGGTACAATTCCATGCCCACAGTGACACCTATCTTTGGTTTAAACCTCAGAAAGATAACTTGGGAGCAAGGATAACTGAAGGCTGCAACACATCAGCAAATACACCAATGTCAGTGAGATAAGTTAGGTGGAGACAGGAAGGAAAAACACAGAAAACAAATTCAGTATTCCTGATCTTCTACAAAGCATGCAGAGCTGAAATGGAAAAATAAACAAGAAAAAACAAACTCCAACCCTCAGTTCTGCACAAAAGAAAGCATATACTCACAGTCTCAGCCATAGAGTACTCAGAGTTCAGCTTCTTTGCCAACCCATAGTCTCCCAGTTTAATCAGGTTTGCTTTGGTTAGAAAGATATTTAATGTCTTTATATCTCTAGAAGAAGCAAGAGAAATGTGGCTGAAACATACTTCCAGATTTCACAGTCTCCCACACACTACCACACCCCCCATCCCCATAAGGTAACTGCTACTCTAAGAGCAAGCTCTCACACAAACAGCTCTCCAAAGCCAGTCTGAGCCCAGCTACCAGGGCTGTAACAGCAGTTAGCCATATTTTATCATATGCCCTCAAAACCACAACACAGTCTAAAAAGCTCAGGCTCCAAAAACCTCTGTAAAGGCCACAGAGCAAAGATGGTTCTCTTTTACCTCTCTCAATCTCTTCTCAGCTGAAGGTCACTGAACAAGTCTTATTTTCCCTGTTTTTATGAGCAGATCCAAACCAAGTCTCTCAGCTTGCTAAGAAAATGCATGAATATGTATGCATGCAAATATAAACACGGCGCAAAACAGATGCTACTCCAGAATGTGAGCATAACATCCCTCTACCTTACAGCTCAGGAACAAGTCCAAATTATAACATGACATACCAGACCCCAAAGAGCAAAAGGCTGATGGCCAACAAAATGCATAACTTGAAGCCTCACTGCAAGTATTTTGTTCCAGACTGAAGGAGTTACGTAGAAGCACAGATCAATACAAAATGCTATTGATATAGAGGAAGCTCCCACAGCACAATACGCTTCCCACAGGCAACACTTTGTAACATTCCCTTTCCCTAACATACCATGAAGAGCTTCCCAGTGTAGATCAGGACAATATCAAGTAAAGCAGCACTTTGCTTTCATCCCCTTGGGGCATTGCAAAGTCCTGGGTCACTCTGACAATGTCTGCAGCAGAAGGAAATCACTGCAAACATTTAAATAACTGTTCAATTCATTGCTATGGATGGATGTGGGGCCACACATTCACCATCTGCAAAGATGGGCACCAGAAAGCAGGGAATTACTGCAAAGCAGCACAGACACAACATCTGCTTCAGGTCAAAAACTTAGGGACCGCTTTGTGGAGTGCAAGCTACTAATTCTTCATTACCAAGACTTGCTGATTAACCAGAGATTCAGCCTGCCAGCAGCCAGGATGCTGTCTCAAAGATATGAGCATCCTCACACAGCTCTGCTTGTTATAGAAGGACGTTGTGCAGCACACAAGCCAACCTTGCTGAGAATGACTGTCTGTGTAGGCAATGCTCACCAGAACGTCACCACCTCCTCACTCTGCCCACACACTGGGCACTCTTAAGCACACGTAAGCAATGAAATTTACCCCTCCCAAACAGCAAAAGCATCAGAAAAAAGATAACTTAGCTTCACATTAAAATCTTAGAGTCAATGTCTAAATCACGACCACCTGCTAACTTCCTTAAATAACAGACTGATTACATGGTATTTAGCCAAATCTGGGACAAATCTTCATCTCAGTGACGTTATAACATAGCCCCAACACAGTCTCCATTGCTGTCAGCTTCCAGGAATTAGACAGGTAAGGATGCACATATTGGTCTGAAGCTACTATTTGTCCAGCAGTTGTGAAGTCCCCTTGGCCAGTACTAATTATTCTTCCTATCCACTTCAGCAAACATCATTTATGTGCTGTGGCAGTAAAGGACCAATTTGCTCCTTTCCTACATGGATTAACTCTTTGTTCTCAAAGGTGCAGCAAAGAGAGCTGCTCTATTTTCATACAAAATTTCTGTCACGTTTCTTAGAACACCATTTTTAGTCCAACAAAAAAATCCTTACAGAAGTGATATTTAACATCTAGGCAGCCCAGCTATGTTTTGAACAGAGAATCTTATGGCTTCCTTTAAACGCAAAAGCAAAGGGTACTCAAAGGAGTTCTGCACTCACATCCACAAAGTGCACTCGTTACCTCAGCTGTATGCCATGCAGCACATACCTGTGAAGAATTCCTGCTCGATGAATGCAGCTCACAGCTGATACAATTTGGAAGAGATACCAAAGCACCATCTGTAAGGTAGGAATAAAAGTCTTATGTGAGGCTTAAACAGAAACCCCCAAAAGACCCATAAAATAAAATAAAAACTTGGCATCCCTGACACAGAGAGGCATAGCAAGAAGGCTTAACCACACTCAATCCTCTCTCAGGAATATGAAAATGTATCACTACCTTCAGGATTTCCTGTTCTGGAAATCTCTGAATTTTCTAGTGCCATTCACAGTGCCAGTCCTGACGGGCAACACAGAATTCAATGAGTTAAAAGAATTAGCAAAGACAGTTAATGACACGATAGAAAAGATCTACAACTGAACTTCCTAGAATTTAACTGTGATCATTCAATATTCACCATGAGTCAGAAGGCCCTGAAATGCATTATGTAAGAGAAATAAGTATAACCATCATCTCAACATGAGGTAGAAACAGCAGAATATATGTTTTAAAGAAAAAGTCCATGGTGAGATAGCTTCAGAATAATTACTCAGAAAAGAGCTTAGAAAATGGTGAAGAGGCAAACCGAGTACCAGCTATGAAGAAAGACTTTGAAGTCAATTTTTAGCCAAGATGATGGGATGACAAAAGTCAACTGAGTGCACACTTTCATTATTCCTCACTTGGAAGCTTATATTGTCTAGAGATGCCCAAGAAGGAAAATAAAGTTTCTGATCGTGCATAAACGTCTGCAGTATTCAATAGAAGAGGAAGGATGTCAACCCCCAGATTTACAAAAAAAAAAATTCCCATCAGTGATATGGAGGAAAAAAAAAAGAAAAAGTAGCATAAACAAAGCTCCAGAACACAAATCTAGCACCACTGCTCCCGAAACCAGCCCAGATTACCTCTTCTTCAAACAACTTGTCCTTCTGACGCAGAATCTTATCGTAGAGGTTCCCTCCTGTAATATGAGTGAGAAACAGAGAGGATCATCTTAGTTAATGACAGCAGTTACTCTCCTATCTTACTGCTGCGAGTGCTCAAATGCCACTGAAGTCCGAGTGAATCACACCAGCCCTCTCCATGCTTTCCACTTACACCAGTCAGGCACACACAAAAGTAACTTCTTCCATCTAACAACTTCCCTAGCTTCTTGGCATATGCAAACATTTAACCTGTACACCAAATCATGTGAGATGAAGTCTTATGTTTTCAGCAGAGTATATATGTATTTTAAAACAAACAAAACACCCAAAAAAAACCCACCAGCACTGTAATGCACAGAAGTCTCTGAAAGCACCAATTACTGCCTTTCCCCACTTGATCTGAGCTGCCTCTCCATCTGAGACGTCAAATACATTGATGAAGGATTCACAAACTGTTGACAACATGTATCTTAAATCCGAATAGTAACAGAACACCAGGCCCCGTTCTGTACTCCTGGGTGTAGTGCAAGACAGCTTCCTGCTGTTTGTTTTCTGAGTCTGTCCTGTTGTAGATGTCCAAAAAAAAAATGGCTGCTCTGTCCCCTTGAAGAGACAAGACTCCTGCAGTAGGAATATTCTGATATTCCAGTCAAGGCTCCCTTTGCTTAATTTCCTCTCATTCTGTCACACTACGACCTCTCTCACCACATTTCCTTTTGCAGCTTTAGGTTCACGTATGTAAATGATCCATGAGTGACTCTTCACACTCACAATGTAACCAAAATTGAAATGCCTCTTCTCACAAACCTCCTTCCTTGCAATCCAGAGTACAGAGGTTTTTAGCATTTTCTGTTCCTCATTTCTGATATTTTTATCATCTTTCTTTGACAGTTTTTCTGAGCCAAAGTGCAGCCCACCAAGTACCACATCACCCAAATCCTGCACAAGGATAAGTAGTTCTTGATTCAGATGATCAATAACTCCATGCACACATACCAAAACAGAACCAAATTACTCTTTTTTTTTGTTCCATCTCATCCCATTTGACTTTTTGACTCTACTCTCTCTTCTGTTTTGTCTCTTTTAATAGAATATTTCTTCCCCAAATTTGTTACAGGTGTATGCAATGGCTTTATTTTCATGATAAATCCAAATCTTATGGTACCACTGAACACACAACTTTGCACAGGTTAGTTCCCTCACTTGTACAGTGGGGCTAATATTCACCACATCTCCAGAAAGGCGGTGCTAATTAAACAGCAGAGACTTTGGATATTTAGCTATGCTTTTTGTCTCAGCTGTATTTTTGGGTTCTGAGAAGTGTCCCACAGCAAAAAGTCCAGCCTTACTTTAAGAATTACAAATTATCTTGTGCTTGATATTGTAACAAATACAAGTGCACACTGCAGTGGGTACAACAACTAACACAGCCCTCAGCAAACATCATCCTCTTAGGTGTAAATGAGGTTTTCTCCTTTTCACACCCCTACTTTTGTGCCACACAAAAGTACACTCGTAGATATTCAGGTAAGGCAGGCCACACACTCATCTCCTTGTTACTATCTCAGAGCAAAGCAAGAGTTTAGAATCACTGACATACACTACAGACATCAGTACCACCCACTGTCTCTCCATAATCCTCTGATTTGTAACAGCTCCAAGCATGCAGACATTTTGGCAGATAAGAGCTCTCACAGTACTCCTAAAGCTAACTGTGTTTCAAGGAGCTCACGTTTCCCTACTCTGGCACTGAACTCCATCAAGCATAATGAAAAGCAGTGAACTGGGAGAGGCAAAACCAGCTTTAGTCAAAGATGTTCGGCAGAAACGTTTTGTGCAGGTTTGCTGTCCTCCTCAGCCAATCCTGGGAAAAGCTCTTTATCAAAGGCGGTGCACAGTAAGTCTCTTCCACCAAAAAAACCCACAGCTGATAACCCCTAAACACAAAGAAGACAGGTAGCCAGGTGAGCTGTCCCACATAGGAAGCAGCCTCCAGCTCCAGTCAGTCTCCTGTTCTAGCAATACCAGCCACATGCTATCTCCAGCTAAGAGCAGTTGTAGCTCAGACACTCATCTCAAATCCTTCCTCCTCTCCATCCCAGCCAGGCTGTTTACCCTGCAAGCTGCAAATGCCCCCATCTGATCTACTCTTGGATGAAATTTTAAAGTTTTCTCCATCAACACTGGGACTGTATTTTTTTTTAATAGTAAACATAGAAGCTGGCAGCACAAGGCAGGAAGAAGTCCTGATTGCAGCATGCCAACAGATTTTCAAGCTCTGACTTCTAAACAGACTCCTTTATTCGGTGATTATGTGACTGAAAACAGCCCCACTCTGTACTGGCAGAGGGGCCCAAATATCCCCATACTCTTCTCCTATTGTCCTCCTGTAAGAACAAAAGAAGGCAGGTTAGAAGCGCACACTATCAATAAGCCACTTCTTCTGTTGCACCAGTTGCTCTCAACACTCACGAAACTGCCCACTGAACTGTCTGCAGAGACCACGGAAGGATTTTTAATCTCTTCTTCAGGAAGCAGCACAATCCATCTCTGTTCCTCTGCCCCCAGAGGACGCCCCAGCAACGCTCCCTGTGGGCTGTGTAGGACGGTAACTTAGCAATGCAGCAGCCTGCTGCGGTAAGAGGGAGGAGGGCTCTCACCATTACAGTACTCCAGCTCAATCAGCAGCGTGGTGTTATCCATGAAGTGATTGTAGTACGCAATGATGTTCTCATGCTGCAACAGAGCAAGGATAACGATTTCATTCAAAGCATCACGACGCTCTTTCTCTGACAGACGGGTCAGGTCCACCTCCTTCCACACCACGAGTGAGTCATCCTGAAACACAAAAACACCTTTTAATTAAATACACGTTACTCTGAAGAGAGCAACGTGCCTTTACGGCAGGAAATTAAAAGTTTCGGGAAAGGCAGGCAGGCTTTCCTGCCTTTACAGATTTCAGACGAAGGTTCTTTGCAACAACGAGCTCCAAGCTGTGCCGTGTGTCACCGGGAACGGCGCCCTGCAACCGTTCTCCTAGCCGGGGGCACTAAGAAAAGGAACGAGGCTTCCGGGCAGAGGACACAACGTTTGTTTCGCCTCAATGGACCGCGCGCGCTCCGGTCCAATAAAGGGAACGTCGCACATCCGCCCCCACAGCCGCAGGGTGCCGTGCGAGAGCGGCAGCCCCTCGGAGCCCGGCCGGCGGCGGCGGCGCGGGCACGGAGCTGCGCAACGCCGGGCGGCGCGAGGAGGACGCGGCACGGAGGGCTGCCGGCCCGGCCTACCTCGGTGCGACGGTACAGGGTGGCCTCTCCGAAGGCGCCGCGGCCCAGGATGCGGATGGGGATGTAGTGCAGCTCCTCCTGCTCGCCGGGCAGGCCGCCACCGCCGCGGGAGCCGCCCCGGCCCGAGGACTCGCTGCCGAAGTCGGAGCTGATGGAGTCGCAGTGCCGCTCGTACTCGCCCAGCGACATGGCGGCGCGGCGCCGCGCGGCCCGGCTCGGCCGCTCCCTCAGCGAGGCCCCGCGCGTCCGACGGGCTCCATGTCGGCTCCCGCCGCCGACCCGGAACCGCTTCCTGCCGCCCGCCGACCTCCGCGCTCCCGCCCCCGCCGGCCCGAGGCGGGAGCCGCTCGGTGAGCGTGGCCGCGGGGCGGACCGGCCTTCCGGCGGGGCCGGCCCGAGCCTCCTTCCCGCGGGCCGGCGGCACTCCGCTCCGGGTCGGGCCCGCTCCACGCGGGGAGCGGCTGCGAGGCGCACGGCCCGTCGAGCAGCTCCTGGGTGGAGCGATTGGTCTGTCTCCTTCGAAGCCGAGCCTTGAGGACTGCTTTCTCGGAAAGCTGTCGAGATGCGTTTTGATAAACGTTCTCTGAAGTACCCGATTCGCGTCCAAAAGAAGGTCATTATCAGACACGTACCAGCTTTGCTTTTTCCTTACTATAACACACACTAGTGCAGGTTTTTGAGAACTTGATGATAAACTGCAATTGTGTGCCGAGCTTAGACAGCTGCCCCAAAGATGAGGGCAGCTGTGATGAACTCGCACTTCTCACTGCAAATAACACCCATCCCTTACTGTGCCACTCCTGATCTGTGGCGCTTTTCTCTATCTGAGATGAAAAACTGAAAACTTAGTAGATAGCATTATAAAGACAGGACTGCAATAACTGCTCTGTTAGAAGAAGGTATTGGCAACCTTCACCTTAAGTAAATGATCTATTTTCTTCATAGGTAACCCACGTTGCCGTGATGCCGGTGTTTTGTTTTCAAAGCTCTACAGCCACCACTACAGATCAGAAGGCTGTTTCATGATGAGAAAAAAATCACTTCTGGGTACCTGACCCTGCAGTCACAGAGGATTTCAGGAGCTGAGGTGTAAGTCCCTAAAACCAGGCACAACAGAGCAGGTTGGCTTCCATCTCACACCTTGGGAAAGGCTGTTATTGCTCAGTGTGAATCAAAGTGGGGTGCACCTTACAAAGCCATTCTGTGTTTCCATTACAAACTTTTATTTTAAGAATGAATCATTTGCCCACTAAAGTTTACCTTTGCCATACCAATACTTTGTCCTTAGAAGTAGCAAAAACGGTACTACAATTTTAGGGGGAAAAAAAAGAACTTACACATGAAAAAGCTCAGATACGTTCTGCTAAGTAGGATTCCATCCTTCCACTGCAAAGAGAGTACCTTTCCAAATGCAGTATGGACCAAAAAATAATTATAATAATAAATAAAAACTAATGCTCCAAAGGCTCATGGAATTGAGATTAAAGAGCCTTGAACAGCTGTTTAACACCAGAATACTGATTGAAAAAATTAACATTCCTTTTCCGTATTTGAAAAGTACAGTTATCTTGTCCATTACCTGTAACCATGACATAGCTGCCATAAAACACCACAGCAGTACCTACCACAGGTACAGCCGCTGCACACATACTTCTGACTTTCCAATGCTTTAAAGAACTGTGCAGTAAGACACACACCAAGATGCATGTAAAGCATGCAACAGATGTGGTCTGATTTTTGGGTGGTGCTGCGTGGAGCTGGGAGTCAGGCTCGATGATGGGTCCCTTGCAGGTCACTTCCAACTGAAAATATGAACAGATGCTGCCCACGGAGATTCACTGGCATATGGATGAAGAGTAGGCACCCCAATTTAACTATTTATCTATTTATTTATTTTACTAAACACTATCTGAAAGAAACCACATGGTCTAGAGGTAACATGCCATTTGTCTCTTGCTAAACATGGTACAAAGATCAATTTGGACTCAGGTACAGTGCTATTTAAAGTAAACCATAGTGAACGTGAGCCTTAGATCAAGGATGTCATTGAGGGGTTTCAGCAGTCAAGACAGTACACTGTTTACATGACTAACATAGGGAAAGTGCAGACCACACTGAGAAGGAAGAAATGAAAAGTCATCCATGTGGTTAATTACAATTAAGACACCAACACAATGAGACCCCGGTTAAATACACATATAGCAGAATGAGCAACTAGTATGTGCTGTAGAGGTAAAGCTCTGCAGCAAACCAAACTGAAGTTGCAGTGCAGCGTAGCAGGAAACTCAAAGTGCCCTCTCCTCTGCGTGCCTCACCTGTGTGGCAGCTATGGGGATAGCGTGCCCCAGAGAACCAGGAGAACAGATCGTGTGCTTGAAGGTAACGACCTCCTGGTACAGCTTAGGGAAGGATCACATCATGTATTTGGTTTTTAAGCTCAGGGAAAACTACCTCAGGCATATCACTTATGAAAGGAAATAAATGAGAGCAAACCACAGAAGTGAGACTGAGCTACGCAAGAGTAGTTCTATCCCGGCCTTTTTTGAGGAAGTTATTCAATGTTTCACTGTGAAAATTGAAATAAAACAAGTCAAACCATTTGCAACATTAGGAGTAATCAACGGCCAACATTTTGCAGACAGTTTGTCACTTCAGCTGCAGCTGAGACAGGGCTTCTACTGCAAACAACTTCCAGCTCAAAGCAAAACAGTTTGCAAAGCAAACACTGAACAAATGCAAAGAGTTTCTGTGTTGAGGCAAAAGCTTGGGCTCAACAGTTCCCAGGCTTACAGAAAGGTCCCAGAAATGTCAGCGTGTATTTTTTTTCTAAATCTCCAAGGAAGGCAGGCCTCCCAGAGCTACTGCACCAGCACTGGTGGTTGTTGGGGGTAGAAACAAAAAAAGAACAAGCAAATGGGCCTGATAGAAATGTTTCAGGTGGGGTAAAGGAAGCAGACAGAACTGAACTGCGATGGACTTCACATGCCCAGCTTTTTTCAACTCTAAGAAACGTACCCAGTTCAGATCTGTGCTCCCTCCTTGCCACCAAACTTTGTTTGACTTAAGCAAGTCAAACAAAGAGACTTTGTTCAATGCCAGCAGAGCTCTGACAGATTGCAGCAAGATAAGCACAGCAGAGGGCGCAGCTGAAGCGCCGAGACAAATCCATGTCATAAAACTGCAGCGGGTAAGAGACGCCTCACTGCTTTCTCCGGATCTCTGCAGCAGGACCTTATGAAACACCCGGGCAGGAATCCCCTATCGACCTTGCCAACCAGTTGGCAAACCAGTTTGAGTCAGAAGCCCCTCAGCAGCTGCTCCACAGCTAAACACACTGATCTTGCCAGTCAGGAGGCAGCACAGGTGTTGCACACTTGGGTTGTTTCTCATATCTCTGACCAACTTGTGAGAAATGAGCAGCAGAGTGTGAAACGTTCTCCTCCCACAGCACAACACACAGCAGCTACGCTGACAGAGCAGGAGGGGAGCACGGCGTTATATTCCTTACTGAGGAATGCTCACGCGCTAAGTGGTGTGATAATTAAATTGTTACTCACATTGACAAGTGGGTGGAAGAGGCTGAAAACCTCTGATGCAGTTTGCCACAGGCAATTATAGATTTACTAGCGATGCATCTGTCACACAGAAAGATGGGCTTGGACTCAAGTATCTGCAATAGCTCAACTTTAACCCACTTCCCAGAAGTAAAATGGAATGAGCAGACTGCTGTGCGTCCACAGCACAGCACAGACCCACCTCCAACCTACCGCATGGGAACAGCTGTACAATTTCACATACTCAAGTATTCATCCAAGCAAGAACTTGTAGACGTTAATCCTTATCCAAAGATCTGGGAATTTCCGCCCTAGAAATTCTGATATTATAACCTAGTTATGTAGAACTTACAAAGCCTCAGTTCTGCCATCTGCCATCTCACTTGGTCACTGCACAACAAAAGGATCGTTGGCTCAGCAGAGGTGATCTGACAGCAAGTAAATATCACTCCCTTCACTAAGCATCTGTCACTCACAAGGACTGACCCACCTGCCTGCCTATTTAAATTTTCCTCTCAAGCTCAAAACTGACAGTAATTTGTCTTAACAAACCTGGGAACTGACAGTGAAAAACTGAACCTTGTGTCCTATGGTACCAGCCCTATTTCACTATCAGCCACGTGTGAAACAAGTTGGTAGTGTTTAGACCTCTCCACATAGAGGGAAGATGATTAGGAAGAATGGAGGGGAAAAAAAGGAAACAAAAGGTAACTTCTACTAGCAACACCTTTTGGAATGACCAGCATTTGTTGTGCCAATCCCACTCCTAGGAGAAACCCATGCACCTGGCACCCCACCACAGTCTTAAGATTCTCTTAAATTCTTCAGAAATGAACTTTTGCTAGAGAAACCTGAAGGCATGCCAGGGGTCTGTGTTCCTTCTGCTTCCTGCAGAAGCCTGTAGGAAACAGCATTCGGTAGGGACATGCACAAAGGACAAGACACAAAGACAACTGAAGTGGATTTTTTTCCCCAAAGACTTTTTATTAGAGAAAAATCAAAACAATTCCCCAACCAGTCATTACAAGGTCAATCCGTATAAGCCCCCCACATCTGTTCCCCATAACCACACCAGCACAGTGAGGATCAATGTGCAGCACTACAGTGATGATACCATAACAGTCACCTGGGGAACTTAAGCCTTCACCACCATTTCTGAGAGAAAGGTATTTTTGTATTCTGATAAGGACGGGGAGAGGATGTCATAACAGATAGGACAGGGAAAGCCCCTCGCGTGGACTGTCTCTTCAACTTGTATAAAAACAAAAATCAAAAATCCTTAACAGATCTACAGGCTTCAAACTGTAAGACCTAAAGCTACCTTCAAATGACTTGTAATTCAGTCCTGGGGCATCACTGTTCTGCACTGTAACAGCTTTCAAAAGTGTACAAGGATAGCATGGATGCAAAGGGAGGGGAGTGGACTTGGATCCTTAATATAGCTTTATAAAAAAAAATAAAAATTAAAAGCAGTATAAGCACTTGCCAGTAGAACAAACTACTCCAGGATCTCAGCAATGGCAAAGAAGAGACAAAGCACTAACTTATTTAGATGACTGTATGTCCTCTTTTCACCTTCTTTCCCATAGCTTCACCCTGGACAACCGTTTCCCTCCTGGTAATAGATCAGATTCCAATTAGAAATCATGAATGCTTTTTTTTTTTTTCTTTTTTTCTTTTTAAAACGTGGTAGGCTGGGCCCAGGACTGCAGTAACCTTTTCCCATGTCAGAAGGGTCGAGGCACCTGAGACCAGAAAGCTGTGCTGCCAAACCATTTGCTCTGAAGAAATGCAGAGAAGGCTTAAGAATTTTAATCACTGCCTAAAAACTGCAGCATGCGAGTCCAAGAAGTTAACCTGTCTGTTTTTCCTCAGCTTTGCTTATTCAACACAACTGCATCTGGACAGCTGAGAAACAATGAATGCCTGTTTGCTCTCACTGCGGTACCGCACAGAGTAACAGTTTGGTGGAGGGCACAGTTCAGACACCCCTCAGATGTAGCATCAGCGTATTCCTACTCTGCACTGCTTTTCAAGTTCATTCACGTCCTTCCAACAACTCCTCTGCCAACTTGCAAAGCAACCCTTGCATCCTCAGACCTCAAAGTAGGGTACAGGCCTTTGTGCCGCACAAGGCACAGTGACAGCAGCCCACCTTGCTTTGATGTCTCAGAAAATGAGGTTCAGCCACCTGCCTGCTGAGTAAATGTTATACTGTTAGATGAGAAAAGTCTCCTGCTCAATTTAAAATCAAGTTTCTTAGCATAACCTGCTCCAATTTGCTCTGTGACTGTATCTAGCTGAGGCCTCTTCTCTGCACAAAAGGTCACCAATGACCACAGCCTTCAGAAAAACTGCTGCATCATTTTGGAACAAGAGAGGCAAATCCAACAAGAGCACATGAAATAAGGGGGCCAAGGCTGGACAGCCAATTTAAGCAAAGCAGGCTTCTCCTTCCCAAGCTCAAACATATTACCAAACCCTCCTTCCAAGGCTCTCCCTTCCTCCACACTGAATCATCATATGCTTAAGCACCTTGAGCCATCAGCATAAAAACTCCAGCTCCCACAGGGAGAAACACCGAGGTCCACGACAGGGACCAAACCTTGGACCTTCCTCCAACCTCAGCCCCTGCTGGAATGCTGAACCTTGCACACACCTTTATTCGCACGAGGCTCAGATCTCAGCTGATCAGAACGGGGAATCCCCAGCACTGCCCTGGTGCTAGCTGCACAGCACCTAATGCTGGATCAGGTGCCTCAGAGTAACATTACAGTCACAGACAGATGGGAGACATCATCAAGCCAAGATTATAAGAGGAGAACAGGCAGTGCAAGAGTTGGCTGCAGCTGTCATAGAAAAATCATTTTTATTTAATCGCTGACCCAGGAATCCCCAAACCCACCACAAGCTTCCCAACCCTTAATATCCAACAGGATTTCTGAAGTCCCCAGTCTTCCAATGTTTATGCTCCCCTCCCCTATTAGGGTTCAAGTTCCTGCAGAATAGCTCCAGTCAGTGGGTGTCATCTGTGAGATGGCTCTGGGAGGACATGGCTGGGTTCCAGCGGTGTCCAGCTGGGGCTGTGAAGATGGGGAGGAGGACTTGTTCCTTTACTCAATCAGTTTCTTGGCCTTGAAGAAACGACGCAGGTAGAATACCTGCCAGGTGGCCAGTCCAATGAGACAACACATGGAGAAAATGCTGAAGTACAGAACCCGAGTGTTTGTTGATTCTGAAACACACAAAATACCATCACATGGGAGTTTGACATCATAAAATGCTCCTTAAGAGGGCAACATTCCTAGGATTTTCCCTCCCCACCTCTGAAAAACTTCAGACAAGACATCGAATGACATAAAGGCACAGTTACACAAGCACTAGCAATACTTGGGAATAAATGCAGAGGGAACAATGAGAGACAGTGAGAGGGACAAGGTAAAATTACGGTTAAAGGGCAACACTAAATAGTACAGAATAGTTCACATTATGAAGAAAGAAAACAAAACAAAAGGGAAAAAAAAAAAGAAGCTTTCTAGAAGTGGGCCACAAAGGACTAGGTGACTGCTTCAGAAGAAGAGAAATATCAGCATTTTCCTGTACTAGAAACAGAATAAGCAGAGACCACTGTAATTGCTTGGTCTCCAAATGCTATCCTTGTCACACATTCAGTGGAAGTGAGGGTCTTAGAGCTCCAGCCCTCTAAAGGAACACACTGTCTCTTACCATTTGTGTCCCTCATTTCCTCTTCTCGTTTCTTCATATAGGCAAAGTCATTTACAATGGACTCTGAAAGATCCTCCAGGCGTCTCAGTTCTACTTCTAGAGGCTTCAACTTCTCCACTTTAGCAATCTAGAAAACAAGACAGTCAGACAGTCACTAAGCCAAAAATGGGAACTCCCACATGAGCTTTTACTGCCAGTTTGAACCACTCCTTCTCACATACTCCAGATCTGGGGCATCTTTCCCCTTAGGGTAACAGCTCTGCGAGCCAGAAACTACCACTGCATAAAACACTATCACTTCTCCCACCTGTTCCTTAAAGCACACTTAGGTCTACCCCTCCTACTCAACGGAGAAGCACAGTACGCATACATGCACATTTCTTCCTTATTCAGCCTACAGTTAGTTTATTCAGTTTGCTTTTGATGAGTGGGTAGAAGAGCCTGCCACATGGCTAAACCTCTAGTGAACAGCAGACACAGACCAAGATACAAGTGACTGTCACTTGCACACATGTGCAGCACAGTTACACATGCACACTGCTTATTAGCATTGAGACTCACATGCTCACAGGGCTAAATGTTGCCATGTGTACCAGAAAGTCAGGGCAGCCCGAGTCCTGACAGCAGTGGTTTGATTACATCCACAGACACTCAGGGCTTTTGTAGTTTTACTGTTAACCTCAAGGCCAGCAGAGCAGAGCCACTCTGAGCAGAGATCACACAGCCACAATGTACTCCACCAGATGACGCTGTTGGAATATGTATGAGATGGGTTCCATTTAAGCCAGCTTAAAAAATTAAAAAGCTTCCCTTCATAAAAGCTGGTTTTATGGGACATCATTTTTGTGCAGGTCATGCAACCTGCAAGTTACAGGCTGGTATCTAAGAGAAAAATCAACAGGAAATTCAATTAGCACAGTCCACAGCAGTAACTGTTTGAAGTTGAATGTATAAGCTCAATTTTGTCCCAGTCGAGGCCATCACTGGACTAAACCTTAGGTAAAGCTGGTGACACAAGCACAGCACAAAGGGAAGCTAACTGCAGATCCTGCCACTATTACAATGTATGTTTTGGATAACACTCTTTTTTGTGTAGAATTTGTCACTACTTATGAATGCCCCCACCAGGAACGACAGACACCATGTCATAACATCACACAGTGCAAGAAAGACACGCGACAGAAAATGAATGGTGCATGTTTGGGTCAGACTGGCTCTGAAGCACTGGTCTCACCACCGTGACTCAGAAAAGAGGCCAGGATGGCATCTCCCCGTGGTCCAGACACTCTCAGGCAGCCAATAGATGGCGCTCGGGGAGCAGGCATCCCAAAACGTTGCCGCTGGAAACAGTCCCAGGTTTCAGAACCGACCTGAAGAGGCACTCACGACCAGGACACTGCTAGCTAATCAAACACTTCACTGAAGGGTCTTCACATGACACACGGAACCTGGGACGCAGCAGGCCCTCAAGCAGTCATCTGAGTATTTTTATGCTGAGGTGAGCTTTGTATTACAGTTCTGCCAACACAGCAGAATCAATTTGGAGTGCACGTATGAGGAGGTAGTGGGAAATGGTAGATTAAAATCTTTCTAATCTTCCTGTTTTCAAGTCAAGAGGCTGTATGGATGAAACTCTGGGGCCTGGATTCATACTTGTTAGCAGAGCTTTGCTGAAGAATCAGCACTAGCAGAAATATGCCTATGGCCTGCACCCTGCTGTAGCATGCACAAGGAAGGCCCCAGGCACCACTGCTGACAAAGTCACTAGCAGACCAGCTCCATTATCCTCCCAGATGGTGCTCCTTCATATTCACGGAAGGCTAGAAAGGTCCACTGGGAGAAACTTGGGCTTGCTTGCTCCATTCTGCACTCCCTTCAGCTACTCTTAATATGTATGGGTAGAAACACTGGATAGCTAATTTCAGTACTCTCAGATAGAAACTTTCTTGTCTCTAGTGCAGCAAACGAGCACAGCTGCTCCCAGAGTTTGTAAGAAGCCCCCCAGGCCTCATGACAGTGAAACACCATCCTGGAAAGCACAAGAACATCTGGCCAGCATAACAACTGAGGCAACAATGCCACTGAGCTTCTCAGTGAGGCCTCTTAAATATGCAAAGCCCAACTCCCTAGCATAGAGAGACCACGGGCAAGAATCAACAAGTTGCAGACCTGCAAGGGAACCTTAATCCCCAAGCCTTCCTGGTGTTCTCTGAAGAGACCTTTCACTTTTTCCTACCCTCATTTCTACATACTGAATGGAGAAAACCACATTTCCCTACCTCAGAGAACTAAGGTTCTGGCAATGTCATGCAGCAGGTCATTAAGATTTCCTAGCCTTAACATCACCAAGTTGCTTTGCCCCAAGAGTATCTGCAGCTATGAAAGCTTATGAAGCCAGACTGGGACACTATCCCTTCTCCCACTGCCTGTGTCCATGCACAAGCAGGTCAGCATCACTGACCTTCAATCAACACTCTTCATCAATTCTTCCTTAGCAGTTCAGCAAAGGGAACTGAAGGGGAGGGCAGATCACTGATGCAAGGACACAAACATAAACAAGAGGCCCAAAAAAGACAGCAATTCCAGGACAGAACTCTGGGCAACAGTCCTCCCCGAGACCTTGCAACACCCAAAGGTCCTCAAAAAAAAAAATCAAGAATGCCTGCTAGCAATGTCTGCAATTAAGTGGGGCTGCAAGTCTAAATTCTTCTTTTCCCATGTTTGTCCCTGGACCTTTACCTTTGGTATAATTACACTGGAAACAAGTGTAATGCATACTTCATACTTGCTTTTACGCAAGGTTTTATCAGTACAACCAATAAGTTGTACCAAACAGAACCTTTCTGTTGAAACAATGCTTCTAGGTAACACTCCTCCTCCTTAATGAGGACTACCCTAATGTACCTCAAGAGGTACCTCACACTACCCTGATGGAACTCAAGAGTATGCTGCAGGGTTGATTTAGAGAGATTCTGTAAATGCAGTCGCCAGAATCTTCCCAGTTAAACTCTCAGGGGTCACCCTGTAAGACTTCAACGTCTTGTAATACTTCAACAGCTGGTTTAGCCAGGCAGTTGGCACAACGATTGCTTTGCTCTTTCCTGACCCCAAGTGGTTTTTATTCTTCACGTAGGACGGGCTCCAGCCAGGGATGAACAGCTTCTCCAAAACACAAAAGGATATAAAAACTCCTGCCCAACCATCTGAGAAGTTCATTAGTTTTCTAATTGTTCCTATACGCAGTGTCCTTTGCTAGCAGCTTTCTATTCTCAGACATCTCCCAGTCTGTTTTAAGCAGTGAGCATGGCAAACATTTGCAGGAACTTTTCTCCACTAACAACTCTAATTTCCTCAGGCACAGACTCTTCTGGAAGCTTATTGACCCCAAATTCCAGCAAGCAAAAAACATAGCAGCAGTCATCAAAATTCAGCATCCAAACCAGCCAGAGACTGTCCCAGCCACAAAGCAATTGCTATTCTGCACAGCTGCTCCTGAGTCTAAGAAAGCTATGTTCTGCTAAGATGTAAACATTTAAGTTTTTATGCCTGTTCCCAATGTCACACCTTCAAACCAAACACCCATCTCACACCAACTACTGCTCTGCCAAATACCTTCACACTGATGCACTGCCAGTTCTTACAAATGCACGAGTACCACTTCAGGGCTGTCACACCAGTACATCCTACAGCAAGGAAGGTAATGACAGTAACAAAGCAACCTGACCTTTAAGAGGATCTGATATTAACCTAAAATGCTCCCCAATGCTGGGGCAGGGGACACTGCACGTCTCAGTATCTCATTGCTTCTAATACCTATGCCCAGAAGCTGGGTCACACTGCCTTGGCAAAAATATTCACACATTAGGCTCTGTTTTACGGAGCACCGAATGAATTTTAGCTGATGTTTGTCTTTTTTTTTTTCCCCCCCTCTCGCATACAAAGCTTCACTAGAACAGTAGGTTGCAGACAAGCTTTCATCACCGCTGGGAAAACAGCTTCCCATCATGAGCCCCAGATCTACAAATAGCACCACGTGAGTGCTGGGAAAGGGGAGTTTGAAGAGCAGGCAGCCAGGGGACATACCTCCTCGTAGTTCTTTGCTTCAACTCCATGCTTCATATCCAGAATCACGAGCTGGTCCGGCATCCTCCCTGTTCCTGGAAGCATAATGAAAGGATTCATTGTGTGAAACAGTAAGCCTGCCAGGAAATCACCAGCTCTCCCCAGTGCTGAGAAAGGATTCACAACATCCCGCCCCTCCATGTCTGCAGCTAACTGCGGAGGCAGCACAGTCCAACCTAAAAATACAGAGACTTCAGAATAAATCCTGGCTGAAGGAGAGCCTCCCAAAGATAATGGGAACAAGCTGTAACCAAAAGTGCTAAGTATGTGTAGGATGCAAGTCGCTGTAAAAACTGCAAAGGATTGGAAGAGCAATACCAGCTGCTATGAGACGGCCTGGCTGAAGGCAAGTCACTGGGGGAGCCCACGTTCTTCCTTGCAGGAAGTGTACCAATAACTTATCAAGGTTACTGGGGTTGTAAATTTTACATTTAGACCGGAAGGAAGAAAGCTTCCATAATCGAGGAACGTGGCGTATGAGCACTGCTGACCTCCTCATGCTACAGCATCGCAGAAATTAAGGCAGCACCTTTTCCAAAATGTCTTTGTTCAGGGAATTCAGGGAATGAACTGACCAGATGTCTTAAGATCCACGCTGCTAATGCAAATCTCAAGATGCCAGGAGACTAACGAAGGTTGCAGTCAACAGCACAACACGTTAACTTGTTAACTTTTAGGGCTATGGAAGCCTATATCTAATAGCTTTTTTGTTTGTTTGTTTTAAATGGCTACAAACTATCATATCTGGGAATACTCACAAGAAAGAAAAAAAAAAAAGGCTATGCATTCAAGATACTCTAAAGAATGTAGCACATCAGCTGACCTGAGTATCATATTCCACTATACCACCCACCAAGGAAATGTCTGTACATAACACATTCCTAAATCCCAGCACTCTGAGGTATATGGATGTCCTCAGCTAGCTGCCAGAACAGCACAACGTTTGAATTCATTCACACTACAAACTTCAGAGCCTTTATCCAGGAGCACGTCCAATACTCACACTGCCTGAGGTGACTGCCAGGTGGACAATCTCTCAGTTCACAAACAAATTCAAAGTACAGGTTACACAAGGTCACTCCAGTCAGAGCTAGGAATGTATTCCAGACCTTCAATACGGCACCTCTAAGTTTTTTCTCTACTCACTAAACAGCTCTTCCAACAACAGAGTGGAATCACCTCCATGTTCTACTGCTACCAGCACATGGAATAATCTCCTAGCAACACGGCCCATATCAACTACAAACTGTTACTTAGATTTCCTAGGTTTCTCAAGTTGAGTTTTGCAGCCCAAAACTCAAACTCAGCTGTTTGAGGAGTCTAATGGATAAACTAGGATTAGGATGGAACTCTTTGGTTTTCTTATACAAGGTCAGATACCGCAAGAATAAACTTAAAACCCAGCACTGTTCTTTAACAGACACGTCGACTACAACCACCCAGTGCTCCTTTCTCCAGCCAACAAGCTTTGACCACCTACACCTTGTATCAGCATGCCTGGAGACTGGTAGGCAGGGTGGCCAACAGTAGCTGCAGAAAAGAAATGTAAAGCACACAGTTTCAGTGAGAGGTTTTTTCTATGTTTAAATTACAGCAACTCAGGGGGACAGCTGGAGCTTCCAGGAAGGAACAAGAAAAGATGAAAAGGCCAGCAAACAGGAATACAGAACTGGAAGGATTCAGTTGTCAGGCTGGAAGGGAGAGATGCCAGGAGGCAGAAAGAAAGCATTAAAAATGAGAGCTGCTGGGTGCAAAGGGGCGGAAAGCAGACGTTCTGCATGAGGTTAACATTGTTGGGGATTGTCCTGGAAAAACCGAAGCTGCACTTCTAGAAGTGTTCTGAGCTTCCTTTAAGCCTGTCAGATCCTCAGTAACTCCCTGCTCCTCCTGCAGCTGGTGCTCACCACAACAGAGCAGATCAGCAGCAAAGGAAAAACAAATAGTAACTACCAGAGGTCTTGAACTAAACTATCCAGCTGATACCCACATCTCCCACTTGTAAGTGTTCAAGAGGCCATCTCAAACGAGCACAGAGCTGTTTCCTGGCAGACAAAGGAAGTTCCTAATTTGCCAAGTCAAAGGATAAACAAGATAGTCGAACTGGATGTCAAAAATGTTTCGCAGAGAAATGGCAGAATAAATAAGTCAATAAACACGAGGTTGGGAAACTAAAGATTACAGAATGAGCAGAGAATTAAAGATGGAGCAGGCCTTTTATCCTGGGGTGTAGTGGTAGGACAAAGAGTAACGGCTTTAAACTAGAAGAGGGTAAGTTTGGATTCAAGAAGCACCCTAAGACCTCCTGCACTCTCATAACATGTACCTTCTACACAGCATCTCCTTCTCACTTCTTCTTCCTTATTTCTGTGGTTAAGGATTGAGAAATCCCAGTTGCTTAGATCCTTCAGGGCCCAACGGCTCCAGGCTTCCTCTACCAACAGTTCTCCTCTGCCAGTACTCCACCAACATCCTCCTTAGCTGGAGCACTAAAAGTCCTGATTGCCTACTTGAAGAAACTATGAAAAAACAAAACTTTTTGAAGAGAAACACGGGGAGAAAAAAGATCTCAGTCAGTTTTCTCATTCCCCTGCCTGCATTATAGAGGAGCGAGGCACCTCTTGCTACATGGCTACTTCTTCCTAATCGACCTAATCAAGTCCTGCAGATGATCAGGCCTCACAGTGCCACCACACTTATTTCAACATTTTTGTGATACCCACTACAGGTATGGAAATTAGAAGATCTCCATCATGCAGTATGTATCATTAGCAAGGATTATGCCCCCCCCAAAAAAAGAAACTGGTAGCTCAAAGGGACCTAAAGAGAAAGCCTTCAGAAGAGGATCCAGCTGCTGAATTGAACAGCTCTAGATTTTGGCACTTTGATCCCCCACTGGTCACCAAGTAAAGCTGGACTTAGAAATATTTTTCCTCATTGGTACCAAGAGCTTTAATATAAGCTTTCAGCAAGACAAGGCAGCCAAGGAACAAACCTTTGATAGAATCAATAGAGCTGTTAAGAAGCTCAGTCTAAGCAAGAAACTCCTGGTCACAAGCACTGAAAGTCTAGACACAGCTAAAGAAAGAAACCTTTCCCACTTCATTGTGTGACCACACAGTAGCTAGAAAGGATTTATTGGACTGTCTGGAGACCTCCCAAACACCCAGGTGTTGGACAGTACATAGCAGGAGTGACTCTCCCATATGAGTCACTAGCACCTGCATGTCTTGATGTGTTAAGGAGCACTGAGAAGCCCTACCTTTGCAGTGAAATAAAAGCAAAACCCTGAGCATTTAGAGTCACCGTTTCATCTGAAAAACACGATAGAAGAGGTGCTACAAGCCAGATGTCTCTTAATAAAAGATACCTGTCTTTATCTGACAAGTTCTCTTCAGCTTGCAAACTATTTGCATGTTATACATGGAGCAGAAGAGCAAAACAGATGCTGCATTTCAAGAGATACGAGGAATGCTGCTAGTGACTGCTCTGTAAAGAACTTTGAGATCTTCTAAGATAAGACATGGGAGAAGTGGCTCCAGGGAGCAGAATTCCAACAGAGACGGTGAAAAAATGCAAGCACCTACAAACCTGCACATACGTACTCAAAGCAAACCAGACTGGAGCCTATGTCAGCTGCTTTCAGCACATCTGTCCTGAAGCTGAGCCCAGCCACTCAAAGCAGCACATGCGTCACGCTCAAAGGAAACGAGCCTCAGTGCTCGTTAGGCAACCATCCCTGCAGCACAAAGGCAATACTGACGTCCTGCTCATTTCCTCTTCCCTTTACTGACCGCTCAGCAGCCATGGGTGCAAATGAAAGCCACGCTCTTTGATACACACACAGGAACTCCATAAAACAGTTGCTAGCCTAACAGGATTGCTGCAAAGTACACATTCTATTGAGATTACATTCCACCAAAGGAGAGGAGTGGGTCAACACGACACAAAAGCTACGTTCTGGAGATGAGGATATTCTGCTTTGTCCTTGCTTGACTGCAGGATGGCAGGAACCATGAAAAGAACAAGAGAGGTGTGTTTTGCTCCTTGCTACCACCATTCATAGCAACTGTGGTAACCTGTGTAGGAGGAACACAATTCCCCTTTCTTTTTCCTGTTACAGAAGAAACCTGAGCACTCTACACAACAGCCACAGAGGAATACTTAACTTCCAAATGCAACACAGACAGCAGATATTCTGCACCATGGAGAATACACACAAACTCCTGAAACACAGCTTTAAAAGACAAGATGTTCTGCAGACTATGCTCAGGATAACTTTACACATACCACTAACCCAAACATCCACATCTACACCAACTTCATTAGAAGGTGAAGGCAACCAGTGGTTCTTTCACTTACCCACAGGAAGCTTGCTCTCAAAGCAGGCCTCAAACATGTCATAGTCTTCAGTGGTAAAGGCAAACTTGCCCTTAGTGGCATCCTCTTTAGCATACAGGATGTGCCCCGCTGAGTCAGTTATCTGTAAAAGAGATAATGAGAGTAAGGAACGCAGTTTTTCACTGCCGTAGGCTCACACTACAGAGTTTTGGCAGCATAAGAAGTAAAAGACATCTCCTAAGCTCCCTATTGGATCAGATACTTTTCTTTTTACAGTTTTCCTCCTCCCTGGCAACTACATCAAACTCTCTCCTACTCATCCTCACTGAGCTGACAAAGTCAGAGTGCCTCTCAGGTAATCACTGACTCTCACATTAAAACAAATATACAAAACAGACAAAAAGTAAAAGAAAACAGAACAGAAAAAGAAAACCAACCCAAAACTGAAAGCCACACTAATTTCTTTTCCTCTTATGACAGCTGAATACAGACTGCATTTAGGAACTCTAGATGTATGAAGTGTCAACCACTGCCTTCTTTCTGCAAATAAAATTTATAAATTCCCACAGTAACAAATACAGAGAAGTCTTATGGTACAAAAAAAGACTAATTTCCCACAAGATGAGATGGAGAAAGGCACATCTATTTCTCCAGAAATGAATGATCAGTGCAGCCCTGAGTTACGCAAGGTCTGAGTGCCAACATCCACAACAGTCAGTTCAGAGGACAATTCAGACTGCAGACAGAATAATGACTGCTTTGCACCACATCTATGAAACTACTAAGAACAGGTAAAAACAGCGCCTCTATAAAAATGCTTCAACCAAGAGTAAAAAAAAAGACACACATTACGTGGCACAGGCTTGAGAATTACTGTGCCCAATGAGGAGGTCCAATCAGTTGAAATACACTGACCAACAATTGGGTGGAAAAAAAAGAAGGTATTACAAAACCGTGTGAAAATCAACAGCATGCTTTCCACTGGAATGTATCCCAGTTTCCCTCAACAGATATGTTTGAAAAGCTGGGAACTAATTTCAAAAGCACAGAATACAGAGGTACACAAAGTACTCTGTGTACAAGGAGGATAGGTTGGCCATTTTCCTTCCCTCCACCTTAAACAGAAAAACAACTGTGCAATCTAACAACTTGTTTCCCCATGAGAAATAAAACAAACCATACAGAAAGGCTACATACCTAACACAATTTTTGGGAAACACTCCTGTTTTCCTACCCGAGCATCTAATTAACTCCCCAGAGGACACCACTGAGGCCTACCTCCTACTAAGATTCGGAACCTTCTGATAACGAGAGCTGCTACACTAGACAAAAGAAATAATAAACCCTCAAGCCTTCAGGTGTAAGACAGTAGGAAAAAACTTCCTTTACATAGAGTATTTCATAATTGTCTGTTACAGGTTTTGTTGTGGCTTCCCCTGCACCATGTGGTATTTGTCAGCATCTGAGAACAACATGGAGCACTGCTGCGGTGTAGCACTGCAGCTCCTTTCCAGAGCTCTACCCGTACTGAAGCAGCATGCAGATACACATCTGCCCAATGCAGGCAGGCACAGGCAGCTGTGCTGCTGTTCTCCCTGCAGCCGGACACAGACCGTATCCTGCTTGGAAGCCACCAAACTACTGGAAGAATTTAGCTCAAGCGAGCAGGTTCTTCTGCAGTGCAGGACTGCCTGCATTTGGCCGTGGCAAAAGAGCTTAGATTCTGGTCACTGCACACCGTTCAGCAGTGTAGTCCTGATTAACCAAGATACTGATGGTGTATCTGGGCTGATATCGTATCGTCTGCACAGTGGGTTCTCAGTCCCAAGAATGGCGACAGGACACAGTAAAGAAAGCTTTCAGATGACCCCATTATGTTGCTCCTTTGGGGCTTTCCATAGACCAGAGCTAATCTTTAGCTAGAGGATATCGTGCAGCTTAATCAGTTTCTGTCCTTTATAGGTCTAGCAGCACCCTGCTCATAAAAAGGATTTCAGACAGCCAAAGCTCTGCTGCTTCCATCAATATTGAATGCTGTTACCCAAATCAGCCAAATGTCCATTCATCTGGGCCTGCGGGGGTGGGAGAAGCTGCTAATAGCCCAGCCAGAACACTTGAGGGGGAGAGGCTGTCCTGAAAAGGATTGTTCATGATATTCAAACGTTATTTACAGTAACACAACCCTCCACAGACACGGCATTGTTCGCCCTTGACAAACAGCCCAGCAATTCCCCAAGCCACCAGTCCCAACAATGGCACTGACGCACGTGACCGGGCCTGAGCAAGACGTCAGCCACCCATGGGCCTCCCTCCTGGAGCCAGCTGGCAGATTGCGCAGATTCCTCCCAAACAGAGGGTGCCACTGTTAGTGTTGGAGCATCACAAACACAAAGCTCAGCCCATGGACAGGAACCATACCGAACACAGCCAAAATTAACTACCAGCCGCCTACGCTCCGTGGCCAATCCAGGGATTGCAGCCAGCTGTCTAGTGTGGGGGGAGCGAGACCACCTGCAGGTACCATGCCCACAACTAACCTTCCCACAGAAAAAAAGACACAAAGCAGGATGCATCTAGCCCAGGGGCTGCAGCACTTCCAGCAGGTCCAGCGGCTGGGAGCCATCACATACCTGAGCCGTAAGAAGGGGAGAAGGAATAGCATGGACTCATTTCTCTTTTGTAGCTTTTTGGAATACTACAGGACATTTATTTATTTTACATCAAATTGATTTTAGAGCTCCTTCTGTGAGCACTCCTATTTGGATAACTGCTTCAGCAGCAAAGCCAGACTCCAGCATGGGATTTACTGCCTTGCCACCTGCTAAGACCACTATAAAAAAAGGCAAGGTTTGGAGGAGATGCAGCTATAGCAGTACAACAGGCAATGAGGGTTCCTGACAAGAGAGGCAGGCATATGGCACTCAAGCGGAAATACATACACCTTAGCAGGCAAACATTAGAGCAAGACTGTAAAGCATTATGTATGTAAGCTGTATGTCCGTCTATACACAGACAAATTCCCTCTTACAAATGATGTAAGATAGCAGAAAAAAAATATATTAAAAAAGAAAAAGGCTTCCAGAGCAGCGTGCTCTGTCCTTAATCAAACACAGCAGCCAACCTCACAATGCCTCCAAGCATCTGAGTGCAGTGCTGGAGCGGCAGCCTGGTTTCAGCAGCTCTTCTACTCTCACCGTGTAACACAGCCACTTCTGGGCCCTGGGCAGCCCACCCCGTCAGCAAGTGCTGCGTGGTAACTTCTGAAGGCTGTGGGAGCTTTGACAAAGACGAAAGGCACACAGAGAGCTGTTAACAACCAATGACGGCGCAGCAGGCCTTACATAACTAGCTGGGAAATCTGAAGAAATGCAGGTTGTAGGCAGAAATACTCAAGGTGTGTTTTAATAGCTGCTCGTCACATCGACAGGAACATTCTCAACGCTGTTCAGCCTTCCCCTGCGCCGCAGAAAGGTGCTTTAGGCCGTACCCTGATAGCTCCTTCAGCCGTGCCAGCGGCGGCAAGCGAGTACGTCACTAAGCCCCGTGAGCCGCCCAGCTAAGCTCAGCACGGCTGCACACGAGGCGTTCCAGACCCCCTCCCCACTGCTCCCTGCCCACGCCGCACAGCACGAGGCAGCTCCGCGAGAGCCACGTCACCGCGGTCCTTCCCCCCGCCCGGTGCCAATCAGCGCCGGCCCGGCGGAGCGCACGGCCCCGCACCGCAGCCCGGGCCGGGCCCCGCTCGCCCCACGCCGCCGCCCCGGGAGCGGCCCCACGCACGGAGCGCCGTCCGGACGCGGCCTCCCCGCCGCCCCGCTCCGGCGCGTCAGCGCGGCCCGGTCCGGCGCAGCGGGGCGGGGCCTCCACGCCGCCCTCCGCCCGCCCGCCCTCGGCCCGCTTCTTCGGGCGCCGCCGTGGCCGCACCTTGAGGTTGGCGGAGGGGCCGCTGGAAGAGCCCGGCGGGGCGCCGATCTCGTACTCGCCCGTGACCAGCGTGTCGCGGTGGATCTCCTCCCGCAGGCACTTCCGCGCCTTGCCGGGCAGCTGGAAGGAGATGGGCCGCGCCGGGCCCGCCAGAAGCAGCAGCGCCAGCAGCGGGGCCAGCCTGAGGCGGGGGCGGCCGGGCGGCGGCAGAGGCATGGCGGCGGCTCCGGGTGCGACGGGCCGGCCTCCGCCACACGTGACCGCGCCGCCGCCTGCGTCACGGCGGAGGCGCGCGGGGCGGGGCGGGGCAGGGCGGCCGTTGGCGTTCGAATCTGCGCCGCGCACGTCCGCTGAGGCGCTGAGGGGCGTGGGGCGAGCGGCCGGCGGTCCGGCCCGTATCCCGTCAGCGTCGGTATGGGGCAGTCGGTACGGGGCAGTCGCGGTGCCGTGTGAAAGCGCGTCTCTTACCAGCGGGCTGTGATACCGTTCAAGGAATCGTCAAAGCGCCCGTTCAGATACGGCGGTGCGCGCTAAGGATGCAGACACGAGCTCTTAGGGCTTTCCCTGCAGTTGGGTGCCTCCCAAGTCTCTCGCTGGAAGATGCACTTGCTTTTTAATTACACGCATATATATTAGAAATTCCAGAGTGATTTCTCCGTCTTCTTGAGCCCAGAAATAATTGTTGTGCCACATGTCTCCTTTCGGATCCGCACCGTGCAAATACCGTATGACGGTGACAGAGGCATGCCGGTGTTTCTGGCAGCGAATAAAATCATGATGATGGTTTTCAAGTGAGTTGGAGGCTTTTGTCCTCCCTCGCCAGCGTATGGTCAGTTCTACTCTTATTATTCCGGTGGCTTCAGGCACTGTACTTTTTAGGAAGGTAGCACTGTGTAACCCTGCTGTGTAGCTGCTCTGCACCGGAGCCACGCAGCTGTGGGCTGCTGCTCCCCTCCCTCAGCGTCCCGCTGCACACGGGCGCCTTGCTCTCCCACAGGGCAGGGCAGAGATAAAAGGCTGAACACAAGCTTGAGGAATGTCAGGGTTTGGGCTGTAAGCTTTCCATCCCATCCTCTTTGTTTCTATGGCCTTTGCTGTGTGCTGCACGGTAACTTGCCTTGATGAAGGAAGAAGGAAAAATTCCCAAATATGTAGTTATGATGAACACGCCTGTGGTCAGCTCCTGGAGTTGACTGCAAGTGTTTGGGTTTGTTAAGATTCAAGGAAGGGTGGGAAAAAACAAATGAATAGTTATGTTGCTAGAAATTAAACAACAAAACTCTTTTATTTCTGTTAGCTTGACTAAAGTAAAAATACAGTTTTTTACTTCTGTATCTTAAATGTCACTCTTCCACTCCCTTTGAGCAGAATTTTTTTTTAGAGACAAGCAGTAATCAAGAATCACTGCAAATTTCAATCTTAAGAGGCTTAAACTGGTGAACTTCATGTCTCAGTGTTCACATGCAGGTCAAGACAAGCCTTGCCCACCGCATTTTAAAGAACAGCTCCACTCTCTTGCACCCATTGGCTCCTGTTTACTGAGAGAATGCGATAAAGCCCTCCATACGAGGAAACAGAACTCAAGCTCTGCTGTGCAGTAATAGCAATAGAACCCTCACGAATAAAATCCCCTCTTAAGCTCCATTTAAACAATATTATAGAGGAACACAATTTTCCTTAGCATAGCACATACCTTTTATGTGAAGGTCGGCTGTGCTCAAATATTCAGTCAAGTTCTTCATGATCAAAAATAGGATTTCTGGTCATTTGTTGCACATCCCAATACATGTTTGTTTCTTTTAATCAGTTTGCAAACCTTTCCCTTTCATCACTAAGATGATCAAGGGGCTGGAGCACCTCCCCTATCAGGACAGGCTGAGGGAGTTGGGCTTGTTCAGCCTGGAGAAGAGAAGGCTGCGGGGTGACCTCATTGCAGCCTATCAATACCTGAAGGGAACCTACACCCAGGAGGGGAGTAAACTCTTCAAAAGGGCTGACAACAGCAGGACTAGGGGAAATGGTTTTAAGTTGAAGGAGGGAAGATTTAGGTTGGATGTTAGGGGGAAGTTCTTTACTAGGAGAGTGGTTAGGCCCTGGAACGGGCTGCCCAGGGAGGTTGTGGATGCCCCGTCCTTGGACGTGTTTAAGGCCAGGTTGGACGGGGTCCTGGGCAACCTGATCTGAATATGTATGTTGGTGGCCCTGCTAGGCAGGGGGGTTGGAACTACATGATCCTTGGGGTCCCTTCCAACCTGGGTGATTCTGTGATTCTGTGATTCTGTGATCTGTGATTCCCTACTTGGACAATTGTGTTAGTTTGAAGTTCAATCTTACAAATAAATGTTTAGCTGTTTCTGCAGTATGTCGAAGTATATTTGCACAATGAAAACATTTCTTCCATTGCAGCAGAAATGATACTATTTCACAAGCTTTAAGAAATATAGATTACTAGAATCTGAAGATATGAAATGTTGTAATGTCCTTCCACCGAATTCCAGATGAGACATGTACAGCACGACAATTCTCTCCGTGCTGAACATTCCTTATACCAATGACATGCACCCAGTCTGCTAGCGAGTTTAAAACATTCAATGTCTTATTTGCTTGGGAAAACATTGGAGAGATTGTCTCATTCATGTTGAAGTAACCTCATTTTCTAAAACCAAAATGTGAAGTCAACTATTGATGAGAAAATATTTAACAATCCCTTCCTATTGTGTCCATTTCATCATGGTACATTTTTAGATGAGTTACATCTATGACTGACAAATTTATCATCGTTTCTGTTTTAGCTTCTCACGTATTATAATGCATTATGGTTTAAACTGCCACACACACATTCAGTTCTAATTATAAAATTGTATCATATGTGGTTCAGCACGTTAGCATGTTGCGAAAGAAAGTGGTCCCTGTTCATTGCAGGGGAGTTGGACTAGACGACGACCTTTAAGGGTGCTTCCAATTCAAACAGTTGTATGATTCTATGAACTGCTGCAAGTCTCTCTAAAATCCCCACCTCCTCGCTCTTTAACTGCTTAAAAATGCAATGGGGCAATCTTCATTTCGTGGGTAAAGTAACTTACAGCAGATGGAAAGCATTTTAAGATCCTTTCAGCTACAGGTTTAGAAATAACAGTCTTGCAGGGACATGCCTTAACATTTCCACATATTCAGAGCTGGCAAAATGAAATACTTCCTGTAACTCTGAAACACTTAACAGATTAAAAGAAGAGATTGATAACTCATTACACAACTTTCAGGATGAAACGATGACCTATTTTCGTGTAATTTGCTGTGTTACACATTGTAGGAGCTTGGCAATTAGGTAAAAGCAGGTATCGCTTCTCGCTACCATTCATCTATAGACAAATGAGTGTATGCCCAGAGAAAATATTACCTTATTATCTACCACCATGACATACTGACAAAATTTAAACCATTTTGTTATTGTGTACATTTTATACTTTTAAACATCCCTAATACTGCTTCATAGCTGCCTTGAAAGTAATTACGAAAGAAATGAATTATTTAGCTTTCAACGCTGGACTTACAAAGAAGTACTGGGAAAAAAAATCAGTATTTCTATAGTTTGAAGCAATATTGGAACAATGGTTAGTGAGAAAATATGGCATTTCCCACGAAATTTGTAATTGTTTTCTCAACTGAAGAAGTTAACAGATTGTTGGCAATAAGCTTTTTTCTTTTTTTTCTTTTTTTTTTTGCCATACTTAAATATGTCTTTTTCCACAGTGAATTGCAGAAAACAATTGTCTGCCTCCTTGAAACAAGGTGTAGGAATGTCTACAAATGAGGCAATTAGTCTTTTTTTTCCTGCTCTGCATCAGCTGTTTTGGCATCTCAGCATTTTCTTGGTTTTCCCAATGAAAAGTTAAACAGTTTTCTTCTTAGAACCTACTCTCGACTTGGACACTCTTGCGTTCTACCTTGCACCTAGCAACCTACTACCACCTACTGAGAAACTTCTGTAAACCATTCCGTGTTTTAGTTAAACATGCAAAATTGTTCACTCGCTTCTGGAAAGTGCAAGGCTTCCTCCTTTAAAGGGCTTTATTTGAATTCAGTGCCAAGATATAACCATCGCAGGCACCATTATGGTCACAATCCACATGGCGACATAATCCAATCGACTAAAAATAAAGCAGTAGCTGAACAACCATAAATCACCACTGCACTGCTCTGCCTTCCCTGTAATCTGTCCCAGAGACTTCAGATATGGTGTCCCGATCTTACAGCTAAATTAATCACGTTCTGATGAGAGGCATGGGGCAAAATAACCGTTGAGACGTCAGTAGGAGAAGCACATGTGGAAATTCTAGCTGCATTTTGTATGAAGATACAAGCTGTTGTTACAACATATGTATACACATCTGTTTCCATTTCACTGAGTTTTGCTTGAAATAATATATTTGGGACTTAATCTAAAACACAAGTTCATTTGGGGATGTGAAACGTCCTTCATCAAAGATAGTGCAGATTCACTCACGCACCGAGCACTTTGAGGAACCAAGCACCCACAGCACTTCTCATTCGCTCTCTGCTCCCAGCTGGCGCCAAGCAGGTTTCCAGCAATAACCGCAGTGCAGGCCTGCAAGGCTCCTTCCTGGCTTTTTGAGGAAATCCTCACTTTACTTCCTGGGAACTTTTACCCACTGCCCTCCTGAAGTTCAAGACTGTTCCTCTTTCCATTTCCAAGCCCTGTTTCTCCAGCTGCCTCAGCACAGGAGCTTACAGCCAGCACGTGCATCAAGAGAAACTTCTGCAGGCACCAATGGGCAGCCCACCTAGAAGCTCCCATGCTCTCTAGGCCCGGTGCTGTCCCCCTTTAGCCTCTGCAAGGAACATTCCTGCTGCTCAGGGAGGGAATGAAATTACTGTTTACAAAGACTTTTAAGAAGCTGTACAAAACATTGCGTGCAATTTTGTTACGTAAGCCACAACTCCGAAAGACTAGAGACTTGGGGTACCGTCATGTTTTAACAGGCAAACCCTCCAGTGTTATGTCATGCCATTAATTTTGTTTCATTTGTGGAGTCTGGTGCAGTCTCAGGACAAGAGCCCTCCTTTTTCTTTAAAATCTAGAGCTGAGTTTCTTCTGGTCTCTGTATCTGATGGAGCTTGGAGCTGTAGCCTCCTTCCAGGAGATGGGAATAAAGATTTTATTCTGGAGACTAGACTGAACTAGACATCTAAAACTGACTGGAGTAAATATCACCTTAGGTTTCTTCAAACCAAATTTATGCTGAAAACAAAGTTTGATCAGCTGTTTTATTGTGTACTGCTGCTCTGCATGGATCGGAGCAGCATCCTCACCCATTAAACAAACGAGTGGAATGAAAAAGCATAGCTCAGTAGCACTTTAAATAAGGGGTGGTTGGCTGTGCTAGATGCACATCCCTCCGCCTTTCTCACATATCACTGCCAACTTTTGGGCTAGCTGTGGCTCAAGGAACAGATAGATCCCTCTGATCAGTTATTCCATTGTCCTCTCTGACGATGGCCACTGATAGACATGAGAAGGTCACAACAGAAAGGCAGAACGTATTTGCTCCAGCATCAATTTTTTAATAGTGAGATCTAGCCAAAGGACCTCAGGAGAAGACTCACTTTCCTTTTTACAGCACATATTGACTTTTAAAGATCAGAGTGTTCTTATCAGCCATATAAATTTCAGTGCTTTTTAATATTGCTGAATTCTTCGCCTAAATGCCATCCTGTCTGATTGTCCAATCTGTGTGAAGGTGTTTCAGTAAATCAATCTCAGCTTTTCATAACTGAACACGTAGCTGTCACGAAACATGGCCTTCGGTTGATCCTGCTGGGAATGCTGCCAAAACTGCTCTCAAGGAAGATGGCTTCCAAGGTGTGGAGTAACAGCAACCGATAGAAATATATGAGCAGGTGTGAGGAAAGGCTCATGTATGAGTGTGTTCAAAAACACCTCTTCCCAAATGATCCCCCAACTAAGGCAAGTTGTGACTTGAGTAGCATTTTTAAAAGAACAATTCTGAATTGAATTCTTCATGTAGCCCTCCAGAGAAAGAATCGTGGCAAAAGTATTGTAAAAAATAGACAGAACTTAAAAAATAAATATTCTTGTGTAGGCTTTGCACATGACAGCAGTAAACATTTTACTGTGTAGGAAGCTTGAAGTCTTTATTCTATTACAGCGATGATCAAATGCCAAACAAAAGTTTGATAGCAGAGGCTGTACTTCTTCAAGGGCTTATTTTGATAATTCTGAGCTTCTCAGCTATTTAACATTTGCATCTGATTGTTCTCAGGTCTTTTCTCCTTATGTGTAGCAAGTGAGTGCAAGAGCACTGGGGAAGAAAAACCAAGATAGCAGAGAGCATAAATCCCTATTTTAAACACAGTACTCAGCTGTAACTATGGAGCCACTATTTCTCAATGCTAATATCCCTGTATCACCTGGTAATAATAAACACAGGACATTTATACACAAGGACACTATGTATTTTAAGTATATCTTCACCACTGGAGACAAATGAGATGCGATGGGCAATACTAATCCAGGCTCTCCACTGAAAACAATGTAATGAATTCTTCCAGGTGGACATGATCTTTTCATGCTCAGAACAGCCTTGCTGGTTATTTGGAGATTACACGAAGAAAATGCAACTCATAAAAGTGATCAGCATCTAACTAAGGATTTAAAAAACAGTTATATATATCAACAGTAGAACAGCTGAATGCCACTCAAATCACCAGAGCTTGGAAGGAGGCTTGGCAGCAAAGAAAGCAGTTAGATGGGATGTTTATTGGATGGCTTCCATCAGCTGCACTATGTAGTGGCTTGAGTGCTAGATTATAAATATTTCCCCTTGTGAAAAGGAGAAGCTGGCTGGATGAACACTGAATCAGCAGGACATATTCTTATCCTCGGCAGAGATTGGTTTGTAAGAAAGCAGGAATGGGAAGCACTGAATTAGGCCTGGGAAGTCCCTTTTCTCCAAAGGCACATGAGAAGAGCACTTATCCTTGGAAGCTAGTCAGCATGGCACGTGGGCAATGGGAATATTAATAACTCTTCTAAGGCAAGACTTCTGTGGAGCAGGATGGCTCACCAAAACCACAACCTCTGTAGCCACTTGGTGCAGATGGGCAACTTCTGCATTGCAGAGTTCCTTTTGCGAGGCCAAGTTGGGCCGCCAGGCTGGCTGTGGGTGCACGAGGCATCTCAAAACCAAGGTGGGAGATACCTCAAGGGTACTGGCTCTCTCACAGATGTACACAGGCAAAAAGTCCCTCCTAAAGTTTACGCCAAAAACTTATGGGCCTTGCCAGCCCTGTTAGTGGGCTGGGCTTAGTGAGCCCCAAAGACATGGATGACCATTGCATGCAGCACCTGAGGTGGAAAAAGTGTTCATGTATAGGCCTTTTGGTGAGCAGTGCAAGGCTTTCCAGCTGGAGGGGAGGGAAAACCAGGTGATTGAGATGGATAGGAAGTACAGAATAGTTCTCATCCGTGCTGCAGCATGGCTGGGGATAACTGATAAGGGTCAAGTGAAGGAGCAGTGGAAATTTCCTTCACCCTGCAGCATGCATGAGAAGACCACCCCCCCAGCAGCCTTCCCATGAAGAGTGGGGTACAGGAGAGATGTCAGGTTGTGGGACAGTTCTGGCGTTGGTGCTAGTTTTGTGCAAGTGGCTGTGAGTCATCATAGCAATTCTGGACCAGGGGAGTTTCCAGGAGCCTAAGGCTGAAATCCCCAAGGATGTTAGTCTAGACAGGGCGCTCTTCCCTTTGACCTCATTGGGGGCCTCAGCTTCCTCTTTATGCAAGTATCACCAACTACCAGGACAGGTTATTTTGAGCTACAGAACAGTTATGAAAGAGCAATGTGCTGAAGGTTTGAGGGAAAAGATGCTCTTGCTGTAAGCATCCTTTTCAGACCACTTTTGTGCTAGGCTGTTCCTTGCCACTGCTGACAAGAAAAAATCTGTATTCCTAAAAGTTTTCTAAGGAGACTCAAATAGCCAGAGAAGGGCTCCTTGACTGACGCTAGGCAAGAGCTTGTTAAATAAACTCTAATTCCCCCAGGATAACTGGAGGGAAATCCCAGTCATTAAGTCTTCCATCAAGTGACGTAAAAAGGATTGCAAATTAATCCTGCTCCCCATTCATCTGATCCCAGCCGAAAGACTAGCAGTAAATACCAGCCCCCTGAGCAGCTCTGGGGGAATCCCAGCTCCTATCACCTACTCTCCCTGTCTTTTTAACAAATGCCCCTGATACTCAGTGTTCTCATGTTACTTCTCTCATCTCTCAAGAGCTGGTGTGAGGGATGAGGCATGGATGAGTGCAGTGGAAGCTTTAGCTGGAAACACCACGTGCTTCCTGTGCTCACTCTTTTGAATCAAGGGGCTGTGGGTGCTGCAGAAGTAACATGGATTTCAGCACCAACCCACAGAAGGTGGGCTTTGATATACAGCCACATGAAAACTCTTGATTCCCAAACACCCCTTTTGAGCTGCTCCAGAGTACACAAAAATATCACATGCCCCTTCTTGAACCCCAGTGTGCCTGCACATACACATTTCCCTTGGTCTTACACACACCAAAGGAGAAATAGATAACAGAGCACAGAGCAATGTGCTGACTGTTTTGCATGGCCTTGTTTAACCCTTGGATTCCAGCGTAATTCCTCAGAGAGCCCAGCAACAAGTGAGATAAGATAATGGGCATAGGCATAGACAGAGACTTAGGAAAGAATGTCCCTGAGAAAACCAAGCAGCTCCCTGGTGGGCTTGGCAGTCCTGTTGGCAGTCCCCAGACAGGACGGTGTGAAGAAGGATCCACTGTTTACCACCATGTACCTCCCCTCATCCCACTATTCCTCCCTTCGTTCTCACTGAGCTATTCAACTCCAGGAGCCCATGTGGAAGATGAACAGATTTCATTTGCTCTGTGTGTGCCTTGGGGTATTTTTGATCCCAGAGTGAGGAGCCGCTGCTGTTGCTGCCTGGCTTGCTCCTTGCTGTGCTGCTATATATATCTGCAACGCCTGCCTTGAGAAGATCTGAGCAGAGGCACCCAGTGTGCTGTGTGACAGAGGTGGGGGGGAAGGTGGCAGGACACCAGGGGACAGGGTGTAAATTAACTTCACGAGTGGGCGCGTGTTTCTCAGACCACAAATTTTAATCCTTTGTCCTTTTTTGTTGTTGTTTTCCTGTAAATAATAATTAACAGAGACTTTCTCCAGGGCTGTTATTGTCTTCAGAGTGTTCAGCAAATATTAACTAACCCACCTTCCCAAATCCTTCCCCTGTCAGCGGAAAGAGGATGAAATTAGCCCCGGAGAAGGGAGTGGGATTCTGAAGCATCCACACATCCACCTGAACATTAGGGAAAGATGTGCCCAAGGTCACAGACCAGGGCAATATCTCTGCAGGGCAGACAGCTGCGTTCCTGGCTCCCTTGTCTGCATTCAGATCAGTAAACCAAACAATAAAAGTTTCGACGGCAGTTTCTCTTGTTATCAGTGAAGGGCTCAGGCCTTATCTGGGTGTATAAACACAGATGTCGACAATAGCTTTGCAGGCTCTCACCTAGCATTTTGGTTTGGTTCTTTTTTTGGTTCATTTCTCAGAGGACCTGAGCCTCCAGGCACACTTTCTGAATCAGCACCACAGAGCCAGGGGCTCCCCGTAGCTGCACAGCGAGGCCAGCCCATGCAGGTCACCCCCAGAGATCAACAGCTCTGGCAGCTGGCTCACGGAGGAACATGAAGAGCTCTCAGAGAAATGCCCCTGCTCCAGCACACCTTGCTTAGGGTCAGCCTGTGTCCAGATGTTCAGGTTGCCCCAAAAGGGGTGAGGTGTGAAGCCAGGCCCTTGCCACCACCTCTTCATCCACACCTCTGTCCCTGCAGCCAACCTGGAGGGTGAATTTTACTTGAAAGCTCTGGCAGCCTGTGCCACTGATGGCAGAGCCCTGAGCCGTCTCCCTCTGTCTCCCTGGAGTCCCTGTGCAGACGTAGGCACACGTCACCGCCTGCTCTAATTTTATCCACGTTTGATGGAAGAGACTAACTGAGCAGTGGGGAGGCAGCTATTTTGGTTTTCTCTGTGGCTCTGGGTTATATAAAGCATCCTGCCATGACCTGCATTGCTCAGGAGCTGCTTTTCTTTCCCCACTGCAGCTGCCACTAAACATCAACTCAGATGCTCTCCTCAGTTCCTATGGCACCCATGCGTGGGGCATGCAGCTGTGCCTGTGTACATCATCCAGCTGTGCCACGTAAGTGGCATCCATCTGTCACATGCGTGGCATCCAGCTGTGTCCCAGATGTGTGGCATCCAGCTGTGTCCCATGCATGCAGAGGGAGCCTGTGGCAGAGAGATTCGCAAGCGGCCATCTGTAGGGGTAGATGGGGTGTTTGCTCTTCTGTGTGTTATCACAAGTGTGACGTGAGCTCAGGTCCCACCGTGCCGATGCCTGCGGTACAGGCACTACCCACACAGCAGCACTCTGCGTGGGTACTGCCACTGTCCCCCCACATGGCGTGGGAGCAGCTCCGTTAGGTGGCAGCAGCAGCGGCACCTCCAACATGCAATCCCTAAGGTTTCTCCAGTAGCTCGGCTCCCCCACGTCATGCACGCTGTGGGGGGATCCCCGCCCTCACAACAGCACCCGGCTCCACACAGAGGCTGTTTCCCAACTGCAGGGAGCCGAGCCTGGCTCCTCCGGTGGTTTTGTCAGTGATGCTTCAGTGCCTGAGGCTGAGAGGAAGCACAGCAGGGCAGAGGCTTGCTGGGTTTGGAATTTTTGGAAGGAGGCAACGTGACTGGGACTCCCTTCTCCTCCCCTCTCTGGCGCAGGCAGATCTGCCAACATCTGGGTTATGCGCTGGAGGGAGTGTTGGGGAATGCCTCTTTGTTTTTGTTTCTTGCACAATCAGCAAATTTAATAGCACAATGCAGATTTGGAAGCTAAAGTAATTATGACGTGCCACGATACAGTTGCAAACAGCCCATTAGCCATGACTCGTGCCCTTCCCTAGCTCCAAATGCGCCACCCCCCCCCCCCCCAGATCCCGTTTCCCCCTGAAAACAGCTGAGCCCTGATTTCCTCAGTGACTTCCCTGAAGTTTTGTGCTCACCTCTGCAGCTATTTTGCTTCCAGCTACCTTCTCCCTAATGACCCCTAAGCTCAGGCTGTGGCACCCCATGCTCCCACACAGTTCCCGCACTGCTGGACCCACTCACTTCCTAAAGAGTCACCTCCCTGGAAGGCAGCTGAGCCTCCGCACCCGACACAGTCACTGCCGGGGCAAGTCAGCCTGCGGGGCTGTGCCGCCCTCATCACGCCATTTGCCCATGGAGAGATGTCAGCAGAGCTGCCCTCTCGGGCACTGGGACCCCTGTCCACCTTGCTTGTCCCTCATCCATGCTGGCAGCAGCAGCTCATCAGCTTTGAGTTCCCTTCCCTCTGACACATGCTCTCTGGGGCAGTATTTTGAGAGCCCCTAGAAAACCACCAGGGGCCGAAGCCACTACCAGGCGTGCATGTGGCAGCGTGCATGTGAGCACGTCAGCAAGGAGGAGGGAAGGATCTGAGTGCTGCAGGCACTGTGAGTGGCCGGTACGGGCTGGCAAGCAGGGATGCCACTCCAGTAGGAAGTTCAGCTGTTACACAACAGTCACAACAGTGCAGAGTCCCCTTCACGAGGGGGTGGGGAGGGGGGAGGGAGAGAAAAGTTGATGCAAGGAGGATGGCTGCTGCCCAGCCTGTAAGGTGGGTGGGCTCAGCCCAAGAGCAGGGCTTGGCTGTATGACCTCATGGCCAGGTGGTGACACCTCAGGTGAAGCTGCTGTGCACCATGCAGGGGTTGCTGAAAACACCAGAAGCAGCACTGAGTGAACAGGAGGTTTACAGAAAAAAATAAATCTAAAATGCTCCCAGAAGTGAAAATATTACATTATCTGGATAAATGGGAATGGGAAAGCAGTCGGTCATTGTCCACTGTCAGCTTTGTCTGCCACTGTCAGATATGTGCCCAGATATGCAGAAGGGAAGGGAAAGCAGCACTGTGCCGCCACTAGCTCAAATCCAGCAGTCAGTAACATCTGTCACAGCAAGGTAGTTCAGCGCAGAATAGCATCAGGCTTGGACTCACAAAGGCTCTGCATATAATTGGAGCCCTATTAACTTGGGGCTTCTGTGTGGCCATGGTTACACCATTTTGGTGCTCTTCGAAGTGATCTGAGAGATGCTAACTCCTTAGCACTCATTCACATCCTCCACACAGTGCTGGCACAACAGCACATGTACCTGTGTGGCAAGCCAGTTCCTGAAGCTGATCAAGCAGAAAAGGGACAGGGTTCTGTTGTTCTAGGGCTGCCCTCCTGCAGGATCAGCTCAGCGCTGGGCTGCAGGGCACTGCCACGCTCCCCAGCTCCTCCCTGACCTGCGGCAGCTGATGTGGGCCCAGGCAGCTACCAGCACCTTGGTGGCCCAGGTCTGTCTGCTGCGGGCTCACCCATCCCAGCACTTTGGCAAGGCACCCAACCGCCTCCTGACGTCGCTGTGAGCCATTTCACCTTTCTCAAATAGCAAGGTGCTAACTGACAGCAGCAAGGGGTTTTCTGCTGAGGTAGCACGGAGCAACTCTATGTGGGGAGGGCTGAAGGCTGGGCCAGAGAAGAGACTCTGGCAGCTGCCCTTGCTGGCAAGTAACTTGGCAAAAGATAGTGTTCAGTTTCCAGACAGGCAGGAGCCTGTCCTCCTGTGGGCAGCAGAAGGAATGGGTGGAAATACACAGCTCAGGCAGGAGGGCTGCAGGGTTGTGGTGTGCCCCATCGCCCCTGAGCCTTTCTCCCACGTCACGGCCCAGCTGGCCCACGTGCTGCAGGGCAGGGTAGGCTCAGAAGCCAGCAGCCAGGGCAGGTCTGGGCTTGAAGTGGTGCTGCAAGGTGAGCCCTGTCCTTTGCCCTGGGTAAGGCTCTGCGGCTGGCAGGGCTGCGACATGGCAGCTACCTGGGGTCACCAGTGGAACAAGGGCACAGCACAGCTACCCAGCTGATAGGGATGGGGCACGAGGCAATGCGCAGAGAGCATCAAGCTGATTGGTCTCTCCAGCAAGCACCTATGCTGACAGCGCCATTGCCTGCACGCCAATCCTGTTGAACTAACTGCAAGCCACCTCAGTGCCGTTCCTGCCTTTGGCCACCCACCCTCTGCATTTCCACACGCACGGCAGCCATGACCACGCAGAGCTCTTTGCACGCACAGCAATGGCCTGCCGGAAGGCAGCACCGCGGGCCTGCCCCTGGGAAGCAAACATAATTGCAGCCCCACCCTTTCCTGCCCCGGGCAGCAAGGTGAGGGGATCCTCAGTGTACACTGTGTTCACAGACACGGGCGTGGGACTGGAATCAGCACTCATAAAATAGCTGGGGTTGAACCCGCTGCCCTCCACCTGCCAAAACAAACAGAGCTGATGCAAAGCCAATAGTGGTGACAGCAGCCTAGCTGCTAGTGAGGGCTGGGCCAGCAACTGCCTTCCAGTTTGCTGGCCTCAGCAGAACAGAGCAGGAGCGGGTGCTGGGAGTTCCCAGCCCTGGGGGTGCCTGCTGCCATGGTCGGGCAGCCCAGCGGTTCCCTCCTACTGCTTTCCTTGTGCAACACACGGCGCCGACGCAGCGCTCAGCCTCAGGGCAGACCCTTACTGGCGTCAGCACCCGCCTGGCCCAGGTGCTTGAGGAAATGCCTGTGGGCGGGCGTCCCCGGCCCAGGGCTTTGCCTCTGAGGGCTTTGGTTGCTGTGAGGTGTAGGGGAGGAAGCTGATGTCACAGGGAAGGGCACCCGGCACACTGTGGCAGAGAGGGGGCTGCCAGAGGGACTGCTCAGTGCCCAGGAAGGAGCCTGGGCTCTAGTGGGCACCTGCACAACACCCAGAGCAACACCGCGCCTGGGCACCGGGCAAAGCATGCCCGGCAGCTCTGCAAGGCGTTGCAGGGGGGCAACACAAGGAGGGCAGGGGAGGGAAGGGCACAGCCTCGGCCATCCCTAGGACCAGACAAGGCTGCCGTGAGTCATAGGGCACAGTTTGTTTTCTCCCTTTCACTTCGTGGCTCCGTTTCTGGGGTTCTCTTGGTCACACAGCTCACACCCGTGCCGCAGAGGCTGGACGACGGGTACTGCCGAACTGCTGCAGCCCGCTGCCAGACTGAACACCCGACCCGGGTTAACAATAAACAGTTTTTCAGCAGGATTATTTTAACCCGACCCGTTTCCTCCGACACGGCCGTTCAGGCTGAGGGTGAACTCCCCGCCCGTGGGTGCACCGACCCCAGGCGACACCTCGATTCTCCGGCCCCGGGGTCGAGCCAAGAGAGGGGAAAGCCCCGCCGGGAGCCGGGGACCGCCCGGGCAGAGCGCCCGCGGGAGCCGAGGCCGCCGCCGCCGCCGCCGCCGCCGCCTCCCAAACAAACAACAGCCGCTCCCGCTGCCATGGCGACCGAACCTCACCCTCCCTCGCTGCCATGGCGACGCGGCTCCGCCCCTCCCGCAGCGGCTGACGCCGCCGCCTGCGTCGCCCGCGAGCTCCGGCGGAGGGAGGACGGGGGAAGGGCTGGATGACGTCCCCGGTCCGTTACTATGGAAACCACGCACCGACGTCAACAGGTTTGTGTGTTTTCAACGTTCCGCCGTCTCCCGGGCAACGTCAGGCGGTCGGCCCGGCCCCAGCAACAGCGCCAGGATTGGCCGGGAGGGGCGACGGGCGGGGCCGGAGCGGCGGTCCCGCCCCCCTCCCGCGGCTGCCCCGGGCCTGCGGGCGGGCGCCCGGCGCCAGGCGGGGCGGGGCCGAGGTGTGCGGCCAGTCGGGTCGTGCGGCCGTCTGCCCGTCGCTCCGCTCCGCTGCGGCCTGGGTGGGCCCCGGGGAGGGCCGCGAGATACGAGGCCTCGTGGCCGAGGCGGGGCAGCCGCGGTTCTACCCGCGGGGTCTCTCGGTGCCCCCGGAGGAAGGCTGGGGAAGCCCTGTTCCTTGGAAGCCCAGCGGGCGGTGCCCAGCGGCCAGGTTCCCGGTGAAGGGCTGGGGTTGGGCCGGCCGCCTGTTCTGTAGGGGTGTATTTCTGCCTGACCTCGCAGACGGACGTGCCTGGGTAATGGCGAGTAGCCCCTGGCCTCCGCTGGGAGTGGCGAGCGGCGCTTGGGACTCTGCTCTCTGTGCAGGGATGGAGCGGAGCGCCTCGGCCCAGCTGCTCGTCTCCTGTGCTTGGCGGTTGTTGTGGTCATGGCGATATGGACCCGAGTCCACACAAAGGTTTCCCCCTCCCAGCAGCACACCGGCAACCCCCCCAGCCAGGCCAAACTGTGTGGCAAGCCAGGGGCCCAGGGAGGATCAAACCACAGGCCAGGTCATTCGCACACATCTCCTAGTGGTGCTCTTATCTCCACACCTTGTAATTATGTTGAATTTATACTCAATACATTTATTAAACATCACCTAAAGAACCTCTCTGCTGGAGATTTGCCATATTTTTGGGCAGAGGAGGACAAATCCCTCGTTGCTTGTTCTTGTGTTTCATTCCTGGGATCTCTCTCTACAATAGCCAGACGCTGTGGGAGCTGAGGTCTCTGGGCCCAAAAGGCTGTTTGAGGTGACAGTTGTCCTGCAGGACAGCCCCCATGTACTGTTCTCTGGTACCCAAGTAGCACTGTGAAAGGTGATGTGGGGCCCACCTCCCCCAGAGCAGGGCTGTTTCAGTGGGCAGTGGCAAAGCCTCAGGCTCTTTTTGCCTCCCTCCAGGCAAAAAGATCCTTGTGAGAATCTTTCAGCCTTGTGATCCCTTGTCCTGGAAGTCCCTTTGTGCCATTCCCCAGAGCACTCTCCAGTCAAAACAATTAGAGGGTTTCTCTCTATCCTGAGCCAAACAATCCCCAACATCCTGTCCCTTTCCCTGAGTCGGGTTCATTTGTTCTCCACCCAAAGCAAAACCGCCCTTTTCTCCTTGATCTCAGTACTTCCTCCTTCACCACCTTTGTCCTAGTTCCCTCCAGAGCCACATTGCCAGCAGCACACAGAAGGGCACCCTGCCCTACCCAGCCCCCTTGCCCCCTCTGTAAGCACCATGACCGCTTGGTCCTGCAGGGCAGAGGAGCTTTCATTGCAGAGACTTCGCTTCTGAACACCAAGCAGTTCCCCAGATGTCTGCTCACTTTGTTCCAGGTGTTTTTCCTTCCTCTCGAGGTGGAACAGTGCCCTGGGGTGATAACTGTGGGACGCGCCTGTCGCCTTCCAGACGGCGCAGAGATAAGGGACCATGCTGTGCCAGCTCTGTGCAGGCAGCACAAGGAGCCTGGGGACCTTTGTGCTTAAGATGTTCCAGGTTATAAAATGCTACTCCTGGAGTCACTGCTGCCAGGGGCCAAGCCAAGGGCTGTCAGGGCACAGGGCAGCATGGCGATGGGCAAAGTGCCACTCAGCTTCACCATCTATGAGCAAGGTGCAGTCTTGTCAGTACTTAGAATGGGCTCAGTGCCCAGCATTGCAGCCAGCACGGTGCAGGGAAAGGCAGAGTGATGGGGCCGGGTGGGACAGTCTGTAGTAATTGACAGCTGATGGCGTGGGGCTGCGCGACCACGAGATGCCGGGATGTCTCCACTGATGGTGTTTATTCTTCGGGACATCCCCGTCACACACCCAGCTGCTGCGATTATTAATTACTATTTATAATTTACTTTGGCTATGCACTGCAGCAAAGGTGTGAGCCTTCTGGCAGCTCCCAGGTTGGGTGGCAGAGCCACAGCTGTAGCACGACCGGGGCTCAGCCACCGAATGAGTGGGAGTTCCCATCACTGCCCCCTTAGCCTTTCCATTACTGCTCTCCCATTCTGACTGGTCCAGAACCCTGCAGCCTCTGCCCAAGCCAGGCAGGTGGAGGGGGATTCCTTGTGCTGTGCTGGTGGCACACACTGTGAGCAAAGGCACCGGCAATGACATTACAGCCCATCAGATCCATATTGCAGTGGGCATTCCAGTGGTTGCTTGGATTGTCTGATGGTGCAGGTGTGCTTTGCTGTCCATGGTGGTTCCCCATTGCTGGGTTCCCTCCATATTGCCCATAGCGCAGAGCGAGCCATGGAGCTGCTCCATGCTTTGTGCTGTGGGCAGGGGTGGATCAGAGCTGTCGGCTGGCTGCCAAAAGGCTGCACTGTGGCATGAACTTTCCCCTGGTGAACAGCCAGATGTGGGCACAGCCACCACCTTCCCCAGGAGATGGTGCAGGCTGTGCGGGTTGCACTGTCCCACGTGTCCTGGGCATTTCTCTGCTGTGACTTCCCAAGCCCAAGGCTGTCACAGCCCTGTTTAGGGTGGGGTGTGGAAGTAGGCACAAGTTCCTGTGTGGTGTTTGGGGCCAGGGCACAGGGAGCAGTTTGCCAGGGGGCAGGCAGAGGGGTTCCCCTGGGTACCCAGGGCCAGATCCTCACTGGGTGCATGTGATGCCCATGCAGAGCCACAGCCATCACCCAGGCAAAGGGCTCATGCCTCATGGGTCTTCAGCCCTGTGGTACCACTTGCTTCCTCTTTTTTTTTTTTCTTTTTTTTTTTTCGCACCATCTGTGGAGACATCGTGTGCACCCCGTGTCTGGAGCAAACAACAAACCCACGTCATGTGTTTTCGGTTTCTCTGTTTCCTTGCCTCAGTGGCACGTGCTGGAGATGCACAGCAGCACCTGGGCACTTTCCATTTGACACAGAGTGCCTTGGGTCACCGGCAGAGATGGCAACAACGCACTATTTGCACGGGCACCCAAAAACGTTTGGGACTATCAGTGGAGCGGGTAACCCCTCTCTTTACAGAAACTTCCTTCTGGGTGCGGTTTGGCCAACACGGGCCGGTTTGTGGCGCGCTGCCCTCGGGCCTGCCAGGGACGTGGCAGCGGTGCTGGGGTCACGGCATCGCCTGTTTGCCGAACGCCGCTCCAGCAGAGGACAACTCGGAGGACGGCTCCCAGAGCTGTGGCCAGAGCGAGGGGCGGGGGTCTGGGCCGGTCCCAAGGAGGGAGCAGCCCTGGCAGGCTCAGAGCCGGTGAGAGCAGCGCCGGTCCCGCGGCCCCTCGCCCGGGAACGGCGGGGCCGTGCGCTGCGGCAGTCCTTGGCTGTCCCCTCGGCGCTGACGGGCAGCGCAGAAATAGCAGCTGGCCCAGTTCTCCCGCCCCCGTGGCCCAGATCTCTAAGAACGGAGGTTGCTCGCGCAGCAACAGCGGCAGCGGCATCAGGCGCTGCATTTAGCCCGTGAGCTCAAAGAGCTGGAGAGGCTGCCAGCAGGATCCCAGCCTGCCCGGGTGACGCTCCTGCTTGGAGACTGCGCTGCGGGCTCTGTTTGTTGCTGTAAACACGCTGCCGCTGCAGCTTCCCTGTTACTATCTATAGCCGCGATCTCTTGGCTCCCGTGCGAGGCGAGGCTGCGGTCTGGCCGCCGGCTCTGCCTGCCCCGAGCCAGGGCTGCCGACATCCCCGCCGTGGGTGGGTGTCTCCGGGCTTCACCGCGACGGGGATCAAAACAAAACCCAAACTGGAGGAAAGGACGGGCCTCGCCCTCGCCGCTCCCCCGGCGACCCCCGCCCGCGCCCCCGTCCCGACGCCCGGGGGCTTCCCCGAGGGCTACGCGGCCCCGGGGCCGCCCCGCACTCCTCCTTCCCGGCCCTCCGCGTGCGTGACCCTGCTGTGGGGACGCGTCCCCGCCGCGCGCCGCGACAGCCCCGCGCGCGGCACCCTCCCGCTGCAGGGCGCGGGGACGAAGGGCACCGCTCCCGGCCGCACCCCACGCGTGGCCGCGCCCGGCTCCGTTAGTACGGAACCCCCGCCGGGCCGCTCGGGGCGGGGGGTGCCGGCGGCGGGGGTGTGGGGGGCATGCGGGGGGGCTGGGGCGGCCCCGTCCCACCGCGTCCCGTCCCGCGCCGCACTTGGCCGCAGCCTGGAGCGCTTCCCGTCAGTCACGCCCCCCTCGCACAGGATGTATCCCATATAAGGATATCTGCGTCAGTGGGTTCCCGAGCCCGGCTGTACCACTCGGCGAGGGGGGGGAAAGCCCGGAGCCTCTCCACTCGCCCCGTCCCGCTCCCGCCGCCCCGTCGCCCCGCCCCGCTTTCTCCACCCTGCAGTCCCGTTGTTTCCCGCGCTCGGCGGCGGAGCGGGGCGGTGGCTGGACCTGGCGCGCGGGGCGAGGCGGACGCGGGCAGAGAGGTTCCCCCCGCGGGCGGGCGTGGTGCGTCCCATGTGACGTAGGCGATTCACGCGGCGGCAGGGTATAAAGAGGCGGCGCCGAGCGATACTCCAGCGGCAGAGGCAGCTCCGGCAGCGGAGAGAGAGACGCGCGGCGCGGACCGAACGCAGGGACGTAGCCGGCCCCTCTTCGCCTTCTCCCGCAGGGCCCTCCGCTATTACCGCAAGGCCCCGACCGGCCACGCAAACAGCCGACATGATGTACCAGGGCTTCGCTGGGGAGTACGAGGCGCCTTCCTCCCGCTGCAGCAGCGCTTCCCCGGCCGGGGACAGCCTCACCTACTACCCGTCCCCGGCGGACTCTTTTTCCAGCATGGGTTCCCCCGTCAACTCGCAGGTGAGGGCCGTTGCGCGGCCGCCGCGGGGTTCGGTGCTGGCAAGGAGGTGGGCGCAGGGGGCTGCGGGGCGCGCCTCGGGCCGGGTCGGAGAGGTGTGGGGCCCGAGGGGCGCGGTTGGCTTAAGTCGGGCTGGGGGCAGCGTGGGGAGCGGCCGCGGCGCCGCCGCGGGGTGGGCGGGGGGAGCTGGGGTCTGGGCTGCGCGTTGCGGCGGGTGTGTAAAGCGGCTTCATTGATAAAACGCGAGTTCATTGAGGAGACTCCGGAGCGGCGCCTGCGTCAGCGCGGACGTCAGAGATATTTATATCGGGCCGCTCTCGTGCGGAGCGGCGCTGGCGGCGCGGCCCTGGGGGCGGCGGGGAGCGGCCCGGAGGGGAGTGCTGACCGCAGCCCCCCCTCACTCTCTTTTTCTCCCCCCCCCCCCCCACGCTGTGTCCCGCAGGATTTCTGCACCGACCTGGCCGTGTCCAGCGCCAACTTCGTGCCCACCGTGACGGCCATCTCCACCAGTCCCGACCTGCAGTGGCTGGTGCAGCCCACCCTCATCTCCTCAGTCGCCCCATCTCAGAACCGCGGGCACCCCTACGGCGTCCCGGCGCCCGCCCCCCCCGCCGCCTATTCCCGCCCCGCCGTGCTGAAGGCGCCGGGCGGCCGCGGGCAGAGCATCGGACGAAGGGGCAAAGTCGAGCAGGTGAGCGGGGCGCGGGGCTAAAGGGGGGGAGGGCGAGCGGGGAGAGCGGGGCTGGGCACGGAGGCGCGGGGCGGGGGTCTGGCGGACGCGCTGACCGCACTTTGTGTCCGCAGCTGTCCCCGGAGGAGGAGGAAAAGAGGAGGATCCGCCGGGAGAGGAACAAGATGGCAGCGGCCAAGTGCCGCAACCGGCGGCGGGAGCTCACCGATACGCTGCAGGCGGTGAGTGCTGCCCCGGGATCCCGGAGGCTGCGGGGCGGGGACCCCCCGGGTGGGGGCGGTCGGGAGCGGTTGGCCCTGGCTGACGGCCCCCTCTCGTCTTCCGCAGGAGACGGACCAGCTGGAGGAGGAGAAGTCCGCTCTGCAGGCAGAGATAGCCAACCTGCTGAAGGAGAAGGAAAAGCTGGAGTTCATCCTGGCGGCGCACCGGCCAGCCTGCAAGATGCCCGAGGAGCTGCGCTTCTCTGAGGAGCTAGCGGCCGCCACTGCACTGGACCTGGGCGCACCCAGCCCCGCCGCGGCCGAGGAGGCCTTTGCCCTGCCGCTGATGACCGAAGCGCCGCCGGCCGTGCCGCCCAAGGAGCCCAGCGGCAGCGGGCTGGAGCTGAAGGCCGAGCCCTTCGACGAGCTGCTTTTCTCCACGGGGCCGCGGGAGGCCTCCCGCTCGGTGCCTGACATGGACCTGCCCGGGGCCTCATCCTTCTACGCGTCGGACTGGGAGCCGCTGGGTGCTGGGAGCGGTGGGGAGCTGGAGCCTCTCTGCACCCCTGTGGTGACCTGCACCCCGTGCCCTAGCACCTACACCTCCACCTTTGTCTTCACCTATCCCGAGGCGGACGCCTTCCCCAGCTGTGCTGCTGCGCACCGGAAGGGCAGCAGCAGCAACGAGCCCTCGTCTGACTCCCTCAGCTCCCCCACCCTGCTGGCCTTGTGAGGGGCTCGCCCCGCACTGACTGACCTGCCGGGCCCCCTCCCCTGCCCACGCACCCCCATGGACTCGCCACGCCCCCCAGGGCCTGGGGAGGGCACTGCTGCTGCCACCCCCCTGTCCAGCCGGGGCCCGGGGCCTGGTGGAGTGCCTGGGCCCATACCTCCTCCAGAGATGTAGCAAACCGCATGGAGTTTGTCTTGTCCCCAACGGCCCATCTGTGAGAGCTGGTAGTCTGTAGCATGTCCCACATGGCTGGGTTGGTGACTCCCCCCCTCCTTAGTATCACTAGCATTAACTAATTAATCCCTTGGTTTTAAATGATTGGAATTAACCTGGTGCTGGGTATCTCCAACTTGTATCTAGTGCAGCTGATTAACAATAACTACTGTGTTCCTGGCAATATCGTGTTCTGATGACTTAGCAATGACCCATCTTACGTGGGGGGGGAAAGAGACTCTATTTTATTTTCTAGTAGGTAGATGAATAGCTATATCCATGTACTGTAGTTCTACATCGATGTTCATTGTAACTTTACTGATCATGCATTGTTGAGGTGGTCTGAATGTTCTGACATAAGTTTTCCATGAAAACGTTTTTATTGTGTTTTTAATTTATTTATTAAGATGGATTCTCAGATATTTATATTTTTATTTTATTTTTTTCTACCTTGAGGTCTTTTTTGACATGTGGAAAGTGAATTTGGATGAAACTTAAGCATTGTTTGCTTATTATTGTTCAGAGACATTGTCAATAAAAGCATTTAAGTTGAGTGCTGGAGCTGTCCTAGCCTTACCTTTTGCGTTAATCCCTTTGACCCTAAAGGGACTCCCTGAACTCTGCCTGGGGTTGGGGTTTTTACTGACATCTGTCTGCTCGTATGCATAGCGTGTATTGGGGTGGGAAAGCCATTATGTGCAGACCTGTCATTGCCCTGATGTGTTAGTCAGGCCTGGCTGTGTCTACGCCCTTCCCACCCACTGCTGGGGCCACCCCTCCTCTGGCCTTCCTTCTGGGGCTGCCTGCAATGGGCTGGTGCACCTCTGCCTGTCACCTGCTGTGGCCTTTCTGCCATAAGCCAGAGGTGTGTGAGGGAATGGAGAGTAGGAGGGGTCTCACTTCCAAACCACCAAGGCTGTCTCCAGACTGGGGTCTGCCCTCTCACTTGCATGTGGCTGACAGCCCAATTTCCTCCTGTGTAGGGAGGGCTGGGACTGCAGCCTTGCTCTGTGTGTCCTGGGCTTGCTTCTCCAGGAGCAGCTACTGAATGCCTTCTAGCCATAAAGGCATGGAGAGATGCTGACACACACTTCTCCTTGAACAAAATAGTGTATGGCAAAATATACGCTTCCCCAGAATCAGTTCTCCTGGTCCTTGAATGAATGCAAGCTATGGCAAGCAACTTATGAGCTCTAGGAACTCTTCCCCACCAGGGTCTTGCCTGTGCAGCCTCTTCTCTGGTTCATCTAAAGGGGCTGCTACGCTCTTTTCCTGGGCAAGTCTCTCTGCATGCGGGAGGCTCTTCTGCTCTCATCTCTTGTGAATGTAATTTCCAAGATGATGGCAAAGATGCCTCCTGTGCTGCTATGTGCAGCTGGCTGAGGATTGCTTTTTCCTCTGAGGAAAACTTTTTGTTACGTTGAGGGTGACAGTACTGGAATGGGCTGCCCAGAGAGGTGCCTGACATCTTTCTCTGGAGATATTCAAGACCTGCCTGGATGCCTACCTGTATGACCTGCAGGGGAGTTGAACTCAGTGATTCCTGAGAAGCCCTTTCCAGCTCCTACAGTTCTGAGATTCTGTGACAGCATGCTCAGGAAATCTCCACAGGACTCTGGAGGTCATTCAGACTGGGTTTGTGCAACTGGAGACTTCCTGGTCATGGCTGCAAGCTCTGCTTTCTTCACCCCGTCCCAACCAGAACACGCACAGGATGTACCTCATCTCAGCAGTGCGTATTGCACTGCCTGGGGCTTGCTCAACACCACCCGCACTGTGCAAAGGCAAGCATCACTTGTGCTGCTTCCGTCTTTCAACACATGGCTGGAGGCAGCACTGACAACTGACAAGGAATGACCCTGGTTGCCACTGAGATGCCACCTGCTCAGCACTTTTGCAGCATCGCTCTAATTCACAAGGGCAATACCCAGGTGCAGCAAACACACAGTGGCATTGACCCCAGAAGTCATGTAGGTGTAGCTACAAGAGACAAGTGACTCGGTGAAGTCAGAAAATCTGTAACCACAACATGTCTGCTGCTGAAAAGACTCTCAGGCTCCTAGCTGGAGAATTCAGCGAGCTGCATATTCAACAGAGGAAGAAGCGGTCTCAAAATACCAAGCAATCCCTTGGAGGCAAGTGAGGTGATCCTGGCCTCACCGCCTTTCCCCATTACTCGGCAGGGTAAAGCAGAACCTTGGGCTGAGTTCTGATCCACGGTCCTCCTGCAGCCTCTCTGAGGTTTGCTCCTTCCAGCAGCGGTGACAGTGACCACCACGTGCCAGTGTCAGAATCTGCATCACACGAGATCCACTCCTTTAATCCCAGGCTCTTGCCCAGTTCTTTGCCTTATCATAGTCACAGAAAGGCTTGGATTGGAAGGGACCTTAAAGCCCACCCAGTCCCAGCCTCTGCCACATGCAGGGCTGCCCCTCACCAGCTCAGGCTGCCCAGGGCCCCATCCAGCCTGGCCTTCAGTGCCTCCAGGGATGGGGCACCACAGCTTTTGGGCAGCCTGCATCACAGCCTCACCACTCTCTCAGTGTAAAATTTCCCCAACATTTAAATCTCTCATTTATTTTAAAACCATCCCATCTAATACTATCTGCCTGTGTAAAAAGTGTCTCTCTTCCATTTTTAAGCTCTCTTTAAGTACTGGAAGGCCACAATGTGGTCTTCCTGGAGCTTTCTATTGTTTGGGCTGAACAAGCCCATCTCCCTCAGCCTGTCTTCATACGACAGGTGCTCCTGCTGTCTGAGCATTTTTGTGCCTTTCTCTGCACCCAGCAGCTCTGCACCCTTCCTGTCCTGGGGGCCCCAGGCTTGGACACAATACTCCAGATGGGGCCTTACAGGGGCAGAGCAGAGGGGGACGATGACTCGCCTTGCCCTGCTGCCACCCCTTTTTGATGCAGCCCAGGGGCAGTGCAGAAGTCAGGCTGTGCTGGGTACCACGTACACCTCATCACTAGGCTGATGTACTCACTTCCCAGTATTTGAGGACTGCGGAGCAAAACCTCACTTGAATTGGCACGGATCTTGCCACTGACTTCAGCAGAGCCGTGAGAGGGAGCCGTGCAGCAGCCTCCGCTCGGGATAGATTAAATGCGAATGCACGTGCCTCAATTACGGGCTGTATCTGATGGATCACACAGATACCGGCACACAGCTTGGTGAAACAAAACAACGGGCACGGTGTTAACACAAGCGAGCGACACTCGCATTACTTCTGACTCCTGCCGTGCTCCTAATCCCACTGAGAGCAGCAGCGTAATTTGCTCTTAGAAACGAAGCTGCAACGCAAGGAAAAAGTAGAACCGCAGTTACGCACGGCAAGAGGCAGCGCCTACCACAGCACGAGCGGCCCGCAACGCCTCTACAGGGGAACGCGGCACAGGCGTGCGGCGGTGACCCGGGCAGGGGAGGGCGGGGATCCCCGCAGCCCCGCCGCGCCTCCCCCCGCGCGAGGTCGGGCCCGGCACCCACCCGGCAGCGCCGCGAGGTCGCCGGCCCCAGCCCGCCCCGGAGTCACGGCCGACGGGAGCCGCGGGCCGCTCGCCCCGGACGCGGCGCAGCGCCCCATCCCGGCCCGACGCAGCTCGCCGCGGGGAGCGCCGCCGCCCGAGCCCGGAACCGCCCCGCGCCTGCGCGGAGCCGCCGTGTTTACTGTTTGGTTGCCAGGGCGCCGCGCGGCGGGCGCGTCAGGGACGTGACGTCCCGCTCCCCGCGGAGACGCTACGAGCCAGCGCCGTGACGCAAGTGCTTCCGGCCGTGCCCATATATGGCAAAGCGGCGGCCCCCTTTTCCCCTCGCGGGCGCTGGACGTTGCGCTGCGCGTGCGGCTCTGCGGCGGGAAGGTTCCAGAAGGGCGCGAGCCGGAGCCTTGGCACGGCGATCTGCCGCTGCCCGTGAGCCCTTAGGGCTGTAACAGGCTTCGGTACAGGCGGTGAGCGGGCCTTAGGTGTGCGTTCTGCAGGTTCTGTCACATGTTTCGCTGTTGTTTTGTCAGTAAACCTGTCAGTCGCGCTAGGAAGCCTGCCAAAAAGTCATCGGTGCTGACGGATGGTCGATAGGCGCGTTGTTCTCGTGAGGAGATGCGGGTTTGGAAAAGCAGTAGCGCTGTATTGGCTGCAGAAGTGGGTGTGTGCGCCTCAAGTGGCGGTGCCTGCACGAGGGCTGCTGGAACAGGCAGCGCAAGTGACCCTGCCCGCGGCTGGGCGGCCTTCAGGGTCCCATCCAACTCCGATGTTGCTGTGAAGAATCAGCCTATAAGCTGATTTACCGCTCGGGCACGAGATCTTGAGATTATAATGGTTCTGTGTGAATCTCGGCTCAAGGCTTGGTAAATAAGCTAATCAAATGTTAACAGTGGGCTAGAGAACAAAGCTGAGCGCAGCATTCAAAATGCAGCACGGTCCTGTGGTGTGCCTGAGCTTTGGGTGCTCTGTGCAGTGCTCATCTTCCCTTCCAAAGGCCGTGGAGCTCTGAGAGGTGCAGGTAAATAATGATGTTCTGGGGCTGTGGAGCAGCTCCTGTGAGGAGCTCTTAATGAGGGCTCTTCAGCCTTAAAGAGGCACCAGTGAGGGAGGTATCTGGCAAGAATTACAGGCATCAAATGAAACATGGGAAAAATGAGAGTTAAACATACAGGGGTTGTTCATTCTGTGTTGTGTGTTGGCATGGTAGATGTTGTAGATAGCACTTTTCTTACACTTGAGTCTAGAAAATGAACAGAAGAAAAAGCCAATGAGTGCTGTTAAATAACAGTGTGCCCTCTTTGAGTGATGAAGTTCTACTTTTTGTAAATTTCTGGGGCTTTGGGGGAATATTCTGGGGATGCAGCATCACACTCTTACCTTGTCCTTACAGCCTTCTTTGGGTGCCTGCTGCCAGCCAGTGGCAGAAGTCTGTGGGTGATGGCAGAAGAGGAGAACCAGAGAAAGGGGAACTTGGTCTGTGTGACCCTGACTGATCTCTATTGTTTGGTAAGCAGTTAGCTAAACTTTCGCTCTGACTCTGCGCTTCCTTACTGAGGTGTATTTGAAATTTGTATAAGTTATTACCAGATGTGATCTCATACATCCACAATTTTCATCCGTTCAGATCTTTTGCTGATAAAGTTGTTCTTACGGCTTCTAGTGAGCTTTCCAGCCATAGCGGGTAAGCTGGTGACCCGGCGAGATGCTGAAGTGAAACCGACAAACACGTATTATTCTTCTTCTGATATGGAAACAGCGGATATCCACAAGGGACCTCGGTGTTATATCAACAGGATACCACAGGGAAACAAAAGACGGTCATAACTAACATGTGGGCAATACAGCACCTTTATTACTTCCAATTATGGAGCTCTTGTTCCTTTTTTTCCCTGGCATCTTTGGATTGCAGAACAGATTTTTCAGTTCCTGTTCACTGCTTGGGTTTTGTTTTTATACAAACATTTTGTAACTTGTGCCTGGTTGTTTTTTGCCGACAGGAAAAACTTTAAAGCAGTCTGAATTCTGACTGCATCACAGCTTCTGTTTAGTGAGAATATAGCTCCCTTTAAATAGCCCAGCTTGACTTTTCTCATGCTAAGGGATAAGGAGCAACCTCATAATGCAGTATTTATCTGTTTTTGTTTGGAAAACTAAGTATTTGTTTTAAATGAGCAGCGGCATTGCAAGGGCCACAGAGTAGCAATGTCAAACCTGAGGCATATCCTCTAAATTCTACAGGATTCAGATCTTTCCAGGTTGCTAGGGTTTTGAGTAACACATCACTTTGGCACCGCTCTGAAGTGTAGTGGGCGTTTCTGTGTAAGAATGATGTTGATTCTGCTGTGGAGCATTTGAACTCCTAATTGTAGGAGGAATGGCAGTTGCTGGTAACTCACAGCTGAGAGAAGGACAAGCTCTGTTACAACAGGCAAGTGTGTGGTGTGGCGATTCAACTCAACAGTAACGTGACCTGATGGTGTTGCGTCACTAACCTTGAGGACACAAAGGAAGATAAACTAATTTGCTGCCATTACATAAGAGTTGAGTACAAAGCCAAGTGATGTTTCAGCACAGGTAAGGATTTCATTCTGAAACTTTCAAAGAATTCAGGCCCTCATAGCTTTATTCATAGGAATTGCAGGTCCTCCGTGCTGCAGTTTGCCAAGTTCCCTGTAATGAGGTGCTATGAGCTTGGGTTCCTTAGCTGTGCCTGGGGGTAGGCAGAAAGCATGAGCATGGGATTGCTTGCTGACTGTTACACAGTAATAATCCTGGTACCTGAAATGGTTTTGGCCTGTGTCAACTAGCAATCTCCAAGGTGGTGTGTGGGCATGGTTCAGGGCATAGTATGCCTCCAAAGAGGATTGTGTGTGAGGCCGGGCTGCCCCCATGCTCCATGGTTGTACTGCAACATCTGAGCCCGTTTCATACTGCATTTCCTACTTGGTGACAAGTCCTTTACTTATTGCAATGGCTGTGTAAAGCGTTCAGTGCTCCAAGCTTACTAAACTACCTGGGGAGAATTTAAGGGAAACACAAAGTGATTTATTTTACCAAAAGGTAGGTAGGTAGCTGTGTTTGAAGACAAATATGGTGAACTAACCAAACAAGAAGACATGCTACTCTACCTGATTGTCTTCAAGATCTTTGCTTCAGCCTGAAGGCTGAGCTGAGGGGCATGGCAAGCTGCTGGGGTGGGTTGTACAGCTATTAGAACTGCACAGTGGCACTCAAACAAGCTCCCTTCCCCAGAAGGCACGTTCCTGGTTAGGAACACTTGTTTGAAAGAAGTTTTGTGTATATTTTATACATCTCTAAATGCTTAGGGTGATTCTGAGGGCAGATGCCTCACGGTGTGTCAGTTCTGGCTCCTAATACCAGTGCATTTGGTCAAGGCCTGATTTGTAACAGCCTTGCTAATGGAACACCATTTGTTGTAGCTCTGCTCCTTGTGCAAAGGCATGACAGGAGTGCAGTGTTCTTGCTCCTGATACCTGGACAGGATTAATGTGGCTTCTTGATAAGCCTGTCCCTGTAATGTATAAATAAATAGCCTTTGCCAAGAGGGCTTTAGCACTTCAGGGTAGAAATATTTTATTTTTCCTCTTAATTTTTATTACCTCTAATATGAGAACACTTACAAATGGTTTTGTGGCAAAAGTAAATACAGCTTGTTTGCTGATCAGATCTAGAGAACAGCTACGAATAAAACAGTTTTGGAACTGTCAGTGTCCCTGTGTTTGTGATCAAAGTGCAAACCAATTCCATTTGTTAGATACGTGGAATTGAGTATAAGGCCATGTGATCAAGACCCAACAGAATCTTCTACCAAACCACTTTAACCTTAGAACCAAAACCTGCATTATCTTTCCTCTATATGCCATATTTTTACTTGCTGTTGTGTCAGACACAGCTAAGGGGCTGAACTGTTGCACGTGTGTGAGATTGATGACCATAGCTAATTTAAGGCACGTGTATTTGCATGAGGTAATGACCTCACAGCCTCAGTCTTGTCATATGAACAGCTTAATTATTGGATATGGAATGACAGGTTGTGTCCTGCAAATGATCAGACACAGAATGTGCTGAAGACCAGTCTGACTCTTAACCAGAGGTTTGTATTTCCTTTTAAGATACATCATGCACTGAAATAATCATCTGTATTTATGAGGGCAAAGTATCATAGAACAATTTCCACCTGGGGATCTCGTAGCCTCCTTATGGGCCCTAATGATAGAAGTGTTCTGTTCTGTCTCACCATGAGATTTTCAGTGTAGCATTTGAGTACTTTCCCATTAACCTCAAATGAGACTAATATGTAAATGTGTGGCTTGTTCCTGTCTCTCCACATTGGGTTACAGTGTGCCAGTAGTACAGGTGGGAAGAATTGTGCCTTGCAGTCTGGGGAAGCATGTACTGAAGGGTCTTTTTGTCGCTAGGGAGTTCATTCTCCAAATTTGGACAGGTCCTTAGAAAGTGGGGTCTCTTGCACAGATGAGCACTGCCTTTTTGCCAAGCCCATTTGTGCCACATTAGCTGAGTACAATCTATCTTGGTGTTTCAGATGGCTTCCTTCTCTTTGATATGCTGGTGCCAGGCCTTAAGATAAGAACCAAATATAATTCTGCTGTTCTCAGAATTGTATGAAGAGGATGAAGAGTGTGATATCACGTTAACACCCAGGTAAGTTGAAGCACTAAACAGCAGTTTTGGGAAAGTTAAAATCAGCCTACATGGATGTTCCTGCTGTCACCTCTGCTCTGTGCAATTCTCTTTCCTTCCTGGTTTCTTCATAGTTACTTGCTTGATCCTCAGTGAAGTAGTTCAGGAATTTACACTGGCACAAGAAATGTTTTCATATGTGGGAGTTAAATTCCAGCTGAATATGGTCCCTAACCAAAGTTACTGCAGAATCAGTCAAATGCTAATACCGAAGCAACGCAGGAGGCAAATCCTGCAGCTTTTAGCTGGACTGGGCTACACAGCCTCCAGAAACCCCAACCAACTGATGTGATGCACTGTGTCTGTGATCAGTAGGATCAGCTGGGTCAGGAGGAGCACAGGAATAATGTGGTGGTGGTGGTGGTATGAAAACAATCCAGTGGTAACAAGGGACTAATCCAGAGATGTTAAACTTACCTCTCTGTGAGTACCTCTAAAATCAGGATTATGTACTCTGGTAGAGCTACCTGTAGCAGTTTAAAATCTAATCTTTGCTCTCTGAAGTGAGTTGATAACTTTCTTAGGTGACAGGACTCTGTGCTGTGCCATCCACAATCCTGTTGGCTGATAAGTAATTATGGGGGGGGGGGGCACAGTTCCCAAATGCCAAGTGACAGAGGCTGAGGTTCCTGTTCCCTTTTACCACCCCCAGGAACATGTGTTAGCCCGAGCTGGGAGAACACGCTGGAGAGACTGGCATGGGAATGCCTGGAACCCAGCCCATCAGCACACAAGTCAGACACCCGTAACAGTGCTTTTAGGCTCTGCTGCCTCTAAATCTGGGTCTTTGGGGTCCTGACAAACATCACCCTTTCACCAGAGCTTCTTAGTCCCAAATCTGAATTTCCACACTTGTCTGCACGTAAGGAGCCATATCTTAAACAAACATGCTGTAGTTTTTACTGGAGCGGACTGATGAGTGAAAATGTCTTTGTAGCCTTAGTGTTCTGTCTCATAGTGGATGTGCATCATGATCTTAAATTATGGCAAAGCCTTCCAGTGAAACACCAGAAGACTGTTTATGTCTCCTGGGTTTCGTCAGCCCCTTCCAGGTCCTGTATCTGCAGAGTTCTCGGAGGCACTTGGGATTTCATCATCAGACCTGTAATGCTTCGTGCATTTCTTAGAGCCGGAGCGCCTGGGGTCATGTGGTTATGTAAGAATTTAAACGTAATTTTTTGTTAGGCATACGATTAGATCTCGAGATTGAGGAGGAGAATTGAGCAATATGAACCCAGCAGCCACAGGCGTTGGAAGTAAGGAGCAGCGTTCCGCGTTAACAGCAGCGAGGCGGTCTCTCTGTCCTCGCGGCTCCGGCCGTGAGCGCGCGAGCGGGCGCCAGCGCTGACAGCTGTGGCTGCAGCCGGCCCTTTCTCCCCGCGCCGCAGCGCCGCCGTGAGCCGCGCTCCGCCCGCCGGCGGCATCGCGCAGTGCCCTCTGTTGGCTGCCCGGCTCCCGGCCGCTGCTCGGGGCTGGGCGCCCGGCCTTAACGGCCGCCGCGCGTCCCTGCGGCCCCGCGGGAATGCTGCCTGCCCGGTGCGTGACTTCGTTCCTCGCCTTTCGCTGCTCCCTGCTGCTGCCGAGGAAGCTGAGCGCTGGCGGAGGAAGGTGGAGGTAACTCGCCGTGCGTGAGTGCTACTGAATGGCGGCGCTGTGAGCCCGGGCGCCCATCTCCAGCCCCCTGCTCGGAGCGGGTTGCGCAGGATGCTGGGCTGGATTTTGAACATCTCTAGCAATGGAGTTTCCGCGGCCTGGCTGGGCAACTTAGTCCAGTGTCCAACCGTCCTTATGGTGCTTATGATAAAAACTGGAATAAAATAGGATGCTGGGGACATGCTTTGAAGAGCCTGTATTTCTCCACTGTGTTCCCAAACTTTTTCAAATCTTTTGAACTTGGAATGAAAGTCCTTGTGTGGCGAGAGGGGAGGTAGGGGTAAGACATAGGTAAGAGTTTGGGTCAGTGTACAGAGGAGCCTCCTGCTCTGTGAGCAGCAGCACTGCAGCCAATTCAGAAAAAGTAACTTGCCTTTACTTCTTTCACACAAGAGGGAAGGCGCACTGCAGCACTTCCAAGCCCAGCACTGGCCTGCTGCTGCTGCTGCCACTGATGGCTAGGACTTTTATGTGGTTGAAAAGCACGCAGGGGACAGACACTGAGAGCAACATGGGAATAGTTTTGGAGAGTGGAGGAGAGTGAGGCACCCAGAAGCAGAGCTGTGCCAAGCTTTGAACGATAACCTCCTGAAAATGCAAAGGTCCATCCAATGCCTACTGACTGCAGTGTGATATGCCTTGCTTTGTCAGGTCTGTAATTGCTACAATGTGCTCTAGTTATTTTGTTATTCTAGTTATACTCTTTGCTCTCACCAAAGACAGATCTACAGGTGTTGATCTGGTTTCCTGGCTTCCTTTGTACCTTGTACCTTTGTACCAGTCTCTTACATCCACTTTCTCACTATGCAGGTCAGAGGACCAAGAGGGTATAGATTGAGATGCGTTCACTTTGTTGTGCTTCTTGGGTGGATGGATCATTGGTGTTCTGAGTGGCCCATGGAGATCTCCCTTCAGAAACAGTGTAATTCATGTCATGGTTTTCTTAAAGGGGAGAATGCTAAAATTCAGCATGTGGAAAGCAGAGCATTGGGAGACCTGGTGCTTGCTGTCAGCTGTGCAATGGGGATGGCCACTGTTGAGCTTGTGGTGGTGGTTAATGTCCTGGGTTCAAAAGGAAAGAGCTTAGCAACTGTGGAGTCCTGCTTTGTCCTACGTGCCTTGCTCTGTCTGATCTGAAGACCTTCAGAACGGTACTGCAGACATAATGAAATGTACAGGCAATCTCCATCCCTTGTTTGTTCATCCTGGCAACAGTGGCCTTTCGCTGTGTTGAGTTCCTTGTGAGTGAATGGTGTTAGCCCTGGGGAAGCTGTCCTTGTCCGAGGACTGTCAAACACTGCCCTTGCATTTGGTGGGAGCCCTGACCTTGGAGCTGCAGAGCTGTAGATGCTTTCTGCAGAGTGATCTTAATAATTTACCTTTTTTAGAAGGTCTAACAGCTGAAAGACTTGAGAAGTCTCTCCTTTTGCTCAGCTTTCCCTATAAGATCCCTCTGCTAATGCCTCTGCCCGAATCCTCTGGTATCCCAGCTAGCTCCTGTCAGAGACTGAGAAGCTGGACCCAGGTGTTTGGCTGAACACAGGGAACAAGTTTATCGTTTGCTTCCCTCTGCATGGCAGTGTTTCTGCTGGCAGGCAAGATGTTCAAGTAAAAGCTTCATAGCCATCACTGATTCTACCTAGCACTTTTTTCTTTTCCTTGGAAGCCTTACATGCAAAGTCTTGCACTGCGCCTTTCAACTCCGGCTCTGGATCAAGTCTTGCAAAGACTGGGTGCAACTGCAAGACTCCTGGAGGGATTTTTATTCTCACATCAGATGAAGTTGGGGTTTAAAAAAAAAAAAAAAAAAAAAAAGGGGGGGGGTAAATCACAGAGCCAGCAACTTTTTTGGCGTCTCTGGGATTGTGGCTCCTCCTGCCCCTCTGGCCTTCAGAAACACATTCGGCAGAGCTGCCCGCATAGCAAAACAAACGCATCCCAAACCAAAACAAACAGTTGGGTGTTGGTAGTGAATGGGCCAACATCGTGTGCTGGCGTCATCTCTGCCCACTGCCAGCATGTTGTCATAGGAACAGCTGGATTATTTTACAATCCAGCTGTGGAGCCAATTCTCTAAAGGAATAGCCTGGAGGGAGGAGAGGGGCGGGCAAAAGGGAGCAGTGCTGCATTTTCTGGTAAGCGAAGGGAGGAGGAGTATTAATGGAGAGAGGAAGGGAGGGATTATAAGTGAGTGCCATCTATCATAGCCCGAAACCACAACCAGTCATTTCCAGATAACTGACTCTGTATTGCTAGCTGGATGTGGGAAGTAAGAGCTGCTCTGTGGGAGAAGGGGTGAGGATAAAAGGAAATCTTGTCCTGCGGTGGCCGTGGCTTGCAGCTGTGCAGTGGGCTGCACCTACTGTGCCCCACCACCCCAGGAGGTTGAAGCTGATTAAGTAATGGCTTCTCACTCACCCAGAAAAAGATTCACGGCCATTTCTCTTGCACACTCGGAACATTTGGTGCCGTGTTTTTTCCGTGAGCTCCTTGGGTTGTGTTTGGAGCCTGCAGAGCACCGAGGGCGTTGTAGATACCTGAGCAGAGGTTTAGTCTTGGTGCTCGTGAGGGCTGTTGTAGCAAAGGGAGCGCTCTTGAGCCGATGGCAGGAGGTCTGCCCTTCAGCTGAGCTCTGGACCTCGTGATTCAGCAAGTCCCACTGTTTTTCCCAGAATCGCAGGGCTTGGAAGGAACCTCTGGAGATCATCGAGTCCGGCGGCGGCCGGTAGGTGGTGCGGCCGAGCTCCGCGCCTCGGCTTGCTGCTGTGCTGGGCACCGGAGCGGCTCGCCTCCCTCACCCGGGAATATCCGAGGCGGCCGCCCCCAGCGCTGCGCTCCACGGCCTGGCTCGGCTCTGTGTGAGGGCTTTGGGGACGCATTTCGCCAGAGCTGGAAGGGACGGTCCTTTTTCATCGCTTAGCTGTAAAGTGATGACAGCCAGGATCAGTGGAGTGACAGGGAACTCGAAAACCCTGCCATTGGGATGTTACCAAAGTGCAGAAAGGACACTGAGCCATTTTCTGTACTTCACCTGAAGTTTTTTTTTTTTTTTAATCTGTTATGTACAGGTTGATGCTACATGTGCAGACTTGGGGGTGACAGATTTGTAAGGGTTCCCCTGTGTCTGTTCTGTACCCTGCTGGTTCTTACCATTTGAGACTCGAAAATAAATACTCTAGGCATCTCAGTACCTCCCTCCCTTCTTCCCTCCTGCTTCTCTGTTCTCCCGACTCCTCCCAGAGGCCTCTGCTGGCCCTGCTCCTGGAGCCCCTTGCAGGGGGACGGTTGGCAGAGCTCAGAGTGCTCACCTCCAGCCAAGCTTTCAGCATGTGGGCTGCTTTACCAAGGCTCCAGTGGGCACTGGTGGCCGTAAGCGATTTGTAGGATTTGGATGTACTTGTACAGACATCTGCTTGACAAACTCGGCTCTTTTGGTAGTGCAGATCTGCACCTGACCCCCGTCCTGAAGGAGTTACCTACAGATGAGAATAGCAGTGGAGAAGAGGTTGGAGTTTGGCTCATAAAATGTACAGAGGGGTTTCTTTGGTTGTCATCTAAACTGGCAACACAGTTATTTCCACATTTGCAAAGAGATGCAGAGATTCCTCTTTTCTTGTATTTTCAGTCTCTGCTGCTTTGGGGAGATGACTGAGGAGCAGTGACTAATGAAGCATCTCAGATGCCTTTCCATGATGATGCAGCCACCACTACGGAAAATGCTGCTCTTTCTGGGGGGAAATTTATCTCTAGCTGTCCGTTATGAGGAACCTGCTCTTGTTCTTTATTTTAGCTTTCAGCAAAGAAGGAAGGGGTTTTCAGGGCAAGTTAGCACTAGCTGTTTTTCTAGAGCTTCAGCAGATTCTCAGGGCTATGATTCTCAGGTTACTTTGTTTCCAGTTTACTGGAGGCTGGGCTGTTACAGATGTACCCAGCATGGCCTCACACAGCGTGGCAGTGGCAGTCCTCGGCCTGCTGATAGCTGGGATTTGTGGGCAGGTGCCTGTTGCCAGTGTGTGGATCGGCTCTTGTGACGTGCAGTGACAGCAGCAACTGTTTGTCCCTGGATTAGCGTGTATGCACTGCAGGATCTCTCATTCCTTGTGATACAATTCTCTGTGGCTTTCATTCTCTAAAAGCTTTGTTTTGGTGGAAAGCAAGACTGCCCATCAGCAGAAAGTACTGAAGACTAGGCGTGGAAGCTGGGGCAGAATGTGGGAAGGAAGCAGAGAGAAAATGAAATTTTGTAAGTGTAGGAGAGCAGGAGAGGTGTGTCACTGGCTTGTGTGGGGAGTGGTGTGGGTCTGGGAAGGAGCAGGTAGCTGAGAATATCACTGTTTGATGGGACTACTCAGGCTAAACCTGCTGTGCTCAGTCCTGCATCGTCCAGAATAAGCAGTCCATCCTCTTCCAGACATCTGCATGTAGACAAACACAGGAGGAAAGGTGATTTTACTTTATTTTGCTGCTGCCTGGTTTGCTCTTGCTCTCAGAAGGGCATTAGCTATGAATCTTGACAATTGCATGTTGTTTTAGAGAGTTGTGGCTATTCCTACTGTTGGACAAGTGGGATGAAAGCAGAAGTTCAACAGTGCTGTAACTATTTGTTACTGTCCCTTTTATTATCCTTGCTCCTTTTGATGTGGAAATGTTGGCCACCCATGCCCTCTGGAATGGTGCTCAGGTGTAATAATGCAGGACATCTGTCTGCTCTGAGCCCTTGCTGCTCATCACCTGCTTGTCAGGACCAGGTTTTGTATGTGTTCACAAAGCCAGTGCTCAGCTGCACGTTCAGGCAAAACTGCCCGTGCAGAAAGGAACTTCAGGCACTGCAGTGAATGCTGAGATTGTGCTGATTTTCCCAAATCTCCTGTGCTTGGGGATATCCTGTAAGGAGTCCAAATACTTCTACTAGAAAAGGATCATTAACAGGCAGTCCTTAAGAGATCCTGGATGTGTTTGTTACCTTGAGCTGAGCCACACATTGGAGTGATATTGCTGGGCCCTGGCATTTGGTGCTTCTCCTGTCCAGTATATGACTGGCATTTGAGGAGTGAGTATTAAAAAGTAATTCTGTAATATGACAGCATTGATTCCCTGTGGAAAAAAAAAGCTGCTTTGCTTGTAGGCTTTTCAGCCTCTAAATTAGGTGTCAGTTGTAATAATTATATATTGTTTTTTTGAAAGGAAACATGACTGTGTCAGCTTTGGTGCTCCAGTTTAGGCTTTATGTAACAGAAAGCTTATTGGAATTACTTGATTTAACAACAACAACAAAATCAAGTGAAGACTTTCTACAGAAAAAAGCAAATATGCCTTTGCCCACTGTGCTTTCAGCCATAGCGTCGCAGCCATGAAATCCTGCAAAAGAGATGGGCTTAAAAGCATGGACAAAAATGTGAAACTAATTAACTGAGTGTCATTGTCCAAGCTGAATGAAGTGCTGAAAGAAAATAAACATTTGCAATGAAACACAGCGTGGATCTAAACAAATTCTTTCAGCTTTAGTAATAATCTGTAGCACTTCCTTGGTAAATGAATGACTGGGGAATTTTTTGTGTTAGAGCTGCAATTGTACTCTGACACCGTTACCACCAAGCCTGCAAGGGGCTGTGGGGACCTGCATTTCCAAGGGCTTTTGCCACAGTGCTGGGCCAGGCTCTATCTCTCACTGGTATCAAAGTGTGTGTTTCTGCAGGCAATCATGGTAGCTGAGTGTGTCAACAAAGCATGCAGCTGCACGCACAGTTTTTCCTGTTGCTTTGGACTCCTGCCTCTTAGAGATCAGGCTGTGAGTTATTATGTCTTTTAAATTTGCTTTGCAGCTAGTATCCCTAAGAGCACCTTCATTTCCAGAAGTAACTGCTCAATGGATTTCTCTTTAGATAAATACTTTTCTGTACTCTGCCCTGTGAGGAGCTTGGTGGATGCAGGGAGGATCATAGCTGCAGTTACGTCTGCTGCAAAATTCCCAAGATTCCCATCACCACCTTCATTTAAACATCCCCCAGCCCTGCTGTAGGCAAGTGAGAGACACTCACCCTGCTCGCTGGCTGGGAGCCAAGGGTACAGGGTGCTCCAGCTGGAGACACGAAGGGAGCACAGAAAATAGTGTCAAGTCATGCATCATCTCAGTGAGGACTGACAGCCACCATCAATAGAACCAGACAGACCTGCGGCTCGCTGCTGAGTTAAGCAGTTTATTTCTCATCAAAGTGACAATGCACAGGCGAGCTGGAAAGGCAGCAAAGCACTGCTGGCAAGCAGCTGCCTTTGCTCCATGCCTCCTCACCATGCTTTTTTGCAGCAAGATACCTGTAGGACTGTGGATGTAGCTTATGGGCCTCTTAGCTGCTCCTGGCTTGTTTCCTAAGGTGACAAAGCCTACGTCATCGTGCTTTTTACCATGGGGCCCCTCTGGCTACTTCTGAAGACGGAGGACTATTTCAATCAAATTTGTGAGAAGATTAGAAATTTCTAGGATTGCTTGCTGTATTTCTACATGTTTTATGGTGCTCTGCAGGTGGAAAAAGAATGAGGCCCAAATCAGCACTTGTCACAGCAGAAGCACTCCTGGTGTGGAGCTGGTATGTACAGGGTATGTGTGGTGGTACAACAGCCAGCACACATACATCAGGTCTAGCCAGAGCACAGAATGGAAAGAAGTGTGAAGGGAAAGCCTGAATTAAGGCAATGCCAGCGGGCAAAGACGCAAATGTGAAATATGGCTCATCAGCTGTTTTTTCTGTTCTGACATCGTTACCCATACCAGGTTGTGCCTCTTAATTCTTCAAAGAATTCTACATGGTCTGGTCATGAGCAGAAGCTTGGGTATACCTTCATGTTCCAAGCGTGAGACTTACTTGATTGGCTGCATCCTAAGCTCTTCAGTAGGACATAAGGCTTGAAAACAGTGCCTCCATCCTGGTGGGCTTCAGAGGATTTAGGTGCAGCCCACTGGCAGGTTTCTAGGGTGGCACAGCTTCTTTTCTGGGGACATTCTCACTGCCTGACCCACATATGCTGCACCCCCCACGTGTATGAGATAACAAAGGCTAAGGGGATGCTGTCTGACAGGTGAAGTTGCAGTAAAGTTTTTATTGGGTACTACATAGTACATTTTTGGGTACTCCCGTGGTTCAAGGGACCACAGCCTTGTATTTTCTTGGCACAAACAGCCTCATTCTGAAACAGGAACCACGTTTTCTTGCCTTATGGTATGTCTTGCCACATTACTTTGGATGGGTTTTAGCTTTGTTTTGCAAGATAATATCCCGCTGTACAACTGATGCCAGGAGATCCTCATGATAAACTGCATGCCCCAGGCAGTTCTACTTAATCTCTGCCACACTGCAGCGCTTCCTTTCTTCTGGGGCATCCTTGTGCTCTGTGGCTCTGAGGTCACCTCCAGCAGCCTTCTTCCACTTGATTTGAACTAGGAGTGCACAGCCTCTTGTTTGTGACCAAGGGTGCAGCCAGCTCCCTTTGATTGCCATGCTCCTGTTTCTGCAGGGTTATATGAGGAAATCTGAAACTTTCTTGCCAGAGGCTGGGGAGCAGATTCAGTCTTTGGCAGACCTGGAACAACGAACAGCTCGGAGAAGGTGTGCTTTCAGGACATGTGCCAGCATTGAACCAGCACCAAGAAACTGCAGCAGGTTTACAGAAATGCCACGGGCAAAACGAGAGCTCTGGTAATTCACAGGCTCCCTGGGTTTGACAGGCAATCATCCAGCCTCACCTCTTGTATAAGACTGGACCCTTCGTTTCATGTAGTTACCCCTGTCCCACACCCAATAATGTGTGCTTGCCAGCAGTGCAGTGGGAGGTTACCAGCCTCAGTGCAGATCGGAGCTGAGACGGGGAATCTGCCACTTCCACTGGTTGAACAGCACCACTGTAAAAAAAAAAAAAAAAGTTTTATTTCTAATCAGAAATTGCCTGGTTATGGCATCCGGCTGCGGTCACCATTCTTCCTTTCTACAGGAGATGAAAAGCTTTCTGAATGCCTTGTGTTTACACCATGGGATTACAGCAGTACAAAGGCATTTTTTTCCATCTGGGAGGCTGAACAGGTTGAGCTTACTATGGAGCAGGTGGTGCAGTTGGCAGCCATTGGAGTTTCTTGCCACTCCTTTCCCCAGGAATCAGCATCCCTTTTAAAGCAAGGAAGCAGTGCTTTTGCTGGAGCTGTACATTGACATCAAGTAGCTCCCATCGGCCTGCCCACCGTGTCCTTCTCTGAGTGTCTTCTGTACGGACTTGGACCTGTGTTCCTGAAGGGGAGTGCTCAGAGCTTCTGTGTATGGTGCAAGGTTCACGTTGAGTTACAGAGGGACAGAATCAGCTGTAAGAGAAAATCTTATTCTGGGATATAAGTGCTTTAAAGGGCCAATAGTAATTAATCTCTGCAAGGAAATAGGCTTTATCACCTACATAGAGGCTGAGAGAAAAGAGAAAGTGCTCTAGAAGACAGAAAGGAAAGGTCTTTGCAATGTTACTGTCAGTACCAATATAAATCTCTGAGGAAAGAAAGGGGAAGCAATAGCAGCAGCAAGCTTCCAGAGCAAAGGCAAATCTCCTCCTGACTGAAGGCAGCCGGCTCTGGACCTTGGTGGTTAGTTAGCTTTGATGAACCTCGTAACCACTGGCATGTGATTGTCTTTCTCATCAGTGGCTGCTCAACAAGCAGGCCAAGTGGCGATATCCTAGCAGGAATGTAGCTGAGCCGTTGGATCAAATTCTGGATTTGAACCAAGCCAGTTCTGTTTTGGAGCAACTAAACTGTCTGGTGGGCTGGAAAAAGCTCTGGGGAGCCTTGACCAAGTTTGCTAGAGATTGAAGCAGCAGAGAGTTTCCATCCAAAAAGGATCCAGGCAACATCTCCTTACAGTAAACAGAAGAAAGCTCTGCAGCTTTGTGATCCTTGAGCATAGGGGGAAGTGGAGGAGGCTGTTGAGAGCAGGCTAAGAGCCCTGGGAGGTTTCATACTGACATAGCACATCTGTAGGGGAGAGTAGCAGTGGTGGAAACATGCAGTGGAACAGTCTCAGGTTGAGAGCATGTGCTGTATGCATCTCCAGGGGTTTCTCGCACCTTCCTGGTCATGATTGCAGGGAAGGAAGCAGGTTATATCATTTGGCATTATTAGCAGCAAATCTGACATCTGGGCTGGTCAGTGGAACGACCCAGGCATTAGGTTTCTTTATTTTTCTTCTGCCTTTGGCACTTTTGCTCCTTGCAGAAGGCCTGAGTGTACTGCTAACACACCACTCAGGGTAAGTGCTAAACGAAACTCCCACTATTTTGAGGAACTGAGCTCAGGCATTTTTTAAATAACTGCTGCTTCATTGTGATTCTTGGACAAATTGAAACTAAAACTTCTTCCCCTCTGCATTGTTTTTGCCTGTTGTGCTGATAGCCTGCTCTGTGGTTGCAAATCTCCAACACTTCAAAGTACCCTAATTCTGTTCTTATTTGGCCTAACTCGACATAGAAGTAATTTCATTAACGTCAATGGCAATACTTCCTTTTCATGTTGGCACAAAGCTGGCTTGGCTGAGAGCCCCCATCATGCATAGAGAACTTCTTTCCCTTGCTGTGCCCAGCAATAGCTGCACAACAGAGGTGAACTTGTTGCAGTGTGTAATACAGCATGTGATTGCTGGGACCAGAGAGTGGCTGTCCCTTCTCCAGTGTGTAAATGGCTTCTCCAAGGGCACATTTTCAACTGGGGGCTGTTGATTTCCTCAGTACATGGGCCTGCAGCACTAGGGAAACTGACCTTCTGAGGCAGCTGCTCTTCTCCTTTTTTCCACTCTCCACTTCCAGATGCCCTCTTTGGTATCCCAGTGCCTAGCATTATAAGCTACTTGCTCTCTTGTCCTTAAAAGCAATGGGGCTCAGAGTGTTGGACTTTTTGGAGAAGCTAGGGTCTATTTTTAGCTGAGCTGCTTTGGAGAACTGTTGGGTAGGTGCAGGTGCAATGTTGGAGGATGAGTTTGGAGCTTATGGCTGCTGAGATGTGAGCAGAGCTCGGGTGAGTCTGGGAGGTTTGCTGTTCCCCTGGGGGTGTTGAAGGGAGGGGGCTGGAGTGGGTGTAGCTGGTGATATGTACAGGCAGCCAAAACCTGGTGTTGTAATGTCTGAGACGGGCTGAGTTTGGAAAAAGCCCCGATGATATCACTCTGCAGAACTGTTAACGGCAGAGCGCAGGAAAGGAAACATTCACAAGTCCTTTCCAAATTTGCAAAGGAGAGGAATTAATACTCCTTCTTCCCATACATGCCAGTCTGCTTGGAAATGGCTTTCATTCATGACCAGGCATCAGGAAAGACAGTTATTCCTTTTTTTTCTTCTCCTCAATGCTGCAGTTTCCCTGCCACATGTAGCGGAGTGCTGATGGCAGAGTGCAAGAGCTCATCTGTACCAGCTCCCTACAGGGACACTGACCTCTGCAGCCCATGCTGCCATTTTGCTTAATCACAGAATCACACAGAATCACCCGGGTTGGAAGGGACCTCAAGGATCATGTAGTTCCAACCCCCCTGCCTAGCAGGGCCACCAAACATACACATTTAGATCAGCATGCCCAGGACCCTGTCCAACCTGGCCTTGAACACATCCACTTCCAGGAGAGGTAAACAAGCCATGGTGCCCCTGGTTGTTACCTCAGAGTATCCACAAATCAATTAAGTTCCACAGGAACCCTCCCATGCTCCTTTCTTGTGGCTGCTCTCTTTTCAGCTTGCTGTGACCCCTCGCTGTCCTACACAACCACTAGCACCGTCTGAGGCAGTTACAAGTCCTGAATCAAAGATCTCCCATGCATGCTTCAGCTGTGGCCAGCACAGCACTGCCCTCCTGCTTAGGAAAGCATCTCTGGAGGAGGTGGGAGTGAGACCAGGCAGAGAATGCTTAACTGATTTCAAATCTGCTTTTAGTGTGAACCACCCACTGTCACAGTATCCTTGGAAGGATGGGAAGGAGGAGCTTGGAACTGGAGCCAGTTCATGTGAATTGAGCGAGCAATATCCTGCACGGCACAAGGAGTGTGAAGTATGATGTCAACCAGTCACTGAGTGAACTAGGCAATTATCTTTGTGATTTTTCTTCAACCAAGACGTGGAGAACGAATGTGAAACATTTCCCTCTAGACTTTCATGCGGCATGACTTTCAGATTGACAGGGCTGTTGTGTTGTACTGAGAACAAGTGAATGCAGGGCCTGTGGAGCTGCTTTGACAGGGAGAGCGTTCTCTTTTAGCCAGCTGCTCATTGCCAATGCTCAGCCTTACTTTCCCTCTTCTCCAGCACTCAGTAGTATGGGCTGGTCTTCCTCTGCCATCTGTGATGGATGAGATCAGTATGCAGCTCCCACCCTCCTGCTCACACTAGAGCCAACTTCATGGGCAACCTGAGGAAGTGATAAAGCAGATAACAATCTTTGTCTGTGGCTTTCATAAAACTTAAAGTCCTGGGCTCAGTCTTGGCTGCAGTCTGGCTGAAAAAGGACTGTGATTTGTGCTTGTGAGCATCAGCTTGGTAGCAAATGTGATGCTACCCTTAGGGAACCAGAAAGATAAGAGGTGAAATTGACTTCACAGTATCTATCAATGCTCTTTCTTTCTTTCTTTCTTTCTTTCTTTCTTTCTTTCTTTCTTTTTTTTTTTTTTTTTTTTTTTTTTTTTTTCTTTTCTTTTTGAGTGAACCCCAGAGGACAGTGGGAAGCAAGCAAGACAGGGAGCCTGTGCTGTGTTATGGCTGCAGGCTAGGCCAGTGTTTTTCCCCTCCTATGAGGAGAGTGAGAGTCTTTCTCCAAACAGTTCAAATATTGTAACCTGAACTGGGGGTAGTTGGAGCTGTTGACAGAGTGGGGAGATTGACTGAGCATAATGCTAACCAATTTAGCCAAAAGATGACTAAGGTGGGGAAAGGATTGTTGACTCCAAACATCTGTGAGGAGATGGGAATTGCATTAACAAGGGAGAAAATTTAGATGGGAAAGTACTTCCTAGAAGTGAACCGTGCCTCCCCAGGGAGGGGGTGGGGGTCCTGTATCTAGCAAGATTGGAATAGCAGTTAGTAACAACAAATCTGATTGCTTGCCGTCTACTGATAACAAATAATGCAAAATAAGTCTTGATAAACAGCCAGATAGCAACCTGATAAGAACCAAATGCAGAAGCCAGGGGCATGAGCAGGGTGGAACCTTAGTATTTCTTATGCTGGCAGCGTGTGTCCAGGAGTTCTTGCTACTTACTTGAGCCATGAAGTTCTGTATTTAAGTTTTTCTTCACTCCCTACTTCAATTCAATTCAGAAGTAAATTCAATTCCTGGGCTCCTTCTCTGAGATTTTTTAATTAATGAGGAGTGTGGTACAGCAATGATCAATTTGCACTTTATTTGCTGGCAGTGAGATCGTAGAGACAACCAGACGACAGAGTTTTATGTCACTCCTATGCTGTTTGAAGAGAAAGATCTCCCAGCAAAGATAGCTGAAAAGCAAATTTATGGCTGTGGGGAGTTTTTCTGTGATATGAGCCAGGGGCTGAAGTAGGGACGTGAGTGGACAACCAAATCCAGGAGTACGTGAGAAGCAATTCATCTGAGATGTGTCCAAGCGCCTAGATACCGTGGAGTGCTAACGGGTGTCTTGAATACAGGGTGAGCAGAGCTGTGGGTGAGAGGAGGAACTGAATCTGTGGGCCCAACTGAGCCCCAACATCCAAACTGGAGAAGAGATAAGGTTCCTCTGTAGCAACTTACAGTGTCCTACTGATATGCCATTCAAAAAAAGTGGGGTAAGGCCAGGGCTCTTCAGTATTTTGGGGCTTTGGCTCAGCTAGTGATGATTCTTTTATTTAGTTTGGTAACACTGGAGCAAGGTAACAGCATTTTGTCTTCTTTGCAATCCTGAAACCTTGGTTTTAATTAGCGTGGGCATTAGTGCCAGCTACAGAGGATTAAAATGTAAAAAGGAAACACCCTTTGCTTGTGCCCTTGACCAGCTGGTCTGTTGATGATTATCTCCTAGGTGGCAATCACAAGATAAGAGGGAAAATGTGACTGAGAGGGTGCTGGAAGAACTGAGGCAGTACTGTCCATCACCTGCCCCAACAGTGAAAGAGGAAGTGGTGACTCAGGGCCCAGGGACACAGCAGGGATAGGATGGAGGTGACAGCTACTTAGCAGGACTCCGTCTGAGACTGGTTGGATGCTGCCCATGGCAGTCAGCTTCTGTCACCCGGGAAGCTTTGTGAGGGAGAGGTATTCCCAGCCTTGCCTTGCAGGAGCCCCACCTCATAGAAATGTCAGGCTGTTGGGCACTTGATCCTGTAAAAGTGAAATTGACAGACATGGAGAAAACAGATGAGGAAAGGGGCTGGTGGTTGAAATTGATGTTTATCCTGGAGGAGGTTGTCAGAGTGCAGCCACAACTGCATAAGGTGTCTCTCTTAGGCTAAGGGAAGTAAGTGCAAAATGCAAATAGACAGTAAGAACCAGGCACTTCAACAGCCAGATGAGCAAGATCACTCAGGTTGGATATTAGGAAAAATTTCTTCTCGGAAAGAGTGGTAATTTGTTGGAACAGGCTGCCCAGGGAGGTGGTGGAGTCACTGTCCCTGGAGGTGTTCAAGGAATGTATGGATGTGGCACCGACAGACGTGGTTAGTGGGCATGGTGGTGGCAGGTTGATGGTTGGACCAAATGATTTCAAAGCTCTTCTCCAACCTATATGATTCTATGATTGTCCACAGTGAGCCCAACTGAGGCTGTGTCAATTTCAGAGATGCTTATCTCCCCTAATCATGCTGGGGAACAGCCACCCTCTAGTCCACCCTCACTGCTCAGTCCTGGTCTGGCTTGGAGGCCTGTTGCTGAAATGTCCAAAGAAGGAATGGAGACTCCCATGGGGCTGTTGCCAGGAATGATCTGAAGCACACATTTCCTCTTGTCCCTGCCTAAAGCAGACCTGCTCTGAGTGCCATGATCATGGCCCATGGAGAAGTTAACTGCAGCTGAGGACGCATCTGCAATTTGGCGTAGATAGGTTCTTTCCACAGAGGCTCAATTTCTGCATGACCTAATCTGGGTTTGCTGATTCTCTGTGCTGTGAGTCACAGTGTGCATGGTCCCTTGGTCACTGCTGCAGGGCTTCACAGTGGCCTTTTGCTCTTCCTAGGGAGAACAGCTCTGACTTGGGTGCCATTTGCTCTTTGATACTTTTCCTTTTATGCACGATAAGATCATCACAATCTGCAGCAACAGTAGGTTGTTGTCCTAAGACTTTTGGAACAGCAAGCAATACGTTAAGCTGGCTAGGATCTGCACTAGTCCAAAACGATGCCTATGTGAAGAGTTTCCCCAAATGAGCAATTGGCAGCTCCCAGGAATTGAAAGCCTTGGAGTCAGTCCTTGGTGTGGAACAGCCTGTTTGGTCAAGGGAAAGCTCTGCAGAGCTGGAAACAGGGAAAAAAATCTCAGCATAAAAATAAAGCAGAAACTGGCCATTCACGGGGAGGCAATCTCCGGCTTCCCCAGCAGCCTGCCCAGCACCCACAGGAAAGCTTTTGCCATAGGTAAAGCTGGCCTCTCAAGCTAAGGGCTCTCTAGGTACCCTACCCTGTACCTAATGGGCCAACTGAACCCTGAGCTTTTGCAGATTCCCAAGCTGCAGGCATTGGGCCATGGGCACCAGATTAGCTCTTTTTATTTCCTTTCATTTAGCAGGATCCTGCAGAGCTGGGCAGCTGCCAGTCAGTCTGTCAAGACACGAACTATTTTGGGAATTTTTATGATGGAACAATATTTTTTTGGTAAACAAACGGAAAGCTGTTAAACAGGGACCTTCACCTCGCAGCTCCCGGTTCAGCTCCCTCACTGCTGTGATGCCACAGTGCCTGTACTGTCCACTCTGCAGAGCTCCCTTCATAGCTCCTGCAGGGGCAAAACAAATAGGAGGTTTTTTTTTTCCCCCCCTTTTCATGAACTCCTCAACAAAAAAAAAAAAAAAGAGAGAGAGAGAGAGAGAAGAAAAAGAGTCATTTTGGTTTATGCAGCAGAAGCATTTTCTTGGTAGACTTAACCCCTTGCACACCTGAGAGCAAGCTTTATAATGGCTTGTCAGTGGTGCTGAGGCTCAGGCTGTGCAGCATCTAACCACCTCTCAGGCTGGATTTCCTTGGGATTGCTGGAGTACAAATCCAGCCAGTGGTGACTCAGAGCTGACGATGCTCAAAAGGAAGTCTTCCTTCTTCACAGTGCCTGTTAATGAGAAGCCCCGATGGAGTTACAGAGTGCAGAGGAAGGTGTTTGTGCAGGACTAAGCAGTGGAAGGAAGGGCAGAAACCTGTCCCACTCTAAAATGGAGGTACCACATCTCTTTGGGAAAGCTAATGAGGGGCACATTTGTCCTTTTGCTGCCGTGAGCTAAAACTGGTTTTGTGATTTCTCACATTTTCATGTCAGTGAGGAGTCTAGTTTTACGTGGAGCACATCTGCCCCAGACTCTGGGGGAATCAATCGGTGCCAATCAGCTGGAACAAGCTGAGACATCTGCATGTACTAGTCCGCTCCATGCACGCTTTGTCCACGTCACAAAGGCATCTTGTGGTTTTCTCCAGTTCCTGGAATGTCCAGTCCAGCTTGTACAACAACTCTGGCTCGCAGGCCTTCCTGGCAGCCCACTAACTGCAGAGCATGCCGATCGCTGAAGGGTCTCGAGGGATGCCACTCTGCTCCTCTCGTCTGCCCCTTGTTCCACTGTCACACTCATCAGGGAGTTGTAGGTTACCCCACTGAAACCTCACACAGTGGGATCTTTGTTTGCCCTATCCTGATTCTACCTTGAGATCTTTCCTGTAACTTAGTAACTGTTCTCACTCTGAGGCTGTGCTGCTAATGACTTTCAGAGAATCCTTCAGCATGGTCCCACCTTCTCCCTGGCTAGCTGTCTTCGCTTCTCCGCAGCAAGCCCTGCTCTTCCCTCTCTTATCTCCCACTTTGTTGTTCATACGATCTTGACAAGTCAACTCTGGAACCTTTGCACCTCACCCTTCTCCCTCACATTTTGTCACTTCTAGGATTTCCTGTGCCCATCCATACACCTGTCCTTCTTCCCACTAACAGCTTTTGAACACTCTCCCAGGCTAGCCCTCTCACCCTACTGTTCCTTCTCGCAGTGCTGTCTGCACAGAGTGCCATTCCTTGGCTCTGTGTTCCAAGGAACAGAACTCAGCCCCACCATGGGTACAGCACTCCAGCTGAATTCTGCAATTCAGGAATTCTGGAAGAACATGGGGTGAACTTCTCAGGAAATGCAACTGTGCCCCTGCATGAAAGATGCACAGCCACTGTCAGCTCCCCTGGTACTTAGGGCATCCCTGTTCTGCAGATGGAGCTACACAGACGAGTTTACTTAATTATTTTGGATACCGTGTTTTTAAACAGACACCTAAGCTCTCAAAATCCATGAAGCTATTATTTCCTGTGATTACAGCTTCTACTATCTACTATTGGAGTCCCACTCCTAGTTTCTCTTCCTACTTTGTCTTCCCTGACTTTACGCACTCACTTCCCCTCTCTTTGTTGCACCCCACATCTTAGTCCCAAGCAGTGAATTCATGTATGCTTCACTCGTCCACTTGGCTCCCAGCAAATAACCTCCATCCCCAGCTCTGTTCTTTATCTTTCTCCTGAACTGACTGTGCTCTGCTGGACATTCCCTCTGTAGCACTCAGTGGCTTATGTAAATTAGTGTCTCTCATGCCTATCGCTCCTGTTTCTCCTGCTCAGCCTCATTCCTCCCCTGAAGAAGGATTCGCTTTCTGCTGTAATTTTATGCCTCCAGCTTTGATCCAGCTTGGTATCCTCCAGGTCCAGCTGCGCTTCATCTTCTGTAACAGCTCCAGAAGCATGGCCATGCTGGATGATTGTACAGTAAGTCATGCTGATGTGACATTTTCTGCCTTGCCTAGTGTCTCTCTGAGCCTCAGTCTTAGCTTTTCAGCTCTGTTTTCTCCCTGAAAGGCCCTCAGGGCTAGCTTTATGATCCTCCCCTTGAATGTGAGCATTTACCTCATGCAGGCACAACAGAACATGTTTTTTGTCCATATAGATGCCTTGTAAATGGGAGGAGCAGGGAAAAGGTCTTGAATGGAGAGAAACAGTGGCAAAATGTTGCCCTGAGCTGGAGCATGGGGGCCTGCCTCCTCTTACTCTGCCTGTGCTTCTGGGGAAGGCATTCTTTCTCTCAGCTTCCAACCTGCAGGCAGCTCCTGGACCTCTGTTGTTTGTGATACTGCCATTTGTTGCCTTGGAAATAAGTGCTGTTTTATCCCAAACAGAGCCTACAGATTCACAGCACAATCCAGCGAGAGGAGCAGCTGGTTTTCCCTATCTCTGTCTTCTTTCCCATTATCCTCCACTGTTAGATGACAGAAACCTATGATTCAGTGTTGTGTTCACGTCTCAGCTCTATCTACCAACGTAAGTTGGGGAACCATATTTCTGCTGGATATGACGTGCCTTTGTGTTTAGCATCATTATTTTGGCTTCTTGTAAATGGAACTTGACTGAAAGCCTAATATAAACAACTTTTCTTGCTGACTTCAGTAATGACCACTAGTGAAAGGCAGAAGGAAGGTTTGACACCTGCATTTTCTGTTTCCTGGGGCTTTGTAGTATCCTTTCTTATGCTCTCAGCCCTCTGCAGGATCATTTTGCTATTCTGTATGTTGCACTTTGGACACTCTTGTGCTCTCTCTGCAGCTCTGCACTCTCCTTCCTTACCTGAAGCTCTCCAGGGGTTTGGCTGCAGTTTGGCTGTGGCTGTGTGAGGGCATTGGGTTGAGGATGTATCTTCATGCAAATGTCTTTTTCTGGAAGCAGTTTTCAGAAGAGCAGTTGGTACTGGGCTACAGTGGGATTGTGTCTCTAACAAGAACTTGGGGAACCAGAGACATGAGTGCTCTAGAGGGCTGAGAAGCCCACAGGATCTGAAATGGTCCAGGGAGTTAACATCTCCAAATCTAAGGTCAATTGCTCTGCAAACAGTTCACTTTTCATTCTTTGGCTTTATTCTTTGTGATTGATTTGTTTGAATTCTGTTCTAAGGTTTATATCTTATCCAGCACATTGCTGCCTGGGTGCTGTTTTTCATTGCCAGAGCAAACAGGAATGGGTAAATTTAGGCTGGAGATTAACAAAATGTTTCTTCCTTTCTTAGCAGTGTGATCTTTGAGCAGCTTTCTAGTGGGAACAGTGAGAGCAAGATCCAAATTGGTTTCAAGACTGAGCTTGGTTTGTTTATGATAGGGATTATATAAGTGATGGCAGTAGAGCTTGTGGGTGAGTTCAGCAATCTTTCAGTCCTGACTTCCTGGGGGCCAGCTAAGTTTAAAAATCAATTGAAGACGGGGAGATTGTTCTCAAGTGCAGTACTGGGGTCGAGGGCAGAGGGGCACAGGCCCGTGAGGTAGTCATCAGGAGGAGAAAGGAAGAGGGCTGCCTTTCCCGTCCTTGCCGTACTGAGCTCTTTTGCTTATCACCAAATTTATCCTTTCTACAGTGAGTAACTGACTGAGGCTCCTTGTGCTGCACCATTAATCTGTGGCTTTCCATTAACAGGCAGGTGCTTGTACCCGGGGGACCACCGTGCTGACTGCCAGCGATTCCTGGCATTGGGTACTACGGAGTTAAGCAGCCAGGCTGGAGTGTGCAAACAAACAGTCAGGCCTGTGCTAACAGCCCTGCTTTGTGCTGGTGGGAAGCACAGGCTCCAACTTCTTCCGATTTCTCACCTGTCCAGACTGGTACAGAGAGAAAATGCCTCTTGGAACTACACAGAAAACCACACCTATTTACAGTGGATTCCCCAGGGCCCTCCTGTGGGGTATTAACCCTTTAGCCTCAGGCCCAGAGCCTCCAAACGCTTCCTCTGGCAAAGCAAATCGCCCTGCTGTGGGAGGCAGCCCTCCTCTGCTGCAGAGATATCCACTGCCCCTTTGCTCCCTGCAGCAAGGCACTGCTTTTCTTCCCTCCCCATCTGCACGGTTCTCTCTATCCTTTGGGTAACTGTGTGTCGGGCTCTGTCGGTGGGTGCCAGGCTTCCCGAAGCAGCTTCCTTCCCCAGAACACAGAACTTCTCTGCAGTGTTTGGGTTGGAGCTGTGATCACCCTCTGTGTTGTTCTCAGACCCCACTGCGTTTCGCTGAGATACCAGCTCATCCCTCCCCCTTGAAATACCCAATTCTTCTTCCTGCTCTCTGTGTTTGCTTTCTCTCTTTTCCCTGGTTTCTGAGTTCTCTCGGAAGGAATCCCGTGCTCCGGCCTCCTTGGGCTGCAGTGTTGTGTTGTTGTTTTTCCTTTCGTCGCTATGGGCAGGGATTTCAGATATGAGCCAAGGAGAGGAGGGAAGAAGGGAGGCAGAGGAGGAAGGAGGGAGCATGGGGGGAGGGACAGAGAAAGTCAGGAAAGTGAGAAAGTGAAGTATGCAGGGAATGGGGTAAAGAAGCCATGGTGAAGGAATGAAATGGGGAAGGAGGAGAGAGAACATTGTGGAAAGGATGGTTTGGGGATAAAGGAGAGCTTTTTCATTGTCCCTACTAATGCCACTGCAGCAGACAGCAGTCTCCAGAGGAAGGCAGGGAACCCCACCGTCTGCTTAGGTTGCAAGCCGGGAGAAGTTATTCAAGGCAAAGAGGAATCCTTCAGACAGTGAGCATCCAACCCCAGAGCAGTGGGTCAGGAAAGATGGCAGCAGGAAAATGGGAGGTGAGAACTTGGTGGGTAAGGAGAGAACGCAAAGCACAAAAACACAAAAACTGATAGGACCTTCTTTGAATGTGAAGGAAGTAGGAAGCCAGGAGAGGGCTTACAGATTGACTGAGAACATGGAGGAAAGTAGGACAGCTAAGGAAGCTAAGGGCGCTGCAAAGAAGTCAAATAATTCCTAAACCAAAAACCAAGATAATCCCTACCGGTGCAGGTCTGGGTGCAGATGAGGCACCCTGAGGCCATGGAAGTTATTAAAGGAAATGTGGATGTGTCTGAGAGCAGCATTCCCCTGATCAGGCAGCAGTTTGTCAGGAACAGTGACTGATAGAGACCAGCAGCTGTGTGCAAAAATAGAGGAGGGCAGAGCTGCAGATACACATCTTATTTCAGTCCCAGGTACATTGCTGAAATGGCCATTCTGCACGTCCCCTCTGCACACCCACCTGCTCAGCTGCATAGCAGAGAGGTCTGCAGTTCACTTTCCTCTGCAAAGAGAATCGTGCTTCTGGAGCTGCTAGGAGTTACGCAGTGCTTCCTGCTGTAGGAAGTATGGCAAAGCATGGGATTGTAACAAGTTGTGAGTGGGGTATCTCAAAGGCATTTCATGCTGAGGGTATGTGGCCATGTGGTGAACTGTGCTGGCACTCCCAAAACATGGCAAGGAAGTGGATACCAAAGGCCCCAAAGGCTCTACGTGGTTTATGTCTGGGAACCATGCATGGGGGGGTTTATAACAGGATGGGAGCTGACCTAGATGGTATTGTATTGGCACTCAGAAGGCCTGGGATGCACCTTCATTGGGAATACTCTGTGTGCTTCTCCTCACCTCTGCTGGGAAAAGCAGGGGAGATAAAAGCAGATGCATCCTATATACTTTAAAGTCTAAGCCAATGTCTAACCATCAAAGATAAGAAGGAAATTCCTCTCTGATAACTTATCCCACAACTGTCCAGAATAAAGATTACTTAGCCAAAAGGCTTCAGCACTGTCAGAGACAAGCTCATGGGCAGCAGTTGCCAGACCTGCTATTTGCTCAGTGCTCTGTATAGGCAAACAGCCAGAGATCAGTCAGCCCAGTCTGCAGCCCAGACCCAGCTGCTTTCCCCCACACCTCCCTGCTATGACTTAGGGGCAACACTCCATCCTCTCCTACAGCCTGTGAAGTTTATCTTTTTGCTCCCCGTGCACAGTGACTGGAAGTTACTTAAAAAGGTACACATAAAATCAGCTAGAAATTAGGTAGGGTTAGAGTAGGGTTAGATGATGGGACCAGCTAAACTAGAGCTGAGGCCAGTGGGGATGGTGCAGTGTGCAGGCAGAGGTGGCTGAAGGGCAGCTGCTGCCCAACTCAGGTCACTGCTGCCCTCCTCTGTGGCATTTGTTCTTCATTTGTGTTGTAGGTGGGTGCTGTACTCTGACTGAAAGGAGCACGAATGCTGAAACTTGGTTGTGTCCTTCAGCAGATTGTTCCCCCAGTGCCCGTTAGGTTTGCATATGATCCCTGTGCTGAACGCAAAGGAAAGGATTGGGAACAAGGGGAGACGTGGGGGATTTAGGTGGGTGGGTGATGTTGAAGAACCCTGTTTCTTCTCCAATGTTACATGCTAACTGGGGGAGCAAGGAGCCAGCCTTAGGAATGGGATCAGGCAGAGCTCCTGCACAGCTCTTCCAGGGGCTGAGAGCAGCTCTCTTTCAGTGGAACTCCTGGGCTGGTGCAGCTCTGTTTTGCTATAGAGTTCGCTGTGTTCCTGATAACTTCTTGATCCCCATGTTGCGCTGCTGGGCTCTGTTCCCATATCCAGGAGCCTTCACCTTCCACACATTTTATTTGGGACAAAAATATGCAGATCGTCCCTTTGGTCTGAGGAGGAAGCCAAAAGTACTTTTTGCATTTTGTGCCATGGAACATCACCTTTCCCCAGCTCTCACGGCTCCCTTGCAGGTGCTGCTGTTCCCATGTGATTCATTTATCTCTGTGGTGGTGGTGGAGCTGAGCAGCCCCAGTCGGGTGGCTGTGCTTGCCCAGCGCTCCGTATCCCTCTGCAAGCACTCTGCTTGTCTGGGGCTCTTCTGTTCACTTTCACCCACTGAAACCGCAAATTCTCAATGAATTCCTATGCCCGAACGAAATTATATCTGGAAAGCAAACATGTTTTGTGTTTACATGAGGCAAAACTCACTTTGGGAAAAGAACAGTTCTGGCATAAGTGGCAGTGAGAGCAAGGAGAATTCCCCTGTGAGATGAGAACCCTTGTCTCCAGAAAGAATGATGCGTGTCCCTTCAAATGTGCGTAAGTGCTACCCTGAGCAAGGATGTTTCCCTGGAGCTGGCCCCAAAACAGTTAAAGAAATCACAGTAAGGGGTAACCCGGATTCATCATAATGGAGGCTTAGTGCCCCTGAGAGAGGGCACCTGCAGGGCTGAACAGGGAGGGAAAGTCGTTAGGGGTTGAACAGAGGGGTTTGGCTGGATCTGCTGCTCCCTGCAATGCCCTGAAGGCAGCTGTGCATGAATTGCTGAGGAGTTCTGTCTGTCAGCCATGCCAGGGTCCTTCCAGCTTGAGGTGCTACCAAATCTGTCCTGTTTGATCCAGGGAATGGAATAAATGTGTATGGGAAAACATGCTGCAGCTTGCACTGCTCCCTGATGTGAGGTGCCATCAGTGAAACACTGGATTGTGTGCAGAGGTGTACATAGAAAGTGTTCTGCCTCACCCAAATCAGAAAGCTGATGGCATGAGGAGACAGGAATGAAGACATGGGTGCTGTGTCCTGCCCAGCTCGGTTGCTGTCTCCTGCAGTAGGACAGCACGACCGAGGGTGTCCTGTGCTGAGCAGTCCTATCCCCAGCTCAGTCCCAACTGCACTGCCCAGTTAGCTGTTCCTGGAACACAGATGGAGGGACTGGGATGTGCTGATGATGGGGAACTGTCAGTGATGGGCAGTGTGATGGTGCCAAGAAAGGAACTTTGTGGGATCTGATGGGAGTGATGACTGACGAGCCTGGAGCAGGAAGATAGAGCTGCTCTGGGAACACCAATGCGGGTGCTTGCAGTTCCTACAGCGGGTCCACACGGCCCTGTGTGAGCCGTGCTTCCCCAGCAGCCTGGCAGGTGCCAGGTGAGAGAGGACCAGCGGTAAGAGAAAGAGGAAGGAAGAGACTGGCATCCATGCAAATTAGTTATCGGGAAGGCCCCGGTCCCGTGGCTGCTCCCTCGTCCCCACCTGATATCCGCGTGCAGTGCCAGCGGCCCACGGGATGTGCCGGTGATAGGGGCCCGAAGATCCGTGAGCTTCTTCCCCGCTCCTCTGCATCCCGGCTGGGGCGCGGGGCGGCCGGCTCCGCGCAGAGCGGCACGGGCCGGGCCGGGGCACAGCGCAGGACGGGGGGCAGCGGTGCGGCGGGGCCGGGGATGCCGGGGGTGCCGGGGCCGCCGGCTGGTCCCACCCCTGCGCGCCGCTCCCCGCCCCGCGGCCCCGCTCCCCCGCCCGCCCTCCCTGACGTGTGGCGCTGGCAGCCCAGCCGGTTCCGCATTCCCGACCCCTCCCCGCAGCCCGGGGCCGCTATATAACCGGGGCTGATGCAACCCACCCCGCCGCCCGCCACAGCCTGCGGGAGGCGCGCACCGGGGCGGCGGGGGGCGGCGGGCCGAGGCTCCCTGGCGGCGGCCGGCACCGGGACAGACATCGGCGGCGGGCGGGGCCCGGGGGTCGGGGCAGCGCCGGGCGGCGGCGAGGCTGAGCCTGCAGCCCGCGCCCGGCCACTGCGGCCGGGCCCCGCGGGCACCCCGGCGGCCCGCTCCCCGTGCACGGTGGGTGCGGGCGCGGCGCGGGCGGACGGACGGACGCCGGGCGGTCCGAGGTGGCGGCGGGGGGCGGCGGAGCCCGGGGGCGGCCCGCGGGCGGGGTGGGGGCACGGCTGCGGCCGGGCCGGGAGCGCTGCGGGGATCCACCCTCCCCCCGGCCGCGGGTCGGAGCGGGGCCGCCGGCGGCCCGGTGGGGCCGTGCGTGGGGACTGCCTTCGGGGAAGGGTAGAGCTCCCGCGGGGGTGGCGAGGAGCAGCCCTGGGGGCGGTGGGTGCCGGCCGCCCTGCGCTCCACCTGCCGCACGTGGGGGTCTGCGCTTCCCGGTGCCGTGCGGACAGCGCTCGGCTCGTGGCCGGGGAAGGAGCGGGGCCCTGCGAGCCCCTCCGCCCGTGCCGACGCTGCTGTAGTGCTCAGGCGTGGAGTTGAATGGAAGTCGCTTTCTTTTGCTCCGGAGGCACTTTTCTTTTTCCATACTGAGCAAATAGGTTTGAGAACGAATCGGGGGAAAGGGAGAAATACCAAGAGAGCAAGAGCCCCATTATGTTTCCATTTTCCTTTAATGAAGGCCCTGTGGAGGTGTATTTGAAAACACAGGGTCTCCTATGCCTTCAAGGAGGGTGAGAACACAGTGCTGGCTGCTTCCAGGGCCATATGCAGCGTATGGTGGCCAATGAAATGGGGCCTGGCTCGTTCTGTTGCTTGTCTTGGCAGCCAGCTTCATGGCTTGTGTTACCAGCCCTGGAACACAACCACTGCCAAACCGTGTGTGTGTGTGTGTGTGTGTGTGTGTGTGTGTGTGTGTGTGTGTTTGGACTCAGAGCTCAACAGAAACAAATGCTCCAGCAGCTCAGGCTGAGATTTTTTAGCTAGTTTTCAGACAACTTGCATGAAGAACTCTATGTGGAAGCCATTGCTGGAGCTGCAGTGGGAATTGGCTGGTTAGTGCTTTCGGGGGACATCTGGGAATACTGGTTGTTGGAGTTCACATCCTCAGTATGACTGTTGGTGATTGAAAAATGAGAAAAGCTCTCTGTGTGGGGGTGAGTGTGTGGGTGGGAGCTGCTGTCCAAACCATCCCTGTGTCAGGCAATGGCTGGCTGTCAGTTCCTCGGGTCCCTGAGATTTAATGAGGTCAGCTAACTGCAGGTTGCTGCTCTGCTCCTCACAGTGGATGCTTCTGCTTCCTCTGTACAGCTGAGCATGACCTTTCTTACAGGATGCAGCAGTCTCTGCGCCGTGCTCCTGACTGCAGAGGAGCAGACCTTCCCTCCTGCTCCCTGTGCCCCCCATTGCTCCATTGTGCCCTGCTGCACTCTCGTGAGCGGTGCTGAGTATCTGCAACACTTTTTCGCTATGTTTGCTTCTTCAGCTGCATGGCCTGGGCTGGGTACTTGGCAGCACACAATGCTGCAAACGTGTGAAGCGTCTTCTCCCTGCAGGAGGCTGTGCCCTGTCAGTCCTGGCTACCCCAGGACCAGGGCAGGGATTGCCGTAGTGTGTAGCATCCTGAAAGTGTCCCACAGTGTGAGCCCAGCATCAGGCAGGCGCAGCACGCCTGGTGCTGTCTCTCTGGACTGCTTCATGGATTGCTGTGTTGCACTGACTGCCCAGGAACCAACCCAGCGCTGCAGGCTGTTTTTTATGCAGTGGAAGCTGCAGATTTGTGTGATCCTCCACTGAGCAGGACTACTGCATCTAGCCGTAGCTGAGCGAGCAGCATAGCTGGCCATGTCAGCATTCAGAACATAGCTTTTTGGGGTTTGTAGCTCTCCTTGTCCCCTGAGGTTGGAGCTCTGCACCCGAGGAGAGCCGTCTCTTGAGAAAGAGTCCAACCCTGCCCATGTGCAGCTGTGGAAGGCCTTGGGGGGGATATTAACACATCTGCTGTTCACCTCTGAGCTGTAGCCTGGCTCAGGTCAGTGCATTCCCTCATCCCCAATTCCATTTCAACTGCTCTAAGCAGGAATAGGACAGCTTTTACCCTCCTGTTTTGTCTTGCCCACCTGTGTGCAATGTGGCACTGTAAATGTCTGCCACAAATGCCTGCTCCAGAGAAAGAAAATTAATTGCAGTAGCTGCAAGGAGCCTTGCTGCGCTAGGTGCTGTGCAACCCCCTACTGCTACAGGTTGTTCTGAGTCAATCACTGCATTGCAGTGGTGGGGGTATAGCGTCATGCTAATCCATGGCTTTTTTCTGCCCTCAGAAGGGATGGAGTGAAATGTTGGAAAAGGACTGATTTCTCCACTCGTAATGGGAATAAGTCACAGCATCAGACAGGTGTGGGGCTCGGTGGTGTAGTGCAGCTAGGGAGGCTGTGGCATGGCAGGAGGCTGTGCGTGCTGGGCTGCTCCTGCATGGTGCTGCCCCCCTTATGGAGGAGAGCAGGGAAGCAGCAAGGTCTGTGCTGATGTCAGAAAGCTTTTCACAGTTTCTGACTAGGAATGACTTGGGTGTTCACACTGCCATCTGCGTGCAGCTCTGTGCTCAGAGCTGAGCCAGGCCTTTCCCACTCAAGAAATGGGTTTAGAATTCTGCCTCCTGAGGATCTGCCCTTCAAAGATTCTTCCTCTCCTTAGCATCGAGGCCCTGCAGTCCGATTGCAGCAGCTCAGTAGTTTAGGATGAGATGTTATGCAGTAGGGTGTTCACAGACCCTGCAGTACTCTGCCTGCTCTGCAGGGTTACCCATGGGAGGGAACAACGGGATGGGCAGCTGGAGGTGTCTAAGAGGGGCAAAGGTGCTGCTTTGGCCTTGCAAACCCAGGGCTGGGTTGCAGGAGCTGTTTGTCCCTTGGAGATGAAAGTGAAGCATGGTGGCAGCATGGCACTGCAGTGTCTGGCTCGCAGTAGTGGCATGCTGAGCTGGTAAGCCATACTGTTGCCATGCCTCAAATTCACGCAGGGGGAAATTCTTTGGATGCTGTGTAACACTCATTAATCCTATAGCCTTGCTAGAGAGGGGGCAGGCACAGTTCAACCCAATGGGTGTCTCTGCAGTGCTTTTGGGACACTGCAGGTGTTAGATTCCTCTGCATCACTGGGTTCAGCAGATGAGTGAATAAATGCACAGCGATGGTTAATGCCATGTTTGCAAGCAGTAGAACATGGACAGCTGAAAGGACAGGTTACAGCCAAAGGGCTTGGCTGCTGTTGTGTTTTGATGGTTGGCAAATAACCTTGATACTGATCAGTGTGTCCTTTGACACTGGAAGTTACTGCTCTTAAAAAATACAGATGAGGAGAAGCCAGGCAGTGCTGTACCACAGGTCACCCCACAGCCTACATCAAACCAGGTGTGCTGTGCAGGTCCCAGTCCCCTGGGAATGGGAGCACTTCGCATTCTAGACAATGAATGAAGGAAAAAGTGGTGACATACTCCTGGCACTGGGAATATGAGGTAGTGGTTTTCTGCCTTCAGCTCTGTGGTGCTTCACACTGGGTGATGAACCTTGAAGTGAAAATGTTTCTGGGCTCCAGAGACCCTCAGCCCCCTGCAGCCTCCCCTGCCAGATGTGCCCAGATGAGAATAAGCAAGTGAGCATGCTTCAGAGCAAGCGATAGCAAATTGCTCTGCCTTTGTTTAGAAAGTTGCATTCTTGAGGCATGAGAAGTTGGGCATGTCAGGAAAGGGCTTTCATATAAATCATCCTTCTGCCAATGAGAAGGAACTGGAAGGATGCAATGTACTTGCAGACTGAGCAAACTTTATAGCCAGGAGCAAAAATAGTAAAAAATGACAGAAAAGCTGTAATACATTCTACAGGCCAAATGTTGCTTCTCATGGATGGCAGCATTACCTCTGATCTCCAGAGCAGAGTTCTTGCCTGTTGACCATGAGCAGGTGAAGGGCTGATTGCTGTGACGTAGATGCTCCAAGGCTGTACGTACAAATGGTAATAGTATGGGGAGTGCTGATGTACTGATGAAGAGATCAAAGATGCTTGTGTAGTGGCTGGTGGACTTTGGCAGCTCTCCTGCGCATGGCAGCTGCTGGGCAGTGGCAGACACCCAGGTGGAGCCTGGCTAGAAGCAGTGGGGAGGGCTGTCAGGGCAGGCTTGGCCTTATCGCTGTGCTTTTTGTTGTGGGCAGAAGAGAACCATGCTGGTATTTACCGAGTGGCAAAAGCTTAGGTTGGCAGTGTTATGTGCTGGACTGGGCATAGGAATGGTTCCTGGTTCAACCACCGCAGATGTCAGAGTGCAGTGTGGCTTGTGTTGGAAGAAACTTGTGACTTACAGCCAGCATCTTAACAAGAGGCTGAAAATCAGATTGTAAATAGCTCCCACCGACACTGAGAAAGCTGTCAGCACTGATAAGACAGCAGTAGCAATCTAAATTGAAGTGTGGCTGTCAGAACCTGCTTTGTGATGTTGTGGTCCTCTCTGCACAATGACACAACAGTCGCAGCGGATTTGTAAAGGAGCAAACAGCACACTTGGGTTAGTGAGGGTGCACAGAGTGGACCTGGGGACCAGTGGGTACAAATTAAGGCTGCTTCTGTACAGGGAAATGAATGTATGGCTTTTGCACAGGTGGCCATTCCTGTGCTGGATTTAGTCTGTGGGTAATAATAGCACTGAAGAGGTGGCAGAGGAGCACGAATGTAGGCTAGCACGTGGAGTACAGCCCTCAGGGACCTGGGTTGCGTGGATTGTGCCTACGCTCATCAGATTTATGTTGTAACTGCTGTGCTAATATCAGCTCCTTCAAAAAAAAAAAAAGAAACTAAAAAAAAAACCAAACCAAAACCAACTAACCCTCAGAGTCAATAAAAAAAGCAGCAGCAAAATCAGCATGGAAAAAAAGAACACAAAACAAAGCCCTCAAGCAAATGAAGATTTGAATTGTAGGAAAAGAACAGGAGTGGATGCAGGGACCGTGTCGTTGGAGTGCTGAGCAAAGGTGTGGGACAGCAGCAGCTGAGTGAAGCACCTTCCCACGAGGCAGCTGGTCCCAGGATAGGCCAGACCCAGGCTGTGGGAGGAATATGGGGAGCACTGTGTGCTGCCTTCAGCAAAGTGTTGAATCGGCTGGTGTCGATGTGCTGACTGGAAAGGCATGGCTGGGGAGAAAGGACAGAATCGTGCATCGCTGAAAGATGCAGCAAGAAAGGTGAGAAAAGGAAATTGTACTGCTGTCGGCTTTTTAGAGATAAGAGTGCAGCTAAAGTAACTGAACTTGCCAATAGAATGTGGGTCTGAGATCAGAGAGAAAGCAATTTCAGAGCAAAAATGCAAAAGTGACTGTGGTAATTAGGAGTGTTTACAGACAAATTTGGCCAAATATCAGACCCCGTTACAGCACTTGCTGGGACAAGGATTATAGGAGCAGAGCTGAAGCAGTGTGAGCTGAATGTTGAGCCATGGAATCATGTGCTGTCCAGACCTGTGCTGTAAGATTAGTTGCTGAAGTGAGCACTGAATGACACAAGCTGCTCATCATTGGGCTGGAATTCTAAGAAAGCCTCCTCTGTCTCATCACTGACTGTGGAACATCTTGGGATGTTATGGCATAATAATAAATAACATTGATGCAGGACGTGCAGCTCCAGTGAATGTAAACTTGAGCAGCTGGCATCATGTGGATAGCAGTGTCAGATATAAGACTACACACATTCTTTTTCCCCTCACTGCTCTGCTGTTGGCTTTTTCATGTGCAAGCACATAGCTGATGCAATGCAGGAATTCTGTGGTTCAGCAGTGGGACACCAGCAAGCTAGGTGTCACTGATGGCACAACTTCTCTCTGCTCATGTGAGGAGACACTGAAAGGTTGCTTGGTATGGAGAATAAAGTTGACGTTAATGATAATTTATGAGAAGAACAGATCTAGTAAGAATCCCAGCTAAAGCACAGTGTTAGAAAGCGGAGGAACATAGAAGTGAGTTGGTTCTTGTTCCCTAGAAATAACAAACACTGCAAGGAAGTATTCAGAGAGGAATTATGGACTGGCAGTGTACCAGCTGTATTCAGCAGAGTCTGGTTATTGAAAAACTACAGCTTGAAGGTCAAACTCAGATCCTGAACTGTTCTTTCTGTCTTAACATATGAATGTTGTAGAAATATGCTGGAGCTATAGACAGGCTTGTCAGCATCTTCCAGAGCAATGCTTCAGAAATAAGACCAAGTGTTAAATAAAATGACATACTTTGGCATTTTTAACATGACTGAAGTGTAAATCCTTACCTCTACTGTTATCCACAAAAGGTGGAAGTATCTGAGACTTGGGTTGGAACGAAGTAGTTGATGGAGAGAATCCCTTTGATCAGCAGTGAGTGGCCATGCCTGGGTTGGGAGGCATCGAGGGCTGGGCTGGGTTAGTTCTCACTGCCCCTGCTCTGCAGAGAGTTGGTGTCTCTCCATTCCTGTATTCTGTGGTTGCAGCCCTGCTGGGAATGATTTACATTCCTCTCCAAGGTCTAACTTGACTGTTGGCACTTCTCAGCGTGCTCCTAAGCTTCCTGACTCCTAACCAGGATCTCACTTAGGGGAGTCATTTTCTTCTTTCTCGCTTAGTTCTCAGCTCATCCTGATATGCAGATTCGTGTTCTTCCTGGTGATTACTAGTGCTTTCGTTTGAACAACTTCAGGCTTACTTTACACAGATGTGCATGTGCATGCGATGGTGCTTTGACAGTGTGGTAACTGGGTCCGGGATAAGTTTTTAGTGTCAGGTAGGTACTGGGCCAGCTCCTTCACTCAGGCTCTCAAGGCACATTAAGGCACCAGATCAGAGGCAGAGGGAAAAGGTGGGTCAGATAAACTGCAATGTTTTCCACAATCATTAGCCAGACCAAAAGTTATGGTCACCATGAATTCTGTGTAGCAGAGGACCTGTGCAGTCCAGCCCAGCATGTAGTGCAGTTGGCTGTGTGTCGTCATGCAAAGCAATGAATTAAATGTGGTCCATTGAGTCCAGATTGAATTTAAGCATCTAGCGCTGGACTCAAGTCAGGTCTCAGGCTGAAACATATGAAAAGGTGAACCAAGGCCCCAGATTAATGTGAGCTAAAGTGGCTCATGCAGTATTTACAGGAGGCAGGCTTTGAAATTCATGTACTTCTGCCACTGATTTCTTTGGGTTTTGTTATGCCCGAACTATTCAAGTCTGGGGTGAATGAGAGGGACATATGACAGGGATTTAGGCACATACCTCCTTGCCTTTGGTTGCCTGGAGCACAGCCTAGTGCAGGATGCCTTCTTTCTGAGTGCCTTTACCTACACGTGGGCCTAAAGGGCAGGTAGGGAGGCGGCCACAGCTTGTAGCTCAGCGTTCCCCCTGCATACCAGCACTGCCCTTTCCCATCGCTTCTGAAGGATGACCAGAGAAGTAGAGGACTTGCTTTCCACTCACAGCATGCCACTGCTTTTTTACGGTAGCCATGTTGCTGCATTTGCTTACTACTACACTGATTATCAAGTCCTGTTGATTCCCACTGCTGCCTGCTGAGCGCTCTTTGCAGGACAGCTTGCACTGACACCTTAATCTCCTTGGTTAGAGCATATGGCAGCTCACAGCATATAGCAGAAGCACTCTCTGATGCAAATCCCTTGCTCTGTCACACCAAGATGGCTTGTGTGGCACCCATGCTAGGAGCTGCGCAGCTTTCATTTGCCTCTGTGCTCTGGACTAACCTGTACGATTGTCTTTTCTTCCCATTCATTCCTCATCTCCTGTTTCCTGACATTAATTAATACACCAAATAAACTCCTGGGCAGGAAGATGTGCCAGTGCCAAGAAATCTGTAACGTCTCTGTTTCTGGTGATTAACAGTTCAGCTTGCTCCTGCTGACCCTGCTCTACCAGGGGTTGGACTAGGTGACCCCAGAGGTCCCTTCCTCCTCAGCTGTTCTGTGCTCACTGATCCGTCACTCATGTCTCACACACAGCTTTGCAAGGGTTTGCTGCCTGGTGGCAATACAGACCTGTCACCCAGAATGGCCGGTGTGGAGAAACTGTGGCAGCTGGCTTGGCAATGCGTGTGTGTGCTTGCTTAGCACAGCTGTGGTGCCTGGACCAAACATCTGTATTGCCCCTTGCCTGCTCTCCTAGCAGCTGAAAGCAGATGCTTCAAAAAGAGCTGGGTGAGTGCACACTGCTCTGGACTTAACACATCTCCTGGCTCTGGCAGTCTGCTGTCAGAGCTTCCAGCACTTTCCACAGGTGCTTGTTGAATCCTGTGTTGTGACCGGCCTCAAATGGAAGCTCTGTGGGGTCTTAGTTCCACTTGTTAGCCAGTTCCTCTCTCTTCATGGCTCTCCAGGAGCTGAGGCTGCAGTCCCTCTGCTTCCTGGTGCAGGCAGGATGGTGTTGCTGCCCCACGTGTGTTGGGATCAGTTTGGCTGGACAGAGCAGCACAGGAACACAGCGACATGTGGTTGTGTTGAGGGTGTGGGAGAAGAATGCTTGCTGAGTGGACAGAAGTGACTCTGCATGTTGTAAGTGGGTCACTTGAGAGTGTCCCACGCCTGTTACGCAAGCAGGGACGTACTTATGCTGTAGCCGACAGCCACCTGCTCCCTTTGCTTTTTGGCTGGTACTGCAGCTCCAGCTCTGCAGGCTTCTTATTTTAGGTCTAATTTTATTTCTTCATCTCTTAGCCAGTCATTCTTCACATTTCCTGGTAACCTGCTTTCTTCTGCCTATAAATGACTTGCCAAAGCTTGTCCCAGTCCTATTTTCACCCAAGCTGTACTTTTTTTCTTTTCTGATAGAAGAAGCTTTTTGCAAGTTGCTCTGTTTCCCTTCCCCTCCAGCCTTTGTTTCCTTGTGTTTGTGCTGGAAGATGTTTGCTCAGTAGCAGGCTTTTTTCTCAGCAGCTTTTCATTGTTCTGTCCTTGATCCCAGTGTGCCATGCCCCGAGTCAGCAGGCTCAGCCTGTCCAAGGTGCTCAGTAAAAGGCATGTTGTGGTTCTCATAATGCCATTTGCTTCTTGTCCACTACCTACCTACTCATTCACCAACGCTTAGTAAAGGGCAAACCACTATTTTCTCCAGAGAAAAGTCTGGCAAAACCAATAGTCCACAGGACCACGTCACTGTTTATCCCTTAAGTCACTGCAGCCAGTTCATGTTTCTCTGGTGCTTTTCCTCTTGGGTCTTTTCTCTTAATCTGCAGGTCAGTAGCATGTCCTACTTCTCAGGATTCATATATTTCTGTCAGCCAGGTTCTGCTCACTCCTTGCCTTCCCCAGGGAAGAGTGGCCACTTCCCATGTGGATAAGAATAAGAATCACAAAGAGGCTTGGTTGGAAGGAACCTTGAAGTCCCTGTGAGTTCCAGTCCCTGCCATGTGCAGGGCTGCCCCCCACCATTTCAGGCTGCCCAGGGCTCCATCCAACCTGGCCTTCAGCACCTCCAGGAATGGGGCACCTACAGCTTCTCTGGGCACCCTGTACCAGAACCTCACTGCCATCTGAGTGAAAAAATTTCTCCTCATCTAATCTAAATCTCTCCTATTTTAAAGCTATTCTTCCTTGTCCTATTGCTATCAGACCATGTAAAAAGTTGGTCTTCCTCCTGCTTTTGAGCTCCTTGCTCTTCTCCAGGCTGAAGAAGCCCAGATCCCTGAACCTTTCCTCACAATAGAGGTGCTCCAGCCTTCTGAGCATTCTCATGCCCTCCTCTGGACCACTCCAACAGCTCCACATCTTTCTCGTGTGGAGGCCCCAGACCTGGATGCAGTACTCCAAATGAGGCCTCGTGAGGGCAGAGCAGAGGGCGACTCACCCCCTTAGCCCTGCTGCCACCCCTTTGTTGATGGAATTGTGTGCTATGCTGTCAGCCAGCAGTAATGGGCCATGTCCTGCTCTCTCTCCAGCCTGCGAAGCTGCTGCCCCTGCTATGATGCCCGGGCAGATCCCCGACCCGTCCCTGACGGCCGGTGCACTGCCAGGGCTCGGCCCTTTGACAGGACTGCCTGGCACCGCCCTGACAGCCGAGGAGCTGAAATACGCCGACATCCGCAACATTGGGGCCATGATCTCACCACTCCACTTCCTGGAGGTGAAGCTTGGGAAGAGACCCCAGCCTGTGAAAAGCGAGGTGAGTCCAAAGGCTGCTATCGGAGAGCTCGTGCATTGCTTTCCTCACATCTCTGGTGGACATGAGCCCTTGGTGCTGCACAGCATCTTTCTTGTGTTCTCGGCTCATGTTTTAGCTGGCTTCTCGATCCTCACTGCTGTTGAGTGTTTGCATCTCCCAATGCCTGCAAACAGAAATCTCTCAGTTTGAGGCCCTAGTCTGCTACTTCTTTAGCAGCTTTTGATCTGCAATAGCCAGAGAAGCCCTGCAGCTGGCTGGGAATGTGCTAGCACTGGAAAAGGATGTGGTTAGGATGCAGCTGCAGGCCTGATACCTATAGTAAAGCAGCACTTGTGGTAAAGCTGTGCCTGCATGTCATACACCAAACAGTGCAATACTCACATGGCTGTATGTGCTGTGGAGCAAAGAGAGTCTTTAGGCTGTGTGCTGCCCTCCAATGGCACAGCTCCTTCCCTCTGGGGCACCTCAGAGCTGGCCGTACAGCAGCTGCTTGCCCTCAGTACCTGGGGATGGGCATACAGTCCCACCAGCTCTGCATAACAGCACTGAATGTGCTCTAAGTTGCTTGCCACTGTGTGGAGGAAAGACGAGGAGAAATCCACTGACAGCCCCTGGACTTCCACTTTGCAGCCTCCTCCTCTCCTGCATGGCCTGTGGAGCCAAGGAGTCGAGGACGGCAAATGGAGTGTCCCTGGCACGGGCTTTGCAGCAAAAGCCTAGAAGAGCTGAAGCAGTGGCTGCTTATTCCATGAGTAGCCAAGAAGCAACCCACGCATAGTTTTGCAATGCAGCCTGCAGCTGCTTTCCTCTTGTAGGGAGTGGGAGCCCAAATAGTCTGGGCACCAGCATGCCCTGCCCTATGCAGGGAGGACAGACAGCTTTCTCTTCTGTGCTGTGGGCAGCAGCATCCTCTGGCATGGGGTGTCTGTGTGTGGCAGAGCCTGCAGAGCTCTCCCATTGAGTGCTGGGCACTGATGTGGGGGAGGTGGGGACCCTTGCTGGCAGCCTGTGCTCCTCCTGGGGCAGCTGGAAAAAGGTGCTGCCAGGCTCTTCTGCCTCCAGAACCCGCACAGGATGTGTTCCCTGGGCCAGAGGCAGCAGTCTTGCCTCTCACATTGATGCCAGCCCCTGTCCTGGATGCCACTGGCTGGAGCAATTCAGGAGGCAACACAAAACCTCCTACCAACAGGGCTCACCTGCAGATTGATTGCTGCAGCATGTTATGGGGGAGTGATGCACCATCATCTTCCCTTGTGCCTCTAACTGAGCTGAGTTCTAACACCAGGGCCACGTCACCATTTTGAGCTGAAACAGAGGTTTCAAAAGGAAAGAAGGCGGCTTTCTTGAAGTCACAGGACTTGTGGGCAAGAAAAAGCGGAGTCAAGAGTTCAAGTTCTGTTATCCCTGTAGGCCCTATCTAAGGGACATGGCCCTTTGCTGGTGCTTTGTGAGGTACTGGGGAAGCTGAAGGGGACAGAGGAATCGGTTGACTGCTACTGAACAGACCAACTGGTATGGAAACATAGGCATTTCCAGAGAGACAGTGAGGGTTGCACTGTTATAGGGCATGGAGTTAGGGCTTTCCTGGTCTTTTCTTCCAGTGCCATCACTGGCCTTTGGTGTGCAGATCCCTCCCTGGTTCTCCCAAGTGTAGTGCAGAAGATCCCACGCACTTCTGTGGCAGAGGAGTGATTGCAGCCCGATGCTGTGGGAAATCTGTGCAGTTTGTACTGACTTTGCATATTATTTTTCTCTATCTAACACTGCACATTTGGTATAACGTTTGGGAACTAAGGTACAGCAGATGCAAAAAGTGTTAGTGCTATGAAACTCGGGCACTGTCTTCTGAACATTAGACATGCAGCTTACTTAATTCTGCCCAGACAGTGTTTCATCCCATCCTTGCATGTCACGTTGAAATATTCTGATTAGTGGCACTCGGACTACAAGAATGTTAGCAGCTTGCCTGGATTAGACGATGGCCCTTGCAGCCTTCGTTTCCTGCATCAGTGTATCTTTTCTGGGACACCTTGGCACCTTTCACCATCACTTTATGGCCTTTGTACTGGAGATCTACAGCTCCATTTGAGGTCCCTAAGCCCAAGAGTGAGCAATTAGGCTGCTCAAATGGTGTGTGCTGTGAAAGGCTCCACTAGGAGATAGCTTCTAAACAAACTCACCTGGGGAGTACTAGAGAAAGGAGGATGCTGCCTTGTCAAACTGGAGTTGCCTAACAGAACATGCAAGTAGGCTATGGAAGTGATAGTAAATGTTTCTGCTGCTATATTTGAAAAGATTATGCTGTGGGATGTCACTTGGTAGGAACGAGGCAGCACATTCTGAAATCTCAAATTTCAGAGTCCCAGGCCAAATGTGGATGATTATTGTTTGTGGGTCTTTAATGACAACAGGGTCTTTTTCTCCTATATCTGTGTCCCAAAGTGCCACAGGATGCTGAATTTGAAGGACTTTTTGATACTCAGAGTCTTCTTGAGAAGGAGTTGGTTTGAGTCCTTGGGTGTAAGCGTGCCATAGGCCACTTACACAGGCTTTGTAGTGAAAATCCATAAGTATTTTGATTATGGGTTTTCAACTCATAGGGCTTATTAGCCTGGTCTGAGTGGTTTGAATCAGATTACACTGAGCAACTGAGTAATGGCAGGCAGCGCTGCCGTGCCCTGCTTCCTTAGCAGGGATGCAGCATCTGTCCCTAGCTTGCTGAAGTGGCACAGTGACTTGACCAGCACTGAGGATGGAGCACTGGAAGTGCACTGGAAGTGGGCAGCAAACAGGCTCAGCTGGGAAGCTCTTCCAGGTGTCTTTGCATCCTGCCCGTAGGTATGTGTTTGATGCTTGGAATACTCAGAATGGTGCCTCTAGATGTCTATATTTGACAAGCTATGCTGTTCTGGCAGCAACGTACTTGGTTACTGGTGAGGATGGGACCATGTTGCTGGTGAGAGTAGTGTCAGGGCTGCTAGGGGCTCCCAGCATCCTGCCATGCCCCTCTTGATGCTCTGACCTGGACTTGTGCGTCTCATTGCAGCTTGATGAGGAAGAGGAGAGGAGGAAAAGGCGCCGGGAGAAAAACAAAGTAGCAGCAGCGCGATGTCGTAACAAGAAGAAGGAGAGGACGGAGTTCCTGCAGCGGGTGGGTGCCCTGACCTGGAGGTGGGCTTGGAGCCGAGGGCTCTGATATCTTTGTGCTGGAGCAGGAGCACTGTGTGAGCGTGGCACAGGACGGCTGGATGCCTGCTGGCCCCCTGCCCAAATTCCAGGAGGTTTCCTCATTCAGAGGCCAGATGCCCTCTGGTGGTGGCATTTAGGTTGGATGTCACGGGGAAGTTCTTTATAGAGAGTGGTGAGGTGCTGGAACAGGCTGCCCAGACAGGTTGTGGATGCCCCATGAACACACTAGAGGTGTTCAAGGCCAGACTGGATGGGGCCTTGGGCAGCCCGGTCTAGTATTAAATGGGGAGGTTGGTGGCCTTGCATGTGGCAGGGGGGAGATCATGATCCTTGAGGTCCCTTCCAACCCTGGCCGTTCTGTGATTCTGTGGCATCAAGACAAAAACCAATTCTAGTGCCTTGCTTTTCAGTAAGGGCTGGTGGGATACTGGCAAACAACACAGCTGTATCATTTCACAAGGGCAGGTCCTTGCAGACAGAGAGACAAACCTTTTAAAATTTGAAAATGCAGGTTCATTTCCCAACATCTTTGCAGCCTGTGGAAAGCAACCAGGCGTGGGGCTGCTGTAGTGCAGCAGAGCCCTGTCCGAGGAGAGAGCTCTATTTCCTTAAGCTGACACAAGGTAACGGATTGGGTAGGAGCTGCTTGGAGAAGCCCGATGTCTTGGCATGTCTTCAGGCTGCTCCTTTACAGCAAGGGTCGAGTAGTGGTGGCTTGTTGGCCAAGTATTTCTCTTTGCACCTTGTCCTCATGGAGCAGTCACGTGTGGTTGTGTTTCTGCCATGTCAGGAGTCTGAGCGCCTGGAGCTCATGAACGCTGAACTGAAGGCCCAGATAGAAGAGCTGAAACAAGAGAGGCAGCAGCTGATCCTGATGCTGAACCGGCACCGTCCCACCTGCATCGTTCGGACAGACAGCATCAAGACTCCCGAGAGTGAAGCCAACCCGCTGCTGGAGCAGCTGGAGAAGAAGTGAAGGTGGCACTGGAGGAGGAGACCGGCACGGGGTCTTCCGGAGTCGCTAATGTATGTATCGTATGAAGAACTGTGCACCGAGGCCTGGTGCATCCAGGACCCGATGGGCTTCCTTGGGAACTATGGACCAAAAAAAATTTGGGGACAGAGAAGATTGGGAATCTGTCAAACGTCAACTCCGTGGCTGAACCCGGGAGCAGGGCTGGTGGCACGGGCGAAGGCAACCTCTGTGTGATACCTCATCACAGCCCTTCAGCCTGTTTGTGGCCCTGGGGACCCATGGCGCACAGAGAAGGAGGGGGCGGGAGAAGACCTCCCACTCGGCCCTCTTCCCCACAGCCCTCAGAGTGCCCGTGGGGCGCAGGGACGTGGCCTGCCGGAGCCATCCCCACAGGCTGCCGCCGCACCCGGCGCACACTCGGCACGGAACCCAGCTGCAGAACCGCAGACACTTGACGCGCCCCGTCCGGTGGCAGGCCCGTCGGGGCCCGGTGGCGCAGGCGCCCCCCACAAGCACACTCTCAGTATAATGTTTACAGCCCAGCTGTCCGTGTCGGCCGTGCTTTTGAATGCACATTTTTACACTTTTTTTAAAGATATTTTTTACAAAGTTTTTATACGGCGATCTCTATATGGATTTATATAATCACTAGATGTGATCCCATAGAAACGTATGTTACGATGGTCTGTTTGTTACAAACGCATATGCCGCAGTTATCTCCACTGTGTTACCTGTCTGGCAGTGGGCTCCTTCCCCAGCGCTCTGGGATGGGCGCCCAGCAGCCCTCTGCAGTGCTGCCGCTGCCGCCTCCATCCATGTATGTCCTTCATAATATTCAGTTCTGTATCTCCCAGTAAATGTTACCTTTATGTACTTCGCCCTCCTGTGCTCTGTCTGGATCGGGCTGTGGTGGGCTTTGGATGGAGCTCATCCCCATGATGGCAACCATGGGATTTCTGACTGTGCTGGCCATGCGGGAGGCTGATCCCAGAGCTGTTTTGGTGTTAGCTGTATTGAGGGCATTCATCTAGGGAAGCTGAGAACGTCAGAGGTGGCTCTGACGGCTGTTAGTCAAGCAGTAGCCCGGTGCTGTATCTTAATGGACAGGCAGGACATGATTTGCAGGCAGGAAATGCAAAGGTGGGAGATGTGGGAGATGATCTCATCCTTGCTTCTTCCTGGGTTCAGCACAAGTGCCACAGCTTGAGCCCCTTTAAGAAAGACAGAGAGGAAGGGGAGCTGTCGCAGCCTCAGAATGGTGGTGATCCCTTTGGGAAGGAGGGTAGGATATAGGTCCTGTGGGCCTCCGCTGGCTCCCAGCTTTCTGAGAAGGCTGAGCCCTGCCAGTGCTGAGCACAGAGATGTGCAGGATAGAAGTTAAACAGCCAAGTGGCACTCAGGTTCTAGGACAAAAGGGCTCACTGAAACTGAAGGAGTTGGTATCCTCAGGTGTATAACCAATGCCTGTCACTATGGAGGTGCGTTTCTGAGTCTTACATACAAAGGCAGTGGGAAGTCACCTTGTGGGCAAGGCAAGCTTCATCTCACTCATGGAACACCACTGAGTGGTGGTGTCCTGCATGTTGTCTCAGAGGAACCATGGTGAACCCTATCTTCTCCCAGTTCCTTTACCAGTGTGGATGAGGAGACTTTGATGCAAGCTGTGAGCTCTGGTACCCAGTAATGCTGAAGTACTGTTGGGGACAGGATAAGTTCGCCCTAAATGTGGTAAGAGCCCTGGAGGTGGCCTTTTCTGAGCATAACTTCTTCTCTGGTGCACATTTATTTCTCTGCAGACTCCTTTTCCATCTCCAGTGCAGTGGAGTGCACTGGAGTGTCAGTATGCAGTGTCTCATATTAGCCCCTTCTCTGTTTGTTTCTGGATTTCCCCTCCCTTTCTATAACTTCTGTCTCTGGGACCTCCCAGAATTCTGTCAGCTGCCTTATTTAGTGTAAGGTATGTTGGATCTGGTACAGGCAGTTTTTGCCACAGGAGGATTTGCTGGCTGAGGTGTGCTAGAGGGACGTGCAAGGAAGGGATCTGGAACAAAGCTGGTGAAGAAAGGCAGTGTGTGGCCTGGCTCCCACTGCAGCTGGATGGCTCTGCTCCACGCTTCATTCTGCCCTGCAGCAGTGGCTGAGGCCTGACCCTGTTCTCACAATGAGCCAATGTTGGCACGTCTAAGGAATGCAATGGCTCTCACCGAGCTGTGCTGAAAGAGGTTGCAGAACATTTTCTAGTCCTGCTTCTCTCTTCAGGACTTTATTTTTCCCTGCAGAGCATTGAAGGTAATGAATTTCCAGGCTCTTCCATGTATCAGTTTCCTCTTTCCTGGTGAGAGCAAGCTTCTTGTGGGACATCAGATGGCCCAACCACAGTCATCGCATACTTCTTGCTTGCCTGGACAGCCCTCGTGCTCATCCTTACATGGAGGGCCTGTGTGACTCCCACGCACCGTTGCCCTGTGCATTGCTGTGAGTGCAGGCAGTGGATGGCCCTTCTCTGGCCAACAGCCGTGCTGCACTGAAACTTCCTGCTATGAAAACAGTTGGCTTGAAAGAGAAATACTAGATGTCCTTTGAAACCAAGCACACTGGCAGGAGACAGCAAAGGCAGCAGCAGTGGAGTGGTGCTGGTTTAATGTGCAGCACCTCCTCCCAAGGCTCAGGCAGAAGCATTCTGAGCCCCAGCAGTGCCAAGACAGGATGTGCCTGTTTCCTGTATGTCTTCAGAGCAGCCTTTTGCTGCGCTCTGGTCAGTGCTGAAGAGATTGCCCCTCAGTTTAAGGCATTGTTTTTCCAGAGCACTTGGTTGGACTGCAGCCCAGTGGTGCATTAGAGTGCTATCTCCTGGGGATGTGCAGAAGCACGAGCATGTTCCAGGTGTGAGCCCGCCAGGCCCATAGTGTTGCATCTGAGTCCAGCTCTCATTCAGCTTCCAGCGCTGGGCCAGCCTGCTCCTTGCTCTGAGCCAGCCCAAAGCACGGTGGCGGTGTCATCTTTCCACTAGAGTCCCACGGGAAGGTTGATGATGGGGGATTTCACTTCAAAAAGATGCAGGCTGCTTCCCACCCGGCACCCAGCTTGCTGCCCACCCGGCACACCAATGGTACCCTGAGCCCGGTGCTGCCAGGGGCCGCCAGCAGGAGGGGCTGCACGGCCATGGGAGAGCCGAGGCCCATCGGGGACCCACGGGCTTCTGTCCATTTCCATCTTTGGGGAGAGCCTCATAGGCAGCTAATTTTCTTGGGGTGATTCCATGACGCTGCGAAGAGCGGTGTCAGCTAACCTTTGGCAATGACCCACTCTTGTTTCCTTTTGAGCCGAGGCCAGCAGGTATTCACTTACCTTTGTCTTTATTGGTTCTTCTACTTATCTGGCTGGAAAACAACCCCTAGAAATCCCCAGCCTTGATATTTACCCAGAGACACGGAAACTGGTTCACGTGGTGCTGGTCTGCTCTGAGTGATGCCAGCGCAGCCCACAGCTGAAGTGGGGCCACCAGCATGGCATGGCTGCAGGGATCGAGAGAGTTCACCCGCTCCTTCTTCCAGCTTGGAGACAGAGCCTGGAAGCGAGGGTACAGGCTCAGAACTGCAAGAAGAAGCACCCAGCGTGTGCTCGGTGCTACTTCCAAAGCCCCATGTGGCTCAAAGCAAGAGCAGAGTTTGGGTATGTGTGACAGTGAGGTTTCGCTGCCGCCTGTCATGTCTTAGATGAAGCTTCAGGAACAGGATCCTTTGCCAGTAACCACCACCTTGAGCTGATGTTATCTAGTTTCTGCAGAATGAACTTGCTGAGCTGTCATCTGTATCGCTGTTGGGGGAAGTCCTGACTCCTGACGCTGCAGTTCCTGTGGCAGCTTCACCAGTGCCCTGATTCCAGCAGCACCGCCGGCTGAGGAGGATCTGCTGGAAACCTGCGGCAGCAAGGCTGGGGCTGCCAGGAGGAGGTGGGCGGTGAGGCTTTGTGCCTGCCCTAGTGCTGGTGGGGCCTCCAGGCAGGCCAGCGTGTGCCTTTTGGTCGCTGTTGGCAGCGCACTGTGCAGTGCTGCTGAGTGCCGTAGCCCTGTGGCCAAGGCAGTGTGCTGGAGGGGGGATGTGGGCATCAGCAGGTGCCTCTCAGCTGCTAGGGTCTGCCATACAGGCACACCCTGTGGGTGCCAGGAAGAGTCACTGCTGCACTTCCGTAGATATCTGCTAGAGGAGACATCTCTCCTTTTTGATGGAGATCTTCCTCCTTAGCAATGTGACCTTGACGCACTTATCACTTCCAGCCTGCAGATATTGGTTGTGTAGCAAGCTGAGGTACCAGCGAGGCATTGGCTGGGCCTCTCACAGCAGGGCAGCTGAAATATGGCTTTCTGCAGCCACTCTGCTACCAGTTGATGCCATCAGGTCTCTGGCTGATGTGAACCAGGTTTTAGGAGCAGCATGGAGTGCCAGAGTGCCCTGCCTGCTGGGTCTCGCTGCCTGCACAGAGCCAAGTGCATGGGCATCTCCCTGCCTGATGGCCACCACATGCCAGGGCTGCTGCACCTCGGTGTTGCTTCTCACCACATTTCAGAACATGGCCAAGCACTGGCTGTCAGCCACGCAGCACGGTGAGCACGGTTCAAAGCCGTGCTCAAACTGGGAGTGCTCATCTGGTGTATCCAGCCTCTGTGCAGCAGTGGGGAAAGAGGGATGGAGCCTAGGGAATGGGAATGGTTCATCTTGTAACAGTATAGATGGCTGTGGGACATCTTGCTTTGTGTGTTGTGTCACTTCTACTTGCCCCACTGTGAAAATGGGGGACGTCCAAAGATGGGCACTGACCTCAATCTGTGGCATAGGAAAATTTCCCTATGTGGAGACTAAAAGTCCCAGTAATTTAGAGCGGAAACTAATGAAATGCCGCATGATAGAGATGTGTAGAGCAATGCCTGGCTTAGAGATAAGTCTGTTCCCCTGCTCACCCCCTCACAAGATGTTCAAAGAAATGGAAAGACAACTCATTTCAAACTGGTAAACTGACACACTTTTCAGAGCAGCTAATTGCTTTGTGCAAGTGGACAAGGTGTCCGCTGGCATCGGAGAGCACTGAGGATACGGTACTCATGAAAAATGAGGATGCCCAAACTCAGGTCCAAGGGTTTGGATTAAAAAAAATTAGGAAATGGCTTGGCTCTTGGACACATGCTTTGGGATTCAGATGAAGGGGTGAGGGAAGGAGATTCTGCCTTTCTCTGTCCCCTCTTTGAAACTACATTGGGAGTTGTCAGCAGCAGCAGGAGCTCCTCATGCTGGGGCTGAGGCTGCAGCCCCTCTCCCTTGTCCCAACTCCCAGGCACTGCTGGCCACAAGAGAAAAGGGGTGGGGGGAGTGGAAATGGTGAAATCGTGAAGAAATAAGGGAGAAAGTGAAGAAGCTGCTGTTGGGATGGGAGTGCGCTTGGAGCAGTCCTGCTGTTCAGCCATTCCTGCTGAGAAGGGCATCTTGGAGTCTACTTGCTGCAAGAACATGCCCCAAACATATTGTGCCCTGTTCTTGGGAGGGTTGGACAGGTGGTGAGGGTGAGCTTGAAAGGAGTCAAGTCAATTTAGGAGACAAGTAATGTGTTTGCCCCTGTGCCCCACGCCCCAGGGCACGGCAAAAGTGCCAGCGAGGATCAGACTCTGTCAAGCTGCAGCCATCACTTGGAGTAAAATGATTGATGCTCATTTGGACCCACTGCGACATTAGCATGGGCCTGAGGTGTGTGGGGCTGCACAGCCACGCACCGTTCCTACCTCATGGTCTGGAAATACATGAAGGAAGCTGGGGCTGCAGCCCCCTGCAAGCACCGGTAACCTGCCCTGGGTGGATCAGCCGCTCTGGTTAAACGGGTCGCTGCCCTTCCTCTTCGGGCCTTCCCCACCATTGCTGAACGATACTGCCATCGAGGTGAGTCAAACCGTCAGACAGCAGCTGTGCCCCTGCATACACTGTGTCCATGCACTTGGATAAGTCAGATGGTGGGCTCTGTCTTGTCAGGGGAAGAAGAAAAGCCCTGATTTACCAGCGACAGGTGGAGGAGAGGCCTTCTGGAGCCCCAGGTACATGTTCATCCAGTGGGCTGAGTGGTCAGGTTTGCTCCTGGTGAGAAAGGGACTGGGTGCTTTGAAGAAAGCAGCTGGAGAAAATTTGGCCTTGGTGTCTGGGGAGAAATAACAACATACGTCAGCACAGGTCAGGGGCTGAACTGCTGGAAAGGAGCTCTGAAGAAAAGGACCTGGGTGTCCCAGTGGACAACAGGTTGGCCGTGAACCAGCAGTGTGCCCTTGTGGCCAAGAAAGCCAATGGTATCTCAGGGTGCACTAAAAATAGCGTGGCCAGCTGGTCAAGGGAGGTGATCCATCTCCTCTACTCTACCCTGATAAGGCCACATTTAGACTACTGTGTCCAGTTCTGGGCTCCCTAGTACAAAAAAGACAGGGATCTTCTAGAAAGAGTCCCACGGAGGACCAGAGAGATGATAAAGGGCCTGGAGCATCTCCCATACGAAGAAAGGCTGAGAGATCTGGGTCTGTTTGGCCTAGAGAAGAAGAGACTGAGAGGGGATTGGATCTAAAGCGTGGGAGGCAACGGGGTGAGGCCAGATTCATTTCAGTGCTGTGCTGATTGGACAAGGAGCAATAGCATAAAACCAGAACATAGGAAGTTCCATACAAACATGTGGAAGAATTTCTTTACAGTAAGGGTGACGGAGGACTGGAACAGGTTGCCCAAAGAAGCTGTGGAGTGTCCTATGGAGATACTCAAGACTCATCTAGATGCCTATCTGTGTGACCTGTCGTAAGGAACCTGCTTTGGCAGGGGATTGGCCTCAATGATCTCTAGAGGTCCCTTCTGGCTCCTGCAATTCTGAGAGTCTCAGTACCACACCAGGTTTTGTAATCTACTGACCTGGAGAGGCATGTAAGCACACACCCAAGTGCTGTGCTTGCTCATGAGCTGCTAAGCCCTGCGGCTGATCCCTTCAGCAACCTGATGTGAACACATTACTTGTGCCCCAAGACTGAAGCTCTGGGGTGTGCTGGAGGCCAGACCATGCTGAGCTCTGCTGGGGCACCCTGTCCTAGAGAGCAAACATGTGGAGATTAGTTTCTACAGTTTGCTTCTTGTGATGCGTAGACAGGGACATGCAGAAAGCACACCAAAGACATTCAAAAAAGTTCATAGAAGTGGCAAAGACAGGTACAGAAGAGCTCTACACTGGCAGAAATGGCTTTACCTGGGCAACCTAACTTCAGCAGTCTCATACATGTGATTACTTCTGCTTTTTGCCCTAGATGACCACATCTTCATCAGCCAGGCTGGACCACTGCTGGAGTGAACCGAGAGCTGGCCTACTGGGCTGCCTGCTTTCTTACCAGGGCTGACACTCCCACCAGACAAGGAAACGAGGGACTACAGAAAGAAGGAAAGAAAGAAAGAAGGTCTCCTGGGCAGATCTTTGGTGCCTTCTGAGAGAGCTGAATCTGCCCCAGAGTGACCTGGTGAGCTGCATAAGCGAGTCTTTCTTAGGAGCAGCCATGTGTTCCTGATTTGCCAGGTCTGCTTTGTGGAAGATCTAAAAGGTTGCAGCTGCAGCCACAGACATCAGGAATTTGGGTCTGGTTAAGTGAATTACTACATTGAGCCAGAAACACTGGAAAATTAATTTTTAATTGGCTAAAATGTCCAAAATTAATGAGTACTTATGAGCGAAATCCCTCTTTATCTGTCATTTTGCAATTGTAAAACAGGAGTATTTCTACCCCTTCGTGTGGAAAGGTGGATGAGGAAACAGCTTCATTAACAGTCCTCAAGTACTCACCTGGGGATGCTGAAGAGATTAGCACTAGGAAGAGGCTGTGAAGAAATGAAAAAGCAGGACATCAAAGTGGAATCAGACTACTGGAATAAAGGTAAGGTAGCCAGGGAAGGAGCCTTTGTGAGTACTGCAAGTATAAAGGCCAGCCCAGAACAGTACATTGCACATGATGCAAATGCAGTGTGCTTAAGGGAGCTAATTCTGAGTTTTCTGTACTTTTGAGTGCTTGATTTTACACTCTTGTCATTTATAACTCATTTGGGATGTATGCATCTCCTGTAGATGATGAGGTTGTGCTCGTTGTGGACTGAAAGTGCTTGTGGGATGGATGATTGGTATGACTCAGGTGGGATAAACTCAACGGGATGGAGCCCTGCTCTCCTGCTCCCCCTTACCTCAATACAGTGATATAATCCTTAGGATAGAGGCAGGCTGTCCTGCCGGCTGGGGAAGCTGCCCTGGCGCAGACAGGATTAGTCTGTGCTGCTGGGATGCTGTGCTGCAGAAACTTACCAGGTAGTGCGAGGCCTTCATTCACCACCACTCATCAGCACTGAATCCCACACAAGAGTCTTTGAACTCGAATGGGGAATATATGCAAATTGTTGTGATTGTATTGTGAGAAGGTGTTTGCATAAAATGTTACGTGTGGAGCAGAAGCAACCCCCACGGTTTACAGAAGGCTGAAGTTGATAACTTCCCTACGCTGGCTTTTTAAATAGCACTATTCACTGAGTGCTCATGCAAAGAAGATGAGTGAGAGGGATGCGGTAGGTTTGTGGGGAAGCTGCAGCAGTCTTTTCTCCTGAGAAAGCAGTGTGCATGGGCAGGTGTGGGGGCTGGCTGCAGTTAAAGCCTGGCAGATGCACAATGTGCTCTCTTAGTAATTATTATGTAAATAAGTCACCTTATTTAAACCCTGGGAGCATCTCTCTCCAGCCTGTCCTACAGAAGCAGAATGAAACCCAGACCACTTCTGACAAAGGTTTGTTCCTCACCACTTCGTGTGAAGGGGACAGCGTTGCCTTTCTAACTTTGACCTCTTTTCAAACTCTGACCTGAATCTCTCTCACTGCCATTGAAGCCTGGCGCCGGCTGCACAGAAAACAGCTGACCACTCTTTCCATTACAGCATATCAAAGACAGCTCCTTCCTCCCCCGCCCTCTGTTGGTCCCCAGGAGTTCTTTTCTAGGCAGAGTGGACCCATCATCTTCGCTCCTTCCTCTTCACACAGGAGTTTGGTGTGTTCACCCCGTGGGTTATTTTCTTCTGGGCTTTTTCACCCCTTGGGAGGGGCAGCCATCCCCTCACCTCCCTCAACCCACCTGCTGCCTGCCCACTTGCACAGCTCCGTTCTGCTGCCAACGCTTTGCTTTCAGATGGCTCTGTAACCCCCGGACTTTTCCCTGCTGTTCTGCTGCCTAGCTGGTTATTCCCCACTTCTCTATACACTTTGTGTTGCTTTACATTTGCATTTGTTCTTGCTGAGTTGCACCTTGTTGCTGTCAGACCATTTCTCTGTAGCTGAGGTCATGCAAACCCCCAGCCTTCAGTCCCTGCCACCTCTCTGCTCTCACATTGCCTGCACGATTCAGGTAAAGGACTGCCCTCAGCAGGGACCGATGCAGAACCAGATGGCTTCATCCTTTCCCTACGCTCCTCTGAGAAATATCTCTGCTCTGTAGGTCTGCTGGCATGGCAGTGACCTAACACTTGTTGCAAGCTCATCCTGCGCTGCTGATAATGATTTTGTAGCTGCTGTGATTAAGGTCAAGACACTTAAATGATCCCAGAGAGAAAGTCAGGGGATGCTATTCACAGTGTGAGTTTAAGTCACCAACATGAAGCATGAGGGTCAGGAGGCTGGCTCCTATGTAGGCTGCAAGCTGGGATTTCTCTATCAGCCCTGGGCTGCTAGGAACAGCCCAGCTAAGGTGTAGCTCCAGACTTTTCTTTTGAGGATCAAATGAGTTTCCATAGAAATGATTGCCCAACTTGTGCCTGCTTTCCCAGCTTCCGGAACTGCATCCTGCCAACTACTTGTCCCTGGCTGAATTGCTTCTCAGCTGCTGGGCTTGCTGGCTGCCAAAGGAGGGCATTTGGCTTGTTTGCCCAAGGATGAGGCAAGTGAGGAAGGAGTTCTCTGTATCTTGCCTTCAGCGACGGCAGCTTGTAGAGCCTTTGAGGAAGGCTCGAAGGAACTTCTGATGTGGTGGATGGGAGCCCAGGTAATCCATGAGACGTGCTTGATGCCAGAGGAGTGTGGGTTTCCTCCGGACAACGGGAATTCAACAGTGTGCTTCCTGCAAAAGAAGCACTGTGTGGGGCTGTAGCATTCAGAGGAAGTGTAGTGAGGCAGTGAGTGAAGTGATGGTTCAATGGTTTGTCTGCCAGCAGCAGCTTGGCAGCCCTGAATCTGCCCTTCTTCTCATCATTGCCCTGTGAGTGCCCTGTTCCTGGGGCTCTGAGGAGCTCTGTATGCTGGGTAGAGGCAGCACAGGGAGCAGGTTCTTGCTAAGCAAGCAAACTTTGTGCTCACAGATAGGAACTGTGCACCTCCACTTGGAGAGAAGGCTGAGGGAAGGCCTCATGGCAGCCTGCAGCTCCTTGCAGGGAGCAGAGGGGCAGAGCTGAGCACTACTCTCTGGTGACAGTGACAGGGCCTGAGGGAACAGCATGGAGCTGTATCGGGGGAGGGGCAGGTGGG